>NW_022631013.1:15298471-15795939 GCF_010015895.1 Lontra canadensis | reverse complement strand
TCTCTCTCTCTCTTTTTTTTTTTTTTTTTTTTTTTTTGCCATGATGCCTTTATTCTTGCCCAGAATGCCCACCCCCTCCTGCCCATCCTTTAAAACTTCACTCTGGCACCACTTTCTTGATAAAATCTTTTCTGATATCTCTACTCCATCTTGATCTTTCTTTAAACTGCTTCCAAATTTGTTGCCAAGACCATATATTTAACATTTTATTGTATATTTCCTAGTTATTAAGCATCTGTACCTCTCCATGGAGAACTTTATTTTTAACTGTTCCATTGGCCAACAGTTTCACATGGGAATCTTGGATTTTTTAGTTCATTGTATGCAGAGCCCCGATTTTAGAAATCTTTTTGATTCCACTCCCTCCCTAGTGAAGTGTGCCTATGGCTAGGGACATGTAGATATGTCTTTTTCAGTCTGCTGTAACAAATACACCCATAGACTAGGTAGCTTAGATAGCAGATGTTCATTTCTCACAATTTTAGAGCCTGAAATTCCAAGATCAAGGTCTTGGCCAATTTAGTTCCTCCTGAGGGCCTGCTTCCTGGTTTGCAGATGGCTGTCTTTTTTGTAACCTCACATGTTGGAGAGCACAGAGAAGAAGCAGATTTTCTCTTGTCCCTTCTTATGAGGGCACCAATCCCCCATGGATCTAATTACCTCTCAAAGGCCTCCCCTCCTAGTACCCTCACATTGGGGGGTTAGAGTTTTAATCTATGAATTTTAGGGAGCCATCAACATCCAGCCCATAGCAAGATGTTTAGGACAAGACTGTTTTATTCCCTCACCATTGCAGTTTGTAAAAGACTACTATTTGCAACATCAGTTGAAGGAACAGCAAGGATCATTTGATTGTAAACTCTGTGAAGGCAAAAAACCATGGATACTCTATTTATCACTACATCTCCATGGTACACCTTCAACTACTTGAACAGATATTGAATTAATTTGTTGAACCTGATTTGTTTAAATTTGTTTAATTTGTTTAAACCTGATTTCATCTGAATATGTCTCACATGAAACTTTTTTAAAGATTTATTTATTTATTTAGTATTTCAGAGACAGAACATGAGTGGGGTTAGAGGCAGAGGGAAAGAGAGCGAGAGAAGCAGACTCCCTGCTGAGCATGGAGCCCAGTGTGGGGCTCCGTCTTGTGACCCCAGGATCATGACCTGAGCTGAAATCAATAGTCAGACACTTAACCACCCAGGTGCCCCAAGTCTCACATGAATCTTCTATATTGAAATTAAAAGCAAGGTATTTATCTCTGGCAAGGTAGAAGTTTCTGGAGTTTGAGATGAGCTGGGGCCTATTCTTTTCTTGTCACTTTTTTTTTTTTTTAATAACGGTTTTATTTTTAAGTGATCTCTGCACCCAAGATCAAGAGTTGTATCCTCTACTGACTGAGCCAGCCAGGTGCCCCTTTTTCCCACTTTCTAAGCTCATTCCTCCCTGTCACATCCCAAAATGAATAAAAGAGGCAAAGGGGAATCGGATTCTATGACATTATGGGGGGATTATCTTCATTGAAGAAACCCCAAATAAAGTCATTTTGTTTTTAGACATCTCTAATCATTTGGATTTTCCTGCATCCCCAAGAATTGTATCTCTTTTTATATCCTTACAGTATCTAGCATTTAAGGTGAAAAATTGCAATCTGTGTAAGTTTCATTTACCGGACAAGGTGAATTGAAACCCTGTAAAGGATGTCCTAAACATAGAGGAAGGCTTCGGAAGCAATGAGAACGAAGAAAAGTCATTATGTAAACATCTTGCCCTTGAACTTTGAGGAGTGGTGGGGAAGCAGGAGCAAACAGACTTTAAAGCCTTCACTCTGGAGTTTTCCTATTAGACGTGCGGACTGATTTTAAGGAAATATGGGAATGTCCCTTCATCCACCACTCAGTCACCCAGGCTCCCATTTCTTCAGTGTTCCATACAGTCCCAAGCAGTTAAAGAGAGCTGTCCAGGTCTGGTGGCCCTTCGCTGTTATTTGGCTCATTTTGCTTCTCAACAACGAGAATTTGGTTGTGTCAGCTTGCCAGGACTCCCTCAGTATGGAGTACCTCCTGGGAAGTTGGTCTTCATGGGTCCTGCTCATGTAGGATCTTCAGCATGGGTACCAGTCTTTATTCCAACCCACTGTGATAAGGATAGCAGTGTTGGTTTCATTTCTACAGTAAGTGTATCGGGAAGGGAATAACAAGAGAAAGTCAGAAAATTGGTTAGGGTTGCTTCCCTTGGAAGAAGTCTGGCAGATGCTTGAAGCTTCTTGGATTATCCTTCCATACATCCAAGTCCAGTACCCATTGGAGATTTGGGGGCAAAAGTGGCAGGGCTGAGGATGGCAGATGGCAGGAGGAGAGATGACTAATATACAGAGAGGAGGCCAGGGAAGATGTTGGGCAGAGCTTCTTGAAATAGGCCTAGGAATTAATCAGGGAAGGAATGGGTTTCAGATGAGACCATTAGAATCGGACGGGCTATTCTTCTTTTTATTGGTAAGCACTCCCATTCCACTTTTCCCACTCACTTAGGTGTATTCATATATAATTTCATTCCAGGTCAAGGGACTGGCGCTCACTAATTAGAATGTTATATTTCTGTCTGTTGATGTGTCACTAACTGCTCTTTATGAGGACTTAAAGCAATCGGCAATAATGACAAGGATGAATAGAGAGCTCAAAACCATGACATAAGAGATAATGTTAAAAGTCTCCTTTGTCTTCAGACATCCGAGGGCCACTATGCAAAGGAGGAGTTAGATGGATTCCTTCATTGTTTTTTTTTTTTAAGGATTTTATTTATTTATTTGACAGAGATCACCATTAGGCAGAGAAGCAGGCACAGAGAGAGAGGAAGGGAAGCAGGCTCCCTGCTGAGCAGAGAGCCTGATGCAGGGCTCGATTCCAGGACCCGGGGATCATGACCTGAGCCGAAGGCAGAGGCTTTAACTCACTGAGCCACCAGATTCCTTCATTCTTAAGGCATAATGAGAACCAGTGGGTAGAAGATGCAGGAAGGCAGATTTGGGCTCAATAAATGAATTAACAATGGAATCTACTTGAAGGTGGTCTTACTACCTTCTGGGACATTGTGTTCCCCAGTCCTAGAAGTGCTTGAGGAAAGTCTAGGGACTATTCACTAAGATTTCTGGGAGGAAGCTCTCTTTCAAAAGTAACAATATGAAGATTGAAATATTTAACTTTGGCTTGTAAGGCAAAGGCTTACGAAATGGTGACGGCAAGAGCGGGGGTAGATCTTTCCCCTTTTCAGGACTCAGTTTCCTTCCTTGCAAATTGAAAAGGTTGGGTCACATACCCTTGGAAATCAGGTTGGCGCTGACACTCTATGCTAATGCTTAGGATCCAGGTAATTTACCCATCCAGTTTTGAGGTCACACTGCTAAGGGCATATCCAAGTGGTGTGTTGGCTTCTTCAAGTACCTTAATTCTTCTCCTTAGGGAGGAGAGGGGGAGAAAGTTCAACCCTGGTTCCCATGACCTCATATACCATGTATCAAAGGCCTTAGAGATTTTCTGGCTGCCTGCCAGTTTTTCTGGTCATTTCACATCCTAGCCTTGTCCGTGTTCACCAGGGGCCTCAGTGAATGAAGCCCCATGAGACATCGTTACCCAGCAGGAAGGAGCTCAAGGCTTCTCTGAATCTGTTGAAGACTGGCTCTCTTCTAATAGTGCTGGGATTTCTGCTCTGATCATTTGACATGTTCTTAAATTGGAATTTATGGGGACTTCTTTCCAGAGTCCTAGGATCAAGAGGTAGAAATGAACCAAAGAGAAGGCCTACTTTCTTATCTTAAAATCTCAGCGCTGGCAGATAACTAGAGCATACCAATGCTTATTAAAATTCTTTTCTAAAGATCCTCAAAAATCAACAATAGACATGCAGGATGGGGGACATATACAGTCCCCATTCACTCATTTATATCAATATTTGAGTCTGGCTATGTGCCAGCCATTGAGATAAGCACTGTATTAGTTTGCTACAGCTGCCATAACAAAATACAACAGACTTAATGACTTAAACAACTGAAATTTATTTTCTCATGAGAGGGGAGAAGGTCAGAGGGAGAAGCAGACTCCTCACGGAACTGGGAACCTGATGCGGGGCTTGATCCCAGGACTCTGGGATCATGATCTGAGCTGAAGGCAGTGGCTTAAACAGATGAGTCATCCAGGCGCCCCTGTGTTGTCTGTGTTTTTCTTAATCTCTTCTTGTAACAACACCAGTCATATTGGATCAGGACGCATTCATATGACCTCATTTTACCTTAATGACTTCTTTAAAGCCCCATCTCCAAATAAACTCACATTCTGTGGTACTGAGGGGTGAGTACTTCAGCATATGAGTTTTGGGAGGACATAATTCAACCTGTAACAAGCACAGAATTGTGACTTAGTGGCAGATACAATAATCATGAAAATAAGATTTTAACTAATAGGGAGGTCAATATGATTTAATTGGCTGCCTAATGTTATGGCAATCTCAAACTGTGTGACCAGAAATAGGACACAATGTAGCTTCTCTTAACCAATTTTCATTTAGTTGACTTCTTGGATTGAGGCGTTCTCTTGATTACTTCTGTAAGTTATACCAACTAATGTGCACAGCGTGCTGAATGCTGGTAGCCAGTGGTCTCTTCTTTAGCGTGCTCAGGCACTTGTGCCTCCTTCATCTGGGTCCATGCTCAACAAGAATCACTTGTGTTTACTCATGTATATGGAGATTCCATTCCTACTTGTTATTGTAATTATAGAATTTAACTACATATTATGTAAATCAACGAACTATGAAGGCAGAAGAGAGTCCTTTCTATGAGAACTTTGACTGTTTAGCAGAGAGAGAGGAAATATTTGTGCCCCTAAACATATAAGCCATCAGAAGAATTGGTGTCCATGTTCAACATGGTCCAAGTCTTTGGCTGTGCCTTTTCCCAGCTTAACATAATGGTTGAGAATAAGAAATCAGTCAACTCTAAAAGGCTAGAAGGATTTTGTACTCAGACTGTTTCACAATTGTCTTTATGTCTTTAGCTTAGCTTAGTCCTCAAACTGTAAGCTATATGAAAGCATCAAATAGGTCTATTCTTCTCACCATACCTGATGATTACCACAATGCCTGGCATGTTGCACGTGCCCCATAAATATTGGCTTAATGAAGGACCTCTATTTGCATTTTGATACATTTCCTTCTAGCATTTTTTCTGTGTGTAATATACATATATATTTTTGAATACATTATATGTATTTTTTGTTCTCAGCTTTTTTCCCACTTAACCGAATACATCCTAAACATTTTCTCATGTTATTAGAAATGAGTAAGGAAAAAAAAACAACTTTGTGTTTTGGAATGAGAGCTTGTGCTCTGAGAATTGTGTTTAATATACCATCCGTCTCACTTATGTTGATAGTTCTACAACATCGCAGGTGTGGCTAAGGGGATGCTGGGTTTGTGTATGGCATCCCTCATAAGTATCGCTGCAGAAAAGAGGTTACAATTGCGGCTTTATTGGCTGGAATGACTTTCGAAGAGCAAATTGGATTTTTCAGTCTTGAAGGGTTTCTGCTAGTGACCAAGAGACTAAATAATTCTTGTTTCCTGAAATGACTCTTTCTTGGTTAGCTTCACAGGATTTACAAGCAGCAGAAACAACATGTCCAAACCTTTCCTATGCCTCCATGTTATCCAGACCATTCAAGACTACCACCCTTCTCTCAGCCATTCACGCTGCAAACTTTGGGCTCCTCTTTGAGTTGTCCCTCTCTCTCCACATTGGGTAAGTCCTGCCAAAGCCATTTCTGAAAATTCTTTTAAGTGTTCCCTCCCACATTCTCTGTTAATCATGACCTATCCTCTCTCAGACCTTCATCACTATGGCTTACGCAGAATCCTCCTAATGGGACTCGTTACTTTCTGCCTCAACCACTTTTGATTCATGGTTTACATTCCAGTGAACTTTGTTTCCTCCTCAATGCAGATTGAATCATATTAACTTTTGTATTTTCTGCTCAAAATCTTTTGAGGGTTTCCCATGCCGTAGAATAGAGTTCTTATTTTTTCCTATGGTATTCAGGGCATTTTACTTCAACCTCTGTTTCCAGTGTCTTTTAAGGTATAAGATATTTTAAATGAAAAAGTTTTTAAAGATCACTCTTTATTACAGAAATGTAGACATGGCCAAATCCTGGCTCTACCCCTTTCTGGGTGGTAACTTTGGGCATCTTAATCTCCCCCAAAAGAGCAATAACATGATGGTTAAAACAAGGACTCAGCAGCCCCTCCACCTGGCTTTACCTCTTACTGGTGGTAAGACGTGGGGCAAATGACTTAAACAGTCTGGTTCCTCATTTCTAAAATGGGTTTTGCACCTGTATGGTTGAAATGTTGTGAGGATTAAATGAATTAATACACATGTAGTTCTTAGAACAGCACCCGGCATGCCCTAAAGGCTAGATAGCTGTTTGCTATTATCGTACGAGACATGGTTTTCACTTTTGTAACATGAGGGTATTACTACCCACTTATCACACAGGAGTACTTTGTAATGAAATAAAATGATATAGGATCACCCGTGTGAAAGTACCCAGATCAGCCTCTGATACAGATTAGATATTCAGCTATCTCCATTATCCAGACCGCAACCTAGAAGTCAGTTATGCCTCTTGGGAGCTTCCATAGCCCTTTTTTAGTAGTGTTAATATAGCACCAATCACTCTATATTAGAATTATATAATTATATATATATATATGTATATACACACACACACATATATATATACACACATATACAGATATATATGTATATATATATTCTCTTTCTAGAATATATATGTGTGTGTATATATATATATATATTCTCTTTCTAGAATATATATGTGTGTGTGTATATATATGTATGTGTGTGTGTATGTGTGTGTGTATCTATCTATATCTATATATGTATATTCTCCCTTGTTAGCTTCTTCTTAAGGGAAGTGGCTGTGTGTCATTAATTTGCATATTACTTAACTCATGACTCAATCCCTTGCATGGATGGGTAAGGCAGTATGGATAGATTATGAATGCATCTCCTTGATTCAGACAAATGGAGATCCAAATCTCCCTCACTCTTGCTAGCTGTATATAAGATCTTGGACAGGTTACTGACCCTCTTTGTTAATACCACACTCCATATAGGGCTAGTTGAGGAGATGATGAAGTGATCAAACATAGAGCAGTGACTTGACCATAACAAGAACTCATTAGTTCTTTGTTTTTGATAATTTGTAGACATTTGTTAGTTTTAGTTATAATCATAGGAATGCAGAGGTATCTATACTTTAATTCTTTAAAAAATTTTTTTGCTTCTTTTGTTTTTTTTAGATTATAATATAGTTAGATGTGATCTAGGAATTTACCAGTTAAGTTTCAGTTACTGGCCTTTACTTCCTCCAGATAGTTGGGACAAGAGGTAAGGACAGGAATGGGAAGCTCAATAGTGAGGGGTAGGGTGAAGGGAACCTTCCCTGTTTTCATCAGTAAATAATAAAAATAGGTCATGCATGTGACAAAGGAACAACCTTTTCTATCATTTCTTTGCTGAAATTGAAGAAACGAAATGAACACTGACGGAGATGGGTGATGTCACATTGTCATCTGCCATCCCTGAAATACCACTTCCTCTTCGTGGGGGCATGAGGACCTAACACAGAAATGGAACTTGGTCACTGACGGAAGGGGTATCACCTCTTCAGATGCTCACTTTAGTTGGAAGGGCGTCCTTGCCGAACACCTGGCTACCTGTTCTTAGGGGGAAAAGAAACATAATGTGAAGAAATATGGAAGACACCAGCATAAGGGCTCTTGTCAGATAAATGATTGAAAAGGCCCAATACATTATGCTCTCCCCATCACCACCAGGCACACCCACTTCAAGTCAATTCTACAAATATAAGTTTGTGTGCCACGATTGTGCTAGGTGTCCTTTTAGATGCTGTGGGAAGTCACAGTGTGTTAAATGCAAGGATTTCTTGATATAGTCATGCCCTCAAGATAGTTTATGATCTAGTGGGGAGACAGAAATATTCTAAAGTTATCAATAATTTGTAAAATAATGCCCAATAAACTAGTGATGAGTAAGCAGAGAGCCATGCGACACTTTTAAGGAAGGAATTGCCCAAAGGGAATTAACATTTGTTAAGTAGCTACCATGCAGCAAATGCTGTGCTAGAAAATTTACGTATGTTATTTCTTCCATGGAAAAATCAAATGAGGTCAGTATTATGAATCCTTTAATGGGTGGTTAAGTTGAATCTCAGAGAGTTTAAGTAACTCGTCCATATCATATGTTTAGTGTGTATCATACACTAGTTAGGGAGGTATGCAAATTTTAGGTTGTTTGATTCCAGTCTTGGAAGATAACAGGAGGTAACTTTTGACTGGGGCTTGAAAAATGGTTTGGGAAAAGGGGGAAATAGGAACAGAGTAGAGGGGACATGAAGAGAACACCTTCACCCTGAGGAAAGGATGGCATATCATGGGAGACCTTAGTAGCCATGTTGAAACTCTACCTGTCCCATCATAGCATTCATTCCATCAAAAAACTCATGCATGCTTCCTATGAGACAGAGCCTGTAGTAATTTCAAGGAGATATGGGTACATGAGATAAAAATCCATGACCTTAGTCATATGTCGTGAGTGTTAAAATATACTCTGAGAAACGTGCAGACGATATGAAAGATAGTCAGTGCCTGATGTGGCACTGGTGGGTTGTGAATCATGGTTATTTTATGTAGAAGAGAACAATGGAAAATGAGAAAATGTATCATGAAAAGGCACGGATTGGAATTTGGAGGATCTGAGTTCTAGCATCAACTCTACCACTTCCTGATTTTGTAGCTTTGGACAAGTCATGTCCATTCTTTGGGCCTGACTTTCTTCATGGAAGGAGTGAAGGTTTAGTTTACATGATTTTAATGTCTTCCTTCCAGCTCAAAGTGTACACTGAGGAGCTTTGCTAAGTTTATTTTGTTCTATCAAGTGCTTCCTCCTTTTACAAGTTTTCTCTTCCACACCTTCTCTAAGATGGCTGATGCTCTATTTTAGGAATATTTATTACAAACCCTCAACCTACCTTAGAGTGAGGGAACAGAAGATGAGAAGTGGGGGGAGAGCCAAACACAAGCTCTGTTTCTGAGAAGGAAGGTGAAGTTGGACACAGGCTCAAGGCAGTAACTCCTTGCAGGTCAGCTGACTGTGGCTGGGGAACTCCAGACTGGAAGGTCTCTAAGGTCTCAGCTCTGACCATCTGTGTCTCCATGGGTGGAAGTGACACCGTGAGCCTGCATTATTTACCCCACCACCAACTGTGTTTACAAAACATAACTGGTAAATTCTGGATAATTGACCATTCCTGAGTATAACAGAAAAGTCACTATGTCCTTGTGCTTCAGCCCAATGGAGATGACAAAAGGTAGAAAACAGGTTTATTTGAGGCTAAATTTAAGCATTTGGGTTATTTACCATCACTGAATCGTAATTCTGCCTTTCCATGTTTATGATAAACATCAGCATATTCGTGAGCTACTAACTACACACACTTCAAATAATCTCTTCTCGGAAAAGAGAAGCCTGTTGGAAGGCTAGTTTCCTAGAAACTGCATTTACAGAGCATTCAAAAGTCTTGCATTCCAATCTTACCTCTGAAACTAACCCTGTGTCATCTTAGACAAACGTTTTTTTGTACCTAACTTTTGTCATGGCAAAATGGAGAAGTTGGCTTTCATTCATTAGCTTTGATTACCTTTTTCTTACCATAGACTTCACATTTTAGAACATTCTCACTCTCAAATTTACATAAGTAACAATGAATCTATTTTTCCTAGTGCTATCATTTATCATGGATGTATATAATTTCTACTTAGCCAGAGCTCTGGTCACAGTGAAGTACTCAGTGTGACCACACTGAAAGGATGTCATTCCAAGTGTTAGAGAAGAGACTTGGCCTTTGACCTCACCTGGGGAGACTTAACCACAAGAAGACTTGTGATTTCTGGAAAGATATCAAAAGGTTGAAAAGAGCTGGAGGAACCAATTTGCCAAAAACATAAACAGACCTGGAGTTAGATCTTTATTTTACCTTTCAGTAGCTATGCAACTTTGGGAAAATTACTTAACCTCTCTGAATCACATTATTCTCATTTATAAAATGGAGATAATCATAGTGTAATTACCTCACCCACCTCACAACTTTCTTTTCTAGGAGTTAACTAATATGCTTGGAAATTTGTTCAAAACTACAAAACCTGATAAGAATATAAGTTGTTCTTCCTAGGATTATATATATTCCAATTCCATATATTCTTAGAATGTTTGATTGCAACTGACAGTTTTTCAGACTTAGATTCCATCATCCATCCTGTTAAATGTATGAGATGATTTGCTTCATCATTGTCATCTGTTTTCCTTATTCACAAAGTGTTTTTTTTAATTGTGGTAAAACACAACGAATACAAAATGCATCATTTTAAAGTATACAATTCAGTGGTATTTAGTATACTCACAGTATTGTGTGATCATGGCCACTGTCTAGTTCCAGAACATTGTCATCACCCTGAAAGAAAATCCCATATCCATGAAGCAATTGCTCCCTGTTCTGCCCTCCCTTCTCCCCTTCTCCCCTGGCAACCACTAAAAAGCTAGGTTCTTCTGTATATATTTTCCTTCTCTGGACATTTCATATAAATGGAATCACACAATATGTGACTTTTTGTGTCTGGCTTCATTCACTTAGTATAAGCTTCATCCATGTAGCAAGTATTAGGACATCATTTTTTTTATGGCTGAATAAAATTCCACTCTATGGATATGCCACACAAAGTGGTTTTTAACCTTTGGATTATTGGCTTTTTGAGACTGGCTGTACACACACAACTACTCTCCTCCCGACACAATTGCATATAACTTTATGCCCAAGCCCATTAATGTACCCCAGATTAAAAACTTCCTCAAGAGATCATTCTCTGAATCCTTCCATCCATCCATCCATCCATCCATCCATTCTGACCATTCATACATAGTTACTGATTGAGTATAAGGTACTTTTCTACACTCTAGGGGAAATAAAACTGATTTTTAAAAAAGCAGACAAGAATTTCCTTCACCCATGGAGCTTACTTTCAAGTAGTGGGCAACATACAGTGAACAAATAAATCATATAGTTTATAAGAGGGTCCTAAGTGCTATGGGGAGAAACAAAGCCAGAGAAGGAGGTAGGAAGTCCTGAGGAGGCAGCACTGCAGTTTTAAATAGGGTGGTCAGGGGAAACTTTATGGAGAAGGTGACCTTTGGATAAGTGTGTGATGAAGTAGCCATGGGTTCAGTCTTATCTGTAGAAGGACCTGATCACTGTTGCAAAGATGCCTAAAATAACATTCTTTTTCCCTGTAACAAGGGCAATTCCATCTTTAAATAGTCAGATAAGAATTCATGTAGATGGGGTTGCCTGGATGGCTCAGGTGGTTAAGCATCTGTCTTTGGCTCAGGTCATGGTCCCAGGGTCCTGGGATCCATCCGCACATCAGGCTCTTTGCTCAGCAAGGAGCCTGCTTCTCCCTTTCTCTCTGCCCCTCCCCCTGCTTGTGCTCTCTCACCCTCTCTGTCAAATACATAAATTTAAAATCTAAAAAAAAAAAAAAAAAGAATTCCTGTAGATGTGGATTTCCACAAGTTTGCCTTCCAAAAAGTCTGAAGTTCACTGTGTTTTATGATAACTTAGGGCACAGGCTTGGCAGTCAGACTCTGTCTCTGCCATAAAAAATCTGCATACCTTTCCAGAAAGTCAGTTAGCTCACATTATAGCTTTTTCATTTGTGAAATGGTAATAATGATCCTATATATCTTATCCTTTCCACAACAACCCTATCCAATAAAATGAAGTATCTAAAACACCCATCACCCTTCATGAAGTATAGATTTTCAATTCATTCAATAAAACAAATAATTTTATTTGTTTACAGAACACTTGCTGATTGCTATCCCCTCCTAAAGTAAAACACTTTTGCATGTTGTTTAACCACTGGGAAAAAGGAAGTGTTCTGTTGCCTGTGTGGTTTCAGTCAGAAAAAGAAGGAAGTGGGACAGTGTATTATTGGGTTTGTAGAGAATGAGTCCAACTCTTTCAGCCCCACAATACACACTGTTGATGTCTCAGCCTTCTGTCTCTACATTAGGAATCATTCTGAATTTTCCTGGGATTTGAGTTCTTGCTTTGGCCTCAAAGGCAGAATTTCCTTTACTTGGCTCCCTCCCTCAGTTCCTCCAGGTCTTTAATTCAGAGAATCCTTCCCTGAACTTGCTTTTTACCACTTTATTTTTCTTCATAGTACTCAACACAATTTTTTTTTTAAATCCCCAGTACACAGAATAGTGCTTAGCCCTCCCAGGCACTCAAGAAACCATTTGTTGAGTAGACACATGTATTGAAGATCCTGGAAGCCATGAGTTTTGTACTTTCTTCGATTTGATGTTGGGTGTGACTAGATGACTGACTTTGACTGATGAACTATGTGAGCATAAGTGACAACATATCAGTATCAGGTGGAAGCTTTAAAAAACCAGAGCATGCCCTGTTGCCTTTTCTTTTCTTCTGTCAGGCAGCTAGCAATGTTAGAGAGAGTGGCTTCATTGTCAGCCTGGGTCTCAGAATGATTGCAATAAATAGAGTGTCTCCTGACTTCTTGTGATAAGCATGTAATATAACAAGAAACAAACCTTTGTTTTTTAAGCCACAGAGCTTTGTGTGTTTTTTTGTTACTGCAGCATAACCTAGACTATCCTGACTGATCAAAGTGCCAACCTTGTAATTTGGTCTTCTTATTCTCTCTTCCCAGGAGAGAGATCTGAGTATCACTTACTTTCAAATGTAAGTTCTGTGATTTAAAACAAAAAAAAAATGGATGTGGTATGACAATATCATGTGGGTCACATCTGACTTATTCAAAGAAGTCTCCCAGACACCCCTGGTCAGCTCCTGTTTCGTGTGCACTTTAGGCACTGGAGAATGAGATTAAGTCTCAGAAGACATTTCCTTTAGGGAACCGAGACCTCAACACGAGACAGCCCTCACCTAGCTCCAGACCCTATGCCATTTATTCTTTTTCAGTTTCTGCTGTACCGACCAAGTCTGTGCTGCCTCTGATTAATTTCCCTCTTTATGTCAGTGGGGGTAGACAATGATCTTAATACTCAATCTCAGATTAATTGTTTGAGGTTTAGTGTGGGGAAAATAAAACCCCAAAGATTGGGCATCAGAGGATTTTGGTTTAAGTATCTATTTACTAGCTCTGTGATTGTGGGTACATTGCTTAGCTTTCCTGGGTTAAAGAACCCTGGTTGTAAAAGTGGGATGACAATGTGAGTCCTCTTCCCAACCAAAATTCTTGAGGCAAGCTGTGTTTTTGGAATTCTGAATTTTTTTACTTTTCATTTTTTATGTTTTTTAAAGTTTTATTGATTTATTTTAGGGGGCAGGGAGAGGGAGAGAGGGGCAGAGGGAAAGAATCTCAAGCAGATTCCCTGCTGAGTGTTGAGCCTGATGTGGGGTTCGATCTTACAACCCTGAGATCATGACCAGAGCCAAAATCAAGATTTGGACACTTACTTGACTGAGCCATCCAGGTGCTTCTGGAATTCTGGATTTTTTAGATTTTAGAAAGGTAACATGTTACATATGATATATAGATCAAAAAAAAAAAAAAAAAGCCCAACAGGACCTAGGACCTCCTCCAAAAGCAAATGTATTAATATCTCTGCTGCAAAATGTATAAATATTTATATAAGAAGGATAAAGGCTATGACAAAGCTCATTTCAACTCAAATCAGACTTTTTATCACATTCATTTCCCCCAGACTTCTGGTTTAGAGTTTTTAAAAATATATGGATAATGTATTGTGGACCTATTTTTTGTTGTTATAAAGAATAAATGAGATAAAGTGTATGAAAAGGACGTTGTGTACAGTGTCACCATGAAAATGAGAATTGTTGTATTATCATAACACAGAATCAGTAGTTCATTAAACAACATTCAACATAACATTCAACCATAACAGTAATATTCAACAAGCATCTATTATGTGTTCATCATTGTGCTAGGTGCTGGTACTTATGTTATTAATGGACCAAGGATCCATTTCTTCCATCCAGCCTCTTGCCCAGAGCATGCATGAGTTTCTACACACTGTTTTCCCAAGTGTTTGTGCACACAGGGTCAGTCTCTCGTTTCTTTCTTAGGCTTATTAAAATACTTCATTATTTGGAGCTTTAAAAAAATACTTCAGATAAATTAAATTATCTACTTTTCAGAACAAGTTAGCCCTAGAAGGTCTTCCGGTGAGTCACATTCTGAGCAGAGAAATCTGGCATTGAGGCATAATTAACATTCTGGGTTGCCCCCAGTTTCTATGGAGATGAGTCTAGCCCCTCGGGGGAGGAGTGATGGATGTGTAATCTCCAAGATAAGTAACTGACAGGTAAGAAATTTTCCTTTCTCAAATGCATTAATTATTCACATTCATTATTCATCAAACACTGTGAGTTTCCATTTAGAAATTGGACCAAATGGAGAAATTCTCCCCTGTCCACCCCTCATAATCAAATTCTTCCAGGGACTGCTAAGCATTTGAGTAGGTCTGCTATTTGGTCTATTTTCATGACAAGTGTTTGTCTGATGTTGCTGGGAGATGGAATGAAGATTAAACACTTTGTTGACAACAATAGCACAGACTTTTGGGGGTTTCAACTTTGCCAATCCCTAATATTTTCTTATTATCATTTCTTTTTTCTAGAACATTAGCTTGGTAAGAACCCAGTCCTTACCTGTCTTGTTTACTACAGTATTCCCAGCCCCTAGAATGGGATATAGACACTTGATAAATGTTTATGAAATAAGAGAATGAATGAAAGAGATTTGGGTCTGGGGATGCAGAACCCATCAGAGGAAATGCACGTGTGAGTGATCCAGCCCTAGTGCCTTGAGGGATCAGAGTTAACATACACTGAGACACAGAGAGAAGCTGCTGGGACAAGATCCTTAGTCCATTCCAGGATAAGCACCCTTTGGCCTTTGGCACATCCTTTAAAGCCTTTCTTATTGCAAACATTGCTTTTTAATCAATTTATTTGAACCTAGACCTGTTCTTTGCCTGGAGTGTATCCCAGAACCATGATCAGTCAGGAACTATGGATTGCCTCAACTGGTCAGACTGTGGAACATCAGAGTGCTTAGTCCCACCCTCCAGCAACAGCTCAAGGTTTGCAAAAATGGATTCTCTAAAGGCTGATTTGTCCAATGACCAGTTTCCCAAAAACATGTTCTCTATAATCAGTTTATAAAGTAGTTGCCTTTGGTGTTCAATGGGAGGTTTTCACAAGCTCTTGAGCTTTTCAGGGATGTCTTTTCGTTCCATATTACTGTTCGTTTCATCAGAGCTGTGTCTCCATGGCAGGTCAAGGTTTCTTGCTTTGTAGATTTTCTTTTCATTGGACCTGTGAGTTTTGGGCATGAGGATTTTTTTTTTTCATGTATTCTAATCAGGCATTGTGAGTGTCTTAAATGTTAAAGATAGTATAAAAGACAGGGCAGGTGTCTGCTAACACATTCCAAGTCCACTTTATTACCTAAGTACTTGTTGACTGATTCAAACAAATGAATATATTTTGTTTGGTTTTGAGCATTAGAGAAGCTCCGGGATCTGAATTATTAAACACACAAGAAACTGATGTTCATTCCCCCTGAACTGAAAGGGCCATGTGACTGAGGGGAAACAGTTTCAGGAAAGCTAAAGCTAATTGTCCTTCTCAATGGCACATCCTTTCATTCATTCATTAATTCAACATGTATTGAGTCCCATTTTAGTGCTGGGCCTTATTCTAGGGACTTGGAAATAAAAGAAAAATAAGACAAGTTTCCTACTTTGGAGACTAGTCTGCTCTTTTGAAGTTTCCTGGTAAAATGTAAGGCCCATTCTGTTGAATTCATTTAACCTTTTTTTTTTTTTTCCTTCCAATTTTGGGGTCATTCTTTTAGCCTGTTTCACCTTCTACTCTGACAGGTATAACTAACATGTCTTAAACATACTGGAGTTGATCTTCATGGCCCATCTTAATTCTGGTGAAAATGTCCCTTCTCATCTTACAAAAGCTGCCTATATGGTTCGAGGCTGCAGATTCAACCCCTCAGCCTCTTCCTACCCTCTCTTGCGCTGTCAGCCCTGTCCTTTCTGGGACATGTGAATCTGAAGAACTGTGTTCAAGTCCTGCTCTTCCTTTGAAAGCTCAAACTCTTCATCTATTAAGTGGGCTAAAGGAGACTAACTCACAGTGTTATTGCAAGTAAAGTGGACCTAGGAGTACTTTGTAAGCAATGAAATAATAATGTGAGAGTTTATAATAGATTAGAGCAAGTCAGGTTCTAATGCACAAATAAGGAAAACACCGCAGGAACATAGAGGAGAGACAATTAGGGAGATCAAAGTTTTGCAAAGCTGGTATGGTGAACTTGGCCTTGAGATTAAGAGATCTCTAGGTGAAGCAGAACATTCCAGAAAGAAAAAAAAAAAAGTCAGCTGGACAAAGTCTCAGAGATGCCAAAAAGTCCTATATGTTTGGCAAAAAATGAACAAGAGGATTAGGGGGAAGTCATAGGTGTTGATAAATTAAGTACAAGTCAGTTCCTGAAGAGCTCTGTATGCCATATTAAAGAGTTTGAGCTTTATTTACAAAGCCACTGAAAAGTTTCTCTTTTTTTTCCTCAAGATTTTATTTATTTACTTGAGAGAAAGAGAGAGAGCCTGTGCATGCAAGGGTAGGGGCAGACAGAGAGGGAGAGGGACAAGCAGACTCCACACTGAGCACAGAGCACGATGTGGGGCTTGATCTCACCACCCCGAGATCATGACCTGAGCTGAAATCAAGTGTTGGATGCTTAACCCATTGAGCCACCCAGGTGCCCCCAAAAGTTTCTTTCTACAAATAATTTCTTGTGTGAGCCAGTATATGCCAAGCACTGATGCAATTTATTGTGATTTATTAGAGGAATCATAAAAAGAACATCCATACATCCAACTGAAGAAATAGTGTAAGAGATGATGGGTCCCCTGTGAAACTCTCTGTGTTCCCCTCCTTGGTAGAATCCTACTTCCCTAAGAGTAACTCAGACTCTAAATTCAGTGTCTATTATTCCCTGGTTTGTCATTACAGTTTGACTCATCTGTGGGGTTCAATGACTATATGCTGGATAGAGCAATGAAAACACATGTCTCCATGCAGGTGGTCTCTGTGCCCTTTCTCACAGGTGTTGCTCCCATTTCTGCTGCCATCCCTTATCATTCTGCAATGTTAATGAGTCTATCACACTCAGGTTTCTTGATTTACATGCTGGTGTGAGTCTTTATCAAATAGTTGTGTTTGTTATCAAAACAGCTTTATACAGATTACTCTCTGAATCCCGTTCAACATAGCAACAATTTATTTCTATCTCCTCTTCCCATCTTTATCCATGTTAAGTGGAGTTATGATAATCTAGACATTTTATGTTTTGTGCTTGAGCTTTTTGCTTCATGTTATTCTGTAATGCCTGTATTTCTAGGGGATGTTTGTATTAATTATTTTTATGAGTTCCCAATATTCTATCAAGCAAATATATTATGATTTGCTTTATCATAATTAAATTGCTAGATATTCAGGTTGCTTCCAATTTTACTTTACTACTATAAGTAACATTGCTATAAAACATTGTCTTTTTACTTATAGGATTTTATTTTCTTGTTTTGAATTATTTCCTTAGGATATATTTTCATGAATGAGATTAGTTGGTTAAGCGCATGATTAATTTTGTGGTTCTTGTTACCTGAGGGGCTTGTTTTACATGAAAAAAATTGTTTATTTTTCTGATTATAAAAGTAATTCATGCTCATTATAGAACACCTGGAAGACACAGAAATGTGTAAAGGGAAAACCAAAACTCCCTCCTAATCTTATCCCACAAAGATAACCATCATGAATGTTAAATTGTTCTAATCCATCATTAGCATTTTGGTATATTTCCTTTAACTTTCATAAATTGGGATCAGATATTGTTTTGTATCCTGCTTTTTAAACTTAATTATCAACTCTTCCCATGACATGTAATTGTTTTCAAAGAAGTAATGTTTTTTAATGGCCACATAATGTTGCATTACATGGATGGCTATCTACCCCTTCTTACTGGAACAAATAATGCTGTCAATGAACATCCTGATATAGGATGAGAATACTGATTATTAGGAAAATGTATGGAGGTAAAGTGCTAGAGGAAGGATACAAATATTGTCAATTTTTGATCCATGCAGGAATCATGAACCTTGATTTGCAACATTCCTTTGCCACTCTGCAGTTTCCTATTGCTGCTGTAGCAAATTACCACAATGTTAACGGCTTAAACAAACATAAATATTTTCTTACATTTCTGGAGATCAGAAGTACAAAATGTGTCTCACTGGGTTAAAAATCAAAGTATCAACAGGGCTGCATTCCTTCCAGAGGTTCTAGGCAGAATCCATTCCCTTGCCTTTTCTAGCTTCTTGAGGTCACTGGCATTTCTTGGCTCATGACCCCCTTCCTGCATTTTCAGAGCCAGGAGTGTTCGGCCAAGCCCTCACACCACCGTCTCTCCGGCTCTCCCTCTCCTGCCTCCCTCTTCCACTATTGGAAAAGTGATTACAGTGGCCCACCTGGATAGTCCAGGCTACACTCCCTATCTTAAAGTCAGCTTTTTAGCAACCTTAATTCCCTTCCTGTCATGTAACCTAATAGATTCACAGGTTCTGGGGATTAGGACACGACCATCTTTTGGGGTGTCATTATTTTGCCTACCACACATTCCTTCTTTTGTGTATTGTTATCCTACCTCCCATTGCTTTGTTTTGGTAGGGAATCGGTTGCGCCAGGATTCAACAGAAAGCCAAAAGTGTTTTGATCCTTAACTATGTATAAGACACTACCAGATACAAAGCCCTAAAAAAAGTTTGTGCTTATGGAGGAAATATTTACTTACACAAAGACCTTAGTCAAAGCAAAGTATGACCAGTGACAAAGAGCAGTCCCAAATAACTCAAAGGAACACAGAGAACAGCTTATTAATTTTTACTCTGGAAAACTCCCTGAAGGACATGCCATTTGAACTGAAAATGTAACGATGGCTAGAATTTTTATAGGTAGAGCCGGGAAATGGCAAAGAAGGACCAGAATGACTAAAGACACAGAGAATGTGTCCAGAGATTGCTTAGTCTAGTAGAATGCTGTCTGATAGAATTTTCTAAGATGATGGAAATGTTCTATATCTGTGGTATTCAATAGAGTGGCCACTAGCCAAATGTGGCCGTTGAGCATTTTAAATATGGCTGATGCAACTGAATTTTTAATTTTTAATTTCATTTTAATAAATTCAACTGTAAATAGTCACAGGTGGCCAGAGGTTGTCATCAGGACAACACAATCTAGAGTGACTAGAACAAGAGATCTTTTGAGGAAAGGGTTTTTGAAGACTGCATTATAAGATTTATTGAGGCAACAATGCAATAGAGGGCCTTGAGAGACTCTGGACTCTGGGAACCAAACTGAGGGTTACAGAAGGGAGAGAGGTGGGGGGAAGGAGTAACCGGGTGATGGGTATTAAGGAGGGTATGTGTGGTGACGAGCACTGGGTGTTATTTGTGACTAATGAATCATTGAACACTACATCAAAAACTAATGATGTACAATATGCTGGCTAATTGAACATAATAATAAAAAATGAATTATGAGAAATTAATTAATTAAGTGAACAATAGAGGGTCTTGAAAACCATGCATTGGGTAACAGGGAGTCACTACAGTGTTTTGAGCTGGAGAATTATGTGATCACAAGTATGTCAGACTTAAGAAACTATTCTGATAGCTTTTGGAGGATGGGATGGATGGGAGGAAGTTTAAAGCCAGTTAGTACCAGGACTGATGCACAAGTCCTATTAAGTTCTACAAACCTCCTAGTCCGTATTAACATTTTAGGGTGACTTTGCTGATGTCCATACTGTGGGCATTGGTATATAGATATCTGAGGATGTATGGATAGCCTTTCCCATTGGATTCTTAGCACTACTGGATACTTCCTATATCTTCTGTATAAAACTTTATTGTGGAGCATAACAAATAACATGGAGGACATGGGGAGTTAGGAGAAGGGAGTTGGGGGAAATTGGAAGGGGAGGTGAACGATGAGAGACTATGGACTCTGAAAAAACAATCTGAAGGGTTTGAAGAGGTGGGGGTGTGGGAGGTTGGGGGAACCAGGTGGTGGGTTTTAGAGAGGGCACGGATTGCATGGAGTACTGGGTGTGGTACAAAAAACAATGAATACTGTTATGCTGAAAATAAATTTTAAAAAATGATTAAAAAAAAAAAAGAAATGAAGAATCAAAGAGGCTCAAAATCTTGCCCAAATCACATACTTACAATGTGGCAGAGCTAGTGTTTTAACCCAGGTCTACTTCTTACTTAATACGGCATTTAACTTTTTTTTTAGTAGTCTGAGTTCTTAGTAAAAATTCCTCATATCAAAATTATACAATATAAAAAGAAAAGTATGTATGATATTGGAAATGGCATTTTTCCCTTCCCAAAACTAGTCTGATTCTTTAAGGGACGAGTTACCTGGAAAAGGACAACAAATAGGGCTGCCTGCGAAAGGAGTCTTTATATGAAATAAAGACACCTGTAAAAAAAAAAACAAAACTTTATTAGGATCTGGTTTAGAATTTTCCTAGCATTTTTATTATTTCTTCCACTTAAAGCACGTGATTGTAAGGGCTGTGAGGGCACGGACGATGTTATTCATTGTTGTCTTTTTAGCTCCTGAAGAATACTTGGAATAGTGTAACTGATCAATAAATATTGTGTAAGATAATGTCTTATTAGGTTGATGAAGAATTTTGTGGTTCTGATAGGATTTCCCTGTACCTTTCGAAAAGCACGTTGTCAACCACTGTCCTGAACAGACTCTCACAATTTTCTTATGGAGCCAAATGTTCAGCTCCTAGGATTGCTTGTCTTTCAAGGTCATACCTTTCAACTGGAAGAAATCGGCCCCCCAATCTGTCAGTTTTTATCCAGTACTTCAAAGTGTCAAGAGAGTTATTGATAGCCTTTTGGATGCTTTATGGATCTCTAAACACGTGTAATAGTTGGTTGTATCTGGAAAGCTTGCTCGTCTCTGTGACATTTCATGACCATGCTCTCCGCACACTCTGTCCATCCAGACTACTTCCCTTACCTCCCCCAACAGAGACAAGTCAACCTTGGTGATAGAACTCTTCCCCCAGTCAACTATCATTGATTTCTTCGTACTGCTAGTACTTAAAAATCCTTATTTTTATTTATTTATTCTTCTCCTACCCCCTTAACCCCCCATGTTGCATCTCCACTTCCTCAAGATGGGATTGGGAGGGAGACAAACCATAAGTGACTCTTAATCTCACAAAACAAACTGAGGGTTGCTGGGGGGAGGGGGGTGGGGAGAAGGGGGGTGGGGTTATGGACATTGGAGAGGGTATGTGCTATGGTGAGTGCTGTGAAGTGTGTAAACCTGGCGATTCACAGACCTGTACCCCTGGGGATAAAAATATATGTTTATAAAAAATAAATTAAAAAATAAAAATAAAAATAAATTATAAAATTTAAAAAATCCTTATTTTTTTCCAGCACTCATTTTGGCACTATTTTATATTATCATTTTATTATTTCCTATGTATATATCTTGTTCTTGTTCTTCTCTGCACGATAGTATAAGTTCCTTAAACACAGACATAGAATTGAACAAAGACCACCCCAATGAGAATAAGCAAAGGCTATTTATGCAGAGTTTGCTATGCTAAGGAAGTCAGCCACCATCACTTGGGGAGAGTCAAAGGCAGGCAGGGGAGTAGGAAAGCTTTATAGTGGGAAAAAGGGAATGTTTCAAATGTGCCCTGACTGGAGGCCACTGGCATGGAGAAGCTGAAGGCAGGCTAACTAGAAGCTGAGCATTGTATGTGAGTGGTTGGGAGTGTGTACTCGCTTTTCTTTGTTTGGTCCTAAGTTGGATGCCAGAACAAAGACTAGGGAAGCTGTCAGTTACTCATCCATTTCCACTCGTTGGGGCTGATTGCTGTAGGAGACATTGTTTGGCTTCCTTGACTGTCTGTTGTAGGTAGTGGATTGTCTTCCTGGACTGATGGCTGCAGATTGTAGGTTAGCGTCCTGTTCTTATATACAGTCTAGCCATTATCCATTTGTATCTTCAGTCTCTCACAGGAACTGTATCTTAGGCTTCTCTTACGCCTGGCCTTCCCACATGCTCTTCTGGCTCTCTAATGTCTTCTACATGCCCAGAAATAACACAGGTGTGTGATCCCCATTTGGTTGAATGGGATGGCTGCACATCCGGTAGAAAGAACCCTGAGCTGGGAGTTGGCTTGGGTCAGTCATTCAGGTCTGTTCCAGCATATTCCATTTCCTTCACATTTACAGTATCCCCTGGAAACATCAAGCCCTAAAAACGGTGCTGATGGCCCAAAAAAGGGTGATTAAAAAATCCCTGCTCTCAAACAGCCCTTAACAGATCCCTCTTTATACTTTAGATTTTCATCCATAAAATAGCAACAATAATTGCTTCAAGCTGTTGGGAGGGTAGGATCAGATGAAGTACGCAAAAGCATGCAGCACGTTGTAAAGAGTTATAAGCTGTGAGGAAGTTTTGCTATTTTAAATGTTTAATAATTGTTTTTCCGAAAAGACAAAGTAACTCCGGAAGATGATGCATCTTGATAAACTTTCCCTCCATATTTTCTATAAGTTATGATACACTCACGCCATGGACAGAGCACCTCTGCATTTCTTTTTCTAGATTTTTTCCCCTGAGGGATCTGGGTATAATTATACCTCTGTGTTTTCAGGGGGTGATACAGTTTCAAAAGCCTGTTTAAAGGATTTCTAGTTGCCAAGCTGTCCTGTGAACTGGCCAATACGATTCCTTGAATCATCGCCCAGTGCGGACCCAATTTATATTTGGAATTTCATGCCATCTTGAAGGAACACCATCCAGTGCCAGGGTCTTCTTTGAGCTAATTGGGCTTTGGCAGTGATGTCATTCCATGGTGGGCGTTTGTCGAGACTATGGCAGTGATAACGCAAGTCTCATTTTCGGCAGCGTGTGCCCATGTGTGCAAAAGGCTGCTCCCCTCCCTCACAGGCAATCACTCCTCCTGCTGTAGTTCCACTTCTGGTCCCTTTCTGAAGACGGGAGATCAGTAAGCTATTTATACCCCATGGCTAGAAACATTCCTCTCCTTCGAGTCCGTGTGCAACTATTTCTCCTGTTATTAATGTGGCTTAAAATATAATGAGGGAGAGCAATTATCAAACTTAGCAAACTTTTGATAAGCAGGAAAGAGTCAGAGAGTCACAGAGGGAGGTGTCTCCTGGGGCTAACACAACAGGTATTGAAATGAAGCAGATCTGTGTGGCATGGCTGCCTGGCCACAGTCAACCATGGATATTGGACAAGGTCGTTGACCTATACCAGCCTGTGTGATGAAAGAAATGCTTTTTGTCTCATGGGGTTGTAGGTTAAATGTAACCCAGATTTATGGCTGTTCCCCTATGTCTGCTGACTTTGCCAACCTCAGATTTTTCTTTCTATCCTGTGAAGTAATCTTCATGACCCAAGAGCACTGGGGAATAAGGAAGAATTTTCTGGTGATTTTCCAGGGGAGATGAAGAAGGTTTCATTACATGTCTCACAGTGGGGTTTCACGGTCCCTAACATCCTTCCAGAACACTGTCCTCAGTCTCTGCTCTATTATTTCTAAACAATTCAGTTCTGCCCCAAACTTGCACACCATTATAGTCATGCCAGTCCCACGGGCATCTTGCTATCCAGTAGTTCAACAGCCCTGCTGTTAAGTGGACATCCAACTGTATCAGAAGGAACTTTGACACTTTTCCCTTATTATGTCATATGTTTTTTGGAGTCTCATCTTTCACTCACATGGTCTATCAAAGTATTGTTTGCAGTCATGTTCAAGTTTTCCCCCTGGGAAGTGTCCTAAGGGGGAGTATAAACACAGCTTTCCTCATTTTGCTGCATTAGTTTTATATTACACAATACATACAAAACACTTAACACCATGTCATAGTACTTACAGCCATCCCAGTACTCAACAAACCGAGGTTCATTTTTTAGGCAAAGTGAAAGCTATGTAGTGAGATACATAGCTTTGATATATCTGGAACAACCGCTATTCTTAAAAATTTATATCTTGTACTTGTCCTCTAATTATTTACATTCTATTAGAAAAGGTATCAGCAAGCCTAAGCCATAATGTCCAATGCATCAAAGCTTCAAGGGTGTGTCACTGCAGACTTAAACTCCCATCTGGAGACCTGGCCACATGCCTACACAGACAGCTCAGTAAGCCATCAGCATCTTTTCCTCCTTATACAGAGAGGTCAGACAACTTTCCCAAGTTTACAGCGGCCTCTACAGTGCAAAGGTATGGGCTACAAAGTAATTTTGTTAAAGAAAATAAATACTTGCCTGCCATTTTGTCTTTTCCAACAAGGAAGTTGCATGGACCCTAACCCACAATGTCTCATGGTCTCTCAGTGCCCCTCAGTGAGTAGTCATTGATGCTCCTAGCTGGTTTAGTTTCATCTTTCTGGATCTTAGCAAGTCTGTTCAGACTTCCTTCTCCTACTGTGTGGTTTGTCCTCTGTTCTGCTGGCCTGGTTACTTTCTATCCATTTAACTACAGAGAATGTGCTCTGGGCCAGACACTCAACCAAAGGCTGGGAAAAAAGATGGGAGGGAAAAAAAACTTCTTGGGTGAACTCAGCCACATCACATGGAGTAGTAAGCCAAACAACACTTGGTGAGCTAGTGTTCACCTCAGGGCAGGTGGGAGAGATTCATTTTGCCTAGGAAGTAGGGAGCCAAGGAAGGTTTCAAGAGCCCTGATGTTTGACGAGGGCTTAAGGAACAAGAAGAGTTTTTTTTCTAAGCCGTGAAACAGATGATGACAATCATTACAGCCTTTTTTGGGTGTGCCAACCAAAATCAAAGTGAGAAATTCAAGGGGGAAAGGAAACTCAAGAGGACAGAATTAAGACCTTTTATTACATCACTGCTTCCTGTGTGGAGACCACGTTCATGTACCAGAGGGCTTTGAATTTTCCTTTAATAAGGAAGGCCATTCCCTTTTAAATGAAGGTTCTTTTTCTCTTAGTAAGGTTAAATGATTTGTCTGAGTTTGTATATTTAATAGGTAAAAAACAGAATCTAAACCCAAGGCCTACGACAGGGTCTAACGCTTAGTTTGTGGTCAACAGCCAATATTTATTGCGTGAAGAATGAATGAATGAATGAATGAGTGGAGGAGAAAACACAGTTCTGATGCCCTAATAATATGATACCTGCTACTTGGCATTTGTTGTTGTTGTTTGGTCACATGCTAGTTGATGATTATCACCGTCCCGAACAACATCCCAAGGATATACCTTGAGACCTTCGTGGCTCCTCAAATTCATGAAATCATCTATAACACATGGATTTCTTTTTTAAAATATTTTATTTATCTGAGAGAGAGAGAGAGAGTACAAGAAGGGGTGAGTGAGGGGAGGGGCCTAGGGAGAAGCAGACTTCGCACTGAGCAGAGAGCTGGACGTGGCGCTCTATCTCAGGACCCCAGGATCATGACCCAAGCAGAAGGCAAATGCTTAATCGATTGAGTCACCCAGGTGCCCCAGATTTTTCTATTTTAATATGGACATTTTGCATAGGGCAGGGAGTCTACCAAACAGTTTTAAAAATTGCTTTCCATTCTTTCTGACCCTCGTCTCACTACCTTTCAATCTCTCCTGTCCATAGTCATCAGGGTCTTAGTTTTAAGTGTACGTTTACCCGTAACCCTCGTATGCTTTCTTTGTGGCCTGTCACAGGCCAATATTCCTTCTCTAGTCTAGAGTTAAAGCCTCCAACATGCCTTCTTTTTTTTTTTTTTAAAGATTTTATTTATTTATTTGACAGACAGAGATCACAAGTAGGCAAAGAGGCAGGCAGAGAGAGAGGAGGAAGCAGGCTTCCCGCAGAGCAGAGAGCCCGATGCGGGATGCGATCCCAGGACCCTGGGATCATGACCTGAGCCGAAGACAGAGGCTTTAACCCACTGAGCCACCCAGGTGCCCCCAACATGCCTTCTTATCCTTTTCTTTCACTTCATTTATTCTTGCAGTCATTCAACAAATATTGAGCATTTCTTAAGAATCAGACCCTGTGTAATGTACTGAAGATCCAGGGGTAAAGAGGAAAGACACACAGTCTCACATCATGAATCTCACTCTCCAATGGAAAAAAACAGTAGAAAATGAAAGTGTGTTATGTAACGGTTTATATTATGTCATGGTAGTTTTGTTAAGTGCCACAAAAGGGAAGTATGGGATGGTGAGTTTGTTTAGTAGGGGAATCTAATTTGATTAAGAGGGTTAGGAGCAGCTTCCCTGAAGGACCGCCTTTAGGGGAGTAGGAAATAGCTCAGCAAAGAGATGGGGATGGAGGGGGCATTCCTGGCAGAAGGCACAGCATGGGTAAAGGCCCTGAAGTAGGACAGAACTTGGTTTTCCCAGAGTGATTTAGAAAGTCTCATGGGGCTGTCATGGTTTGGCCCAACAACAGCTTCACAATGACTTCCTACTGCATTGGGAACAAAATCCAAAGTCCTTCTTCTCATAAATAAGATCACACATAGTCTAGAGCCCCTATTACAGCTCAGATCTCAATTCTTCCCTCCCCACCCCCCACCCCAGCCTCATCTTGCTGTTCCTCAGAAATGGCAAACATAGTGCATTTTCTGGGCACCTGCATTTTTTTCTCCCCTCTACCTAACCACCCTCATACCGGATATCTTCATAGCTCACTGCCACATTTCCTCTGGGTTTGCACTAAAATGTTACTGAAGGGGCCTTCTCTGCTCACTCTTCCCATGACAAGGGGTAGAGCTCAGGGGTAAAGCAGTGGACTGCACTCTTCCTATGACATTGACCCTCCCTTGCTCTCTGTCCCACTACTCCTGCTGTCGTTCTTTATCACACCTACTACTGCCTGACATTGTTTTTATTTGTTAACAAATTGTGTCTCTCCACTAGCTTGCAAGGGTCATGATTAAAGCTTCGTTTTTGACTGCTGTATCCTCAGCACCTAGAAGAGTGCCTGAGTCATAGCAGGCACTCAACAAATATATATAATGGCTGAATGGGATGGGTGATACAGGACCAGACTGGAGAGGAAGACCAGACCCTTTGACACGTAACATATATTTTCATGCCTCTGGGACTCGCTCATGCTTTTCCCTCTACCTGTAATGCTCCTCCCCACTCCCTTCTTCCACTGTCATCTCCCACAGTGGAAGTCCCACTGACACAGCCATTGACTGAACTTTCACATAGCATTTAATTCCTCTTTGGATTCTAGTGGGTGGGATATATGTTTGACTCCAGTCCTCAAATAGATGGCTCCCAATGGATGAGACCGTATTTGGATTCATGCCTGTTCCCAGTCCATCACAGAGCTTGATCCAGAGTAGGAGCTCAGACAAGTCTTTGCTTAATTGGATGGCAAGAGGGCAATAATCCAGGAGAGCTAATAATCCAGGTCAGGAATTATAATGAGATCAGGGAGCTGGACCAAAGTCATGGCTCGATTTGAAGGAACATACAGTTAAAAGCATGAGCTTAGACACATGTTGCCTGCTTTTTGAATCTAGCTCTGTCAATTACTAGTGATTTACTTAAAGGCCTTAGTTTTCGTATCTGTAAAATGGGCCTAGTAAGATTACCTCTCTCATAAAATCATTACAAAATTTATATCAATCACTGTATGGAAGTATTCAGAATAGTGCAAGAAACATAGTGAAAACATAAATTGAAAGCCTAGTATACTGTCTCCAGGCAAGAGACCTCAAAGCCCAGGGGAGGTCTGTACTTGGTAGAGACTTAGTGAAAACATAAATTGAAAGTCTAGTATACTGTCTCCAGGCAAGGGACCTCAAAGCCCAGGGGAGGTCTGTACTTGGTAGAGACTTGGAAACCCTGGCAGGACAGTCGCAGGCAGGGAGATCTTGGGAGCCAAAGCCCAATCCAAGCCCATTTTCTAGTCTGTTGTTTTATAGAAGGGGAGACTGAGTCCAGAAAGCAATCTCCCCAAGCTCCCACCATGGCAAAGGAAAGCTAACAACTCCAGTGACCCCCCCCAACCCAGTCTAATGTTTCTCTTGGTATTTCCCCACAATTTATCAGTGGAAGCCAATAACATTTCCCAGATGGTGGTTTATTATTTATTTCCTTGTTGATTTCCCTCCTTGTTTCTCAGAGCAGTCAAGGAAGCTTATAGGAAGCCATAGAAGACAAACCATCCATTAAAGACAAAAGTAGGGCTAGGAAACGTTATACGTTAAAATAAGAGGCCAGAAGGATGGTGAGGTAGGAGAGAGTACTGATGACATGACAGACAGATTATAAGGGTGTATGCAGTTGTTATTTTCCTGTGCAAATCAAGTTTTGAGCTTCCTAACTGCCAAAGTGAAAAGAGATACATGAACAGTTATATTGAAAAGAAGATCAAAGTACTTTTCTAGTTCTTAGCCCTTAAAGAAGTCCCTTATTTGTGCCAGGCTCCACAGGGTGACAATGAATGAAACTTTTTCCTCTGATGATTATTCTTCTGTCCTGGAGCTGTCTTGGCTGATGGGTTGTCCGGATTTCTTCCCTAAGGGGGTTAAAAATTCTGAATTTGCTTGAAAAATCTTAGATCCTCATTCTGACTGTGCTGTGATTATGGGGTTCCCCTGATCAGCCAAGAAGTACATTTGTGATTCAACCTCTTAGAATTTCATGGTTCTTAAAAATTTTAAAGGTCATCAAATCTAACATCCCCATTCCACTCACCTTCTGATGTTTGAATCTTCTCGGCAACAACTCCATCAAGTGGCCGTCCAGATTTTTCTTGAATGACCCCATGACAAGGAGCTCACTACCTTAGAAGGCCTCTCATTTCATCTGTCCATGAAGTTCTTTATTCTATCAACTTGATATCTGAATCTTGCCCATAGTCACTAAAAGCTACATTCCATCACTGAGGAAAGAAATCAAGTCAAATGGCCAGCAGCAAGAAGCTCTGGGAATCCTGAGCTTCCTTAGAAGTAGACTTTTGTTCAAATAAAGTGTTAAAATTAAAGCAGTATATATCTGAGTGGGGCCAATTGGCATGAACTCATCACAGCATATGGTGTGCTTCCTTTTATATGCATGTTTAGCAGCTAGTGGGTACCAAACCTCACACAGCTCTCAATTGCTAGCACTAATGAAGGATCTGTTTGCTTTGGGGGATAAAGATGGTATCACTGATTCACAGTTGTTTTTCCAGGAGTGATGAACAGATTTCATTTCCTCATCCCCACTCTCTTGCTCGGTCCTGTATCGTCCCCGCTACCACTACCTCCTTCAAACTTCATTGTCTCTTGCCAGGACTGTTCACTTGCCTCTGACTGGCCTCCCTGCCTTGATTCCAGCCCTCTCTGGTCTAAGATCACACTCCCAGAGGGATCGTCATCAAGCACAGATTTGCCATATCACTTCCAGCTTGAAACCCTTCCGTGGTTCCCGTTAGCTCCTTCGTGGAAGCCAACTTTCTTAGCACGGAAGGTAGGCCAGGCAGGGGAGGAGGTCATCTGAGGCCACAGAGTAGGACAAAGTTAGCTGTCCCTCTTTTGGGTCAGTCGTGCCCCCAAAGTAGTACAAGGCCTTCTGGAACAAAGGCTTACATTTGGAGAACTTTACAGTAGTCACTCTTTTCATGGACAGAAATTAATTTTATCTCCAGTGAGCAGAAGAAGGAACAGATTCTCTCAATGCTACCAGTAATAGTACTGCTACTACTAATTATAATAATAATATTGAATATTTTTATAGCTTATGTGTCAGGATCTGCCTCTAAGAACTTTCCTGTTTCATTTAATCCTCACGGCAAGACAATGGCACTTGCACAGCCCTGAGAGTAGGTGCCTCCTTGGTGCCTCTCTCACCTCACCCTTGTCTCAGCCCTGGCAGGACCCTGGACAGGCTTTGGGGTGGGGCTGCTGTGAGAGGGATCTCAGGTAGGAATGTTGGCTGGAGCAGAGGTTCAGCCTCGCTGCTGGTGGTCAGATAAGAAGACCCAGCCCAGAGTGTTGCGGTGGGAGAGCCCAGAGGCCATCTTCCCAGTAGGTCACACGGTGGAGAGGGAGGTTCGGGGCTGGGATCCAAGTTCCTAGCTGTGTGTGCACTGATGGGGGTTGCCGCACGTACTGTTGCATTTCTGGACCTCAGTTTCCTCCTCTGCACAGACATTGTTGATGACCTCTTGTCTCTTACCTATGTCTGGTTTGAAGGTGGCAGTCAGGTTGTCTGATGAGCTATAAAGTGAAGCAGCAACACAGCCAGAGGCTGGGAGAGGGTGTCCAAGTGGATCCAGCTAATCCCCAGCCTTGACTCACTGGGAGAGCATGGCGCACAGCCTCCCCTTTCCGGGGCAAGACTTCCTATGACATTAAGGTGGTTGAAAGAACTCAGCTTGACAAAGGCAGCGGTGCTTCCTGTCCACACGTTCAGGAGAACAGCTGCCATCCCACCATTTCAGGCCCAGGGGAACAGGCAGTCAGGAGCAGTATGGCCTTCTGATCTGAACCCCAGCTCTGCCCTCTTGGCAGGTGCCTCTTCCAGCTCGGCTGCAGTGAAGTGTGTCCTTCCATATAACCGTGGGGCCATGCCCCTGCCTGCCTATCCCATCACCCATACTTCTTTGCAGCTTAAAACATGCCACTTGCTTAAGACTCAAAGGCCCACCTTAGGAAGTGTGAGATCCATGCTGATAACTAGCTAGGAGGCTAATTGAAAATATTTGGGGGTTTGCGTGTTAGCTCTCTCAAATCAAGTAAAAAAAATCGTTCTTATCTCCCATAACCAGCAGTTATGCAAGTCTGCCAATGGCATTACTTAAAACACGTTCTTACTTCTCAGAGCATTTATCGTAGAGGAGAAACAGGAACATTCAGGGGCCTATTCTATTCTCCCCAGGAGCCAAAGCCCTTTTGGAATTCTGGCCATATGGGGTGAGTTTATCCTGCAGGGCAGGGGTATCTGATTCCTTCTGGGCAGATTTGAGCTCTGTATTTGTGCAGCACTGTATGTGTTCCAGGTGTCAGCTCAGAATGGGTGGGCTCTCCCCCAAGTGAACCTTCATGCTTCCCACATCAACACTTGAGATTTCAAACCTTACCTTGACCCTGTGCGGCGGGCAGAATGGATGCTGTCTGCAGAACAATTTTACGTCCACTACCCTTTTCTGATCTTCACAACAGCTCTCTGATGTTGGTTATTATCCCTGCGTTGTGGATGAAAAATCTTAAACCTGCTTGCTATAAAATAAGATTAAACAGAATTTTTGCAAAGGGTCAGATAGTAAGTATTTGAGGCCTTGTGGGCCATGAGGTCTTTGTCCCAATTCTCAACTCGACTAATATAGTGTGAAAGCAGAGATAGACACTAAATAAACAAAAAACATGGCTGTGTTCTAATAAAATTTCCATTTACAAAAAGAGATGGTGGGCCGTACTTTTCTGATCTCTGCTGTAAAGCACTCAGAATGTTGGGAGGGGGGATCCTTTTATAAGTAAAATACCTTAATGAGGATACTTGTTACAAACTCAGTAAAGGTAATTGAGTGCCTACTGTATGTCCAGCACTGTAAGGGATACACTGATGAATCATTGGTAAATCAAGGAGCTCATGATATGGTGGGGGAAATATCTATTTGAACTCACATCACTATCATGCATGTTTCAGAGTGCTCAGGGTCATTGAAGAAGGTGGATGGGACTCAGAATTCACAGCCTCAGGAATATCAAGGAGCTTTCTGGAGGAAAACACGTAGCTGGGCTTTGAAGAATAACTTGGATGGAACCCAAAGCCTTGTTTATGGGGTTGGGGGAGGCATACTTGTTGGACAGTCACTGCGATCATATTTCCCCTCTTCCAACCACTAGAGACCAGCCATGTTCAAAGCCAGTGCCCAAGCAAGAGCCGTTGTAGGACCAAGTGTGGTGGGGAAGGGCGCCTGAAGGTCTGGGCTCAGGATGGTTCTAGAGGCTGATGGCTAGAACAGATCCAAATTAGGTCATGCAAGGGCCAGCTGGAGTGAGACAGGTAGTTATGGGCAACCAAGAAAGAGAAGTTGGGCTAAAGGACATCCCATGGTACTGAGTCACAGGGAGGGGCTCTGGCTGTTGTGGAAGTTTAGGTTGCAAGTCACGATGCTGTGGCTGCATCTCTGGCTCTGGGTCCTGGGCTGGGAGGAGTCCCCCACACTAAGTACCAGCAGAATGACCTCACCTGGGGCTCGGGCCGGGGGTGCTTGGGGCTCCCAAGGCACATTCATCGCCATTGTCTGTTCATCTTCACAACAAATCCTACAAGATTAGTACTACCACTCCCATTTCACAGGTGGAGAGGCTGAGGCTCAGTATAAGGCACTGCTGTGCCCCTGTGTTTGAAGCTAGATCTTCATGACCTTGAAGCCTGCCCTTTTCTCACTGTTCTCTTCGGCTCCATAGTACATGTGCCAGTTCTTAGAGATGGAAGAGTCAGAGAAAGAGAAAACCCAGGTCAGAATCGCAATCAGCAAAAGCCTCTCGAGTGAACTTAGGGCTCAAAAGAGTGCTTTCTCAGGAGACAAATTCCCATCTGACTGGAAATGCTGGGCCCCCATGGAACATGCTTTCACCCTGGCGCAGTCTGCCAGAGGTGGGGTGTGTGTGGTCCCAGGCTGTCTCCTACAACCCTCTGAGCTCGTCCCTACCCCTACCCGCGTGGCTGACAGCTGGTGGGCTTGGGAATGCTTCCGGGCTCTGCCCCCTTTACTTCTAGCCCTTCCTCAGCCTGGTCCCTCTGGCTTCTAGCTCTTTCCAGCCAGTGGGTTTGGATTAATTATTTCTTTGGGCAGGTTTTCAGGGTTCAACTGTCAGAGTATCTACCACCAGGCCTCAGTGTTTATTCCCGAGGACGGCATGCCCAGGCCTCACATTTGTGTCAAGCCCCTGGTGTCTATTTTTAACCTCATCTCAAATCAGGGTTACACACACAGTCTCAGTGCGGCACTGCCAAGCCTGGGAAAAGGCTCTCTTCGTGCCACTGAAAATTCTGTCTCTTTATGAGACTAGAGTCCTGATAGCGTAGTAAACTCATTGATAATTTCTGTGATTGTCTTTGGAGAGTAAACAAATATAACTGCATTGTTCATGTGGTTGAAAAGCTGTAACTTTTTTTTAAAGCAAATATTTCGGAGATACTGAGTTTATTGAGCCCCATTTTTGCATTTTTTCCTTTTGATTCAAAGTACTGAAAGCCTCAAACATGGAAGGGCTCTGCAGAGTTGCGCCGGTGCCCCGCACAGCCCCAGTTTTCCGGGACTAGGAATCAGATGGAGAGTTCTGCCTCTTGCCTTCTGTCCAGATCTTGGTTAACAGCATGGCTCCCAGCTCCATCTCCAGTCAGCGCTTCTGCCCACACCGCCACTGCCTTCATCTGCTCTTCTTCATCTCCCTTGGACTGTGATTTAAACATTCTGGAACATGATCCTTCTGTCACCACTTTCTTCCCGTGCACTCCATTTTCCACACTGCTCTTACAGTGAAATCTCTATAAAAAGCACATCTGATCATGCCCACCCCGGCTGAAAATCCTCCTCCGTAGCTCGGTTTTACTCCCAGCTTCCCTGGGGTGGGGGTCTTCGCTGCTGTCATCGCTCCACATGACTTGTCTTGCACAGGGACGCCCGCAAAGGACAGTACCCTTGGGTCCCAGAGGAGAGAAACACTCAAGACCCCTCCCTTCCCCCTGCCTTCTCCCTCCAGCCTCCCCGGACCCATCCGCCAGACAATGTGGTCATTGCATAAAGCTCTTTCCCAGATCCAGGAAGGACATCCAGCATCGAGATACAAAATGCAGACACTTCCTCGTTGTTTTACCCCACAGCAGAAAGGGCCCGTGATCCTCCAGACGATGTCTGATTTTGCCGATGGGTTCCTCTCTCTTTTGGTTTCTCTTTCCCCCACACGGTTTTCTCTTCAGCTCTCAAGCATGGTGTCCTGACGGCAGACCTTTGCCCAAGGGGCAGTTGTCCCTCTCTGATTTCGCAAAGTTGAGGGACACCTCCGATTTCACCACGTCCCAGAGTGAGAAGTGAGGGAGGCTCTCATCCCACTGGGTGACCAAGTCTCTTCCCCTCATCATATTAGCATATATTGGCCTGGCCCTTTTTAGAAACCTAGGTATCCTCACTCTGGTGTTTGGTTTTGACTAACAAGCCTGGCTTCCCTTGAAGAGAAGCCAGGTGAGCTGTCGGTGGCTGGCTTCTCTGCCAGAAAGGTGAAGGGTAGCGTGGCTTGGATCCATAGCTGATAGAAAGGGGAAACAGAGGGGTCACTGGATTCCTGTCACAGGGAACAGCTGGCCATTTGTATTAGCTTCCAAAGGCTGCTGTGACAAGTTACCACACACTTGGTGGCTTAAAACACCAGAGACATAATCTCTCACAGTTTGGGAAGCCTGAAATCAAGCCTGGCAGGGCCAGGCTCCCTCTGAGGGCTCCAGGAGAGAATCTTCCCTTGCCTCTTCCGGCTTCTCATGGCTCCACGTGTTCCTCGGGCATGGCAACACCCTCTGATCCCTGCCTGCTTCTTCACGTGGCTTTCTCCTCGTGGCCTTTCCCTTCTCTCCTGTCTCGCATCTCCCTCTGCCTTTTCTTCATGAGGGTACCCGTCATAATAATCCAGGATAACCCAAGAGGAACTCATCTTGAGGTCCTTAACTTAATGACACCAGCAAACCCCTTTTCTTTTCTTTTTTTTTTTTAATTAATTTGTTTTTTTAAATTTCTTTTCAGCATAACAGCATTCATTGTTTTTGCACCACACCCAGTGCTCCATGCAATACGTGCCCTCCCTAATACCCACCACCTGGTTCCCCCAACCTCCCACCCCACGCCCCTTCAAGACCCTCAGGTTGTTTTTCAGAGTCCATAGTCTCTCATGGTTCACCTCCCCTTCCAATTTCCCCCAACTCCCTTCTCCCCATGTCCTCCATGTTATTTTTTATGATCCACAAATAAGTGAAACCATATGATAATTGACTCTCTCTGCTTGACTTATTTCACTCAGCATAATCTCTTCCAGTCCCGTCCATGTTGCTACAAAAGTTGGGTATTCATCCTTTCTGATGGAGGCATAATACTCCATAGTGTATATGGACCACATCTTCCTTATCCATTCATCTGTTGAAGGGCATCTTGGTTCTTTCCACAGTTTGGCGACCGTGGCCATTGCTGCCATAAACATTGGGGTACAGATGGCCCTTCTTTTCACTACATCTGTATCTTTGGGGTAAATACCCAGTAGTGCAATTGCAGGGTCATAGGGAAGCTGTATTTTTAATTTCTTAAGGAATCTCCACACTGTTCTTCAAAGTGGCTGCACCAACTAGCATTCCCACCAACAGTGTAAGAGGGTTCACCTTTCTCCACATCCTCTCCAACATATGTTGTTTCCTGTCTTGCTATTTTGGCCATTCTAACTGGTGTAAGATGGTATCTCAATGTGGTTTTAATTTGAATCTCCCTGATGGCTAGTGATGATGAACATTTTTTCATGTGTCTGATAGCCATTTGTATGTCTTCATTGGAGAAGTGTCTGTTCATATCTTCTGCCCATTTTTTGATATGATGATCTGTTTTGCGTGTGTTGAGTTTGAGGAGTTCTTTATAGATCCTGGATATCAACCTTTTGTCTGTACTGTTATTTGCAAATATCTTCTCCCATTCTGTGGGTTGTCTCTTTGTTTTGTTGACTATTTCCTTTGCTGTGCAGAAGCTTTTGATCTTAATGAAGTCCCAAAAGTTCTTTTTCAGCTTTTGTTTCCTTTGCCTTTGGAGACATATCTTGAAAGAAGTTGCTGTGGCTGCAAAACTCCTTTTCTAAAGAATGTCGGATTCATGGGTTCCTGGTGTTAGGACATGGACATGTAATTTGGGGGAGCCACAAATGAAGTCCTTTGTGCGTTTGCATTGGTTATTGTCCCTCTAATCTCGATCCTTGATGGTCCTTCACCATCTTCCCACCTGTCCACCATCATCACGTTCTCCTCACTTTGCAAACTCATTTCATCCTTAAAGTCTGAGCTCCAATGTCACCTTGGACCTAAGGCCTTCCTTGAGCCCTGGAGGCCTGTCCTGTGTTCTGTCTTCTGGAACCCTGGGGCATGTTGCTCCCTTTCCTGGAAGGTAATTGCCAGCCTGAGTCTGGGAAATGAAGCCTGTCAGACAGGCGGCACATGGGTCCGGGCAGGAGAGAGCCAGACTGGGAGGGAGGGTCCGCAGGGCAGCCATGGAGGTACTCTGCAGCTATTCTTACCCCCATTTCAAACCCCAGCCAGAGGCTGCTTCTCAGAGGGGTCAAAGGTGCCAGAGCAGGAAGGAGTGGCTGAAGTTGTAGAGGTCATGAGAAAATCCTACCCTCTTCCAGTCTCTCCTCCTTTTCTTAGAAGCTCAGAAATTTCTGATATGGAAACAACCCAAGGGTCCATCAAGGGGTGACTGAATAGAGAAGATGTTGTACACACACCCACACACACACTCACACAGTGAAATATTATTCTGCCATAGAAAAGGAAATCCTGCCATTTGGGACAAGGATGGACCTGGAGAACACTGTGCTAAGTAAAATAAGACAGCCATAAAGAGAAAAACAACGTGTGGTCTCACTTCTATGTGGGATCTAAAAAAAGTTGAACTCCCAGAAACAGACTAGAATGGTTGGAATTAGCGGAAAGAGGTTGAGGGAAACAGGGAGTTGTTGGTCAATATTGGTTTGCAACCTCAGGAGTTCCCCAGATGAGATTTGAAACTGACCCCTGTACACAGAGGATGGGGAGAGGCTGGCGAAAGAGGCCGCCCAGTTTAGTCCGGCAGGGGGCAGTTTGAATAAGCAATGGAACTTACACATGAGGCTTGTGTCGAATGGCTCCGAGACGAGTAGATCTCTACACTGGCCTGCAAGAATCTTAAAAGTTTCCATGGAGGTCTTAATCAGGTTTAGTCAAGTATTCTGTCCAGTTGGTCTCAATAACACACTGCTCTGTCAAGGCTGTAACCTTGAAAATGGTCAATGTGTGGGAATAGTGGGCAGAATGTACATTCCAAGGCCAGGGAGGGGTCAAGAGCCTCCAATTACCCGTGTCCATTACCAGCGGTCATATCCTCTCAATGACTTCCTTCAGCAAAGGGTGCAAACTTCCAGTTGTAAGATGATCAAGATTTGCAGATTAATTTTTTAAAAAGGTGGTAGATATGTTAATTAGCTTGATTGTCATAATCATTTCACAGTATATACAAATATATCATCACATTATACTCCTTCAATATATACAATTTTTATTTGCCAGTTGTTTCTCAATAAAGCAAGGCGATAAAAAGGGCTTCCCTTAAAAAGAATAAGGTCTTTCCCTCCCTGTCAGGGGAAAGACTGGAGAGAAAATCATTCCCTCTGCACTTAGTTTCCATCTGTGCCTTCTCCACTTAGCTGTGAGGGAGGTGGAGAGCAGAAGCACTCTTGAAAGATGGCCATGGCAAAGGGTAGACCACAGACACCAGAGACACCCAGGATGATGGTTGGTCCTGCTCACCCTCAGCTCTCAGCACCTATAGGAAAGAAGCAACTTGCGCTTGCAGAATGAGTGGTGAATTAGGCAACACCAGTATCAAGACTGAGCTCTACTCTGACTGCCCATGACCTTCTCTTCTCAGGGCTTCACTTCCCTCTCTAGGAAAATGAGATGGTGAGCAGTGAGTGCTCGGTGGTTCCAGGAGGAGCTCTCACCAAGGACCACTTTTTTCTTTGGAGACTGACTACAACATTTCTGGAAGGCTCTCTCAGCACATGAATCTATAAGACCACAACACAGGAAATCTTCACTGCCCACACATTTTTTGGGAATCACTGGAAAGTTAATAAATACTTGATGGATACAAGGAAGGTGCCAGCCTTTGAAAGTCACTAAGGACAAATAGACTGTTCTGTTTCTCAGAGGACTTATGAGCTAATGTAGGTGCACATATCTTTAACAGTTGCCATAATACTGGCCAGGCAGGGATGCATAAAATGAAAGAGCAAGTTAAGGGAAATCCAGGAGGACTTCAGGGAGGAGGTGACATTGTAGCTATGTTTAAGTGTGAGGAGGAAGTAGGCAGGCAGTAAAGGAGAAAAGGAAAGAAGGGCATCCAGGCAGAATGACAGAATTCTGATGGTTTAAAGTAAATGGGCTGATGTGCCTAGGTATGAATGATGCTAAGAAATGAGCTCCAAAACTAATGATGTACTGTATGGTGACTAACATAATAATAATAATATAAAAAAGAAAGAAATGAGCCCCAAGAGTGAGATTGGTAAATCAATTATAATGCATTTCATTGCCCCTAATCAAAATCAGTTCAAACTTGCTTAAACATTAAAAGGGATTTATTTGTTTAGGGAACTGGAAAGCCCAGGAGAAGGGCAGATTTCAGAACTGGTTTATTTCAGTCGCCCAAGAATGTTCTGCCTTCTCTCTTTCTCCTCTGCTTCTGCAGGATCGGTTTCATTCTAGGTATCTCTAGCCAAAAGATGGTTGTCAACTCACTCCTGCTGGGGTTGTGTTCTTCCTTGGGGGATAAGCCTTTGGTCCAGGAATAGAGAGAGCTTATTTCTGGGAGCTCTCTTGGAAGATTAAGGTAGTCTCTTTTATAGAAGCTTCAAGCAAATGTCTGCTTTCATTTCACCAACGTGAGTTGGGCGGTTCATATATTCATTCCCGAATTTATATCTGTGGCCGGAGGTGGGGGCGATGCTCATTGCCACAGGCCCATTGCAAGCATGGTTGAGACTAGAGGCAGCTTCTTCTGGACCCAGGTACTGCAGAGTTAACAAAAATCAGGATAGTCCAAAAGGAGGGGAAATAGGTGTTGGAAGGCGCCACAGACATTGTAGATTCCACAGACTCCTTTGTAGTTACAGGACCTACATGTGGCCAACGATCTGCCAACAAGAGGCTGAAATGACCCACGGGAGGTTTGACTGTGTGGACAGATTGGCTCTTCTGAGCGGCACGGTGCTGGGGGCATCTTCTGGGGAGCTTCTTCTGGGGCAGCTGTGGTGGAGCTTCTAGGTCCGTTCATATTAGAATGGTCCTACACAACAAAGGGGAGTTCCTCCTGACAACGTGGCTCCTCTATTTATTATTTTTGATTATAATGGGATCCAAGTCTGGTTCTGGGGCCCTCCTGGAGATTCTGTGACATACCTAATATCCTTTCATAAATCCGTTTCTGCTCACATAAAGTGAAGTGGATTCTGTTTGCAGCTAAGAACCCTGACGATCACTGACTTCCTCTATCGAGTTCAATGTCAGGAGGTTACTTTTATGGAAAGGAATGCAGCCTTTATCTTTTTATGTGCAGGACAAGAACCACTGATGAGTTTCAAATGGCAAAGTGGTAATGATAGGACAAGATCTCACTCCCCTTTTCGACGCACCATTCCACTGAAACTAACTCTCAAGGTCACCAGGGATTTTAATTTTGCCAAATCCATGGGTAATTTCTCTTTCTCTCTCTTTTATAGTAAATTGTTTAGCAAAATCTGATACAGCAAACTGCTTCCTTTTTCTTGATCATTTTCTTCTGGCTCATTATGTGACACTTCCCTTGTTTTCCTCCCACCACTGGCCACTCTACCTATTCTTTGCTCAACCTCTGAACACTGGAGTGCCCTCAGTCTCTGCTCTTCCTGCTTTATCCCTTCTCCCTAGGAATTCCATGGCTTCAGATAACAGGGATATATGCCAGCGACACTTAAATTTATATATTTAGCCCAAACTTTCTATTTCCCTCTGGATTTGTGTATTCAGCTGTTGACTTGACGTTTCACTTGAATGTCTAGTGGATACTTGTAACACAGTCAAAGAAAAATGCTTGTTTTTCTCCCAGCTTAGTTTCCTTCATTGCCCCCATTCAAAATGACACTGCCATCTGCTCAGCTGCTCGAAACCTAAGCCCACAATCATCCTTCGTTATTTTTTTTCTGGTTTCTGCATGTCAAATCCATTGGAGAGTACTGGGAGCTCTACCTACAAACTGTGTCTTGAGCCTACCTATTGATTATCTTCTCCTACTGCCATCACAGCATCTGCTCTACTTCTCCTGCCTCAGTTCCAACCACTTTCCCCCCTTTCATACCACCTCCTAGCTTCCTGGGCCGCCTCTGTGTTCTTCAAAGAGCCACATTCATTTCTATCTGGATCTCTTCTTTCCTTTGTCTGGAATGCTCTTCTCTTAGATCTCAGCACAGTCAGTTCCCTTCTTGTCTCTAAGGCCTTGGTTCAGATGGGACTTTCCACCTAAGTAAACCCCCCCATGCATGTCACTTTCTATCCCAAGACCCACTTTGATTTCTTCCTATGACTAAGCAATGATCTGAAATAATAAGTTTTGTTTTCTTTAGTAACATTGTCTCCTCTGTCTGGACAAACACAGATACTTGCCTCCCGTGATCACTTAACTTACCTAGGAAAGTGCCTGGCACTTATTTGCAACTGATATGTCTCTGTGGGATAAATGAACATAGGTTTTAGAAAAACCACTCTGAGGAGAATTTGAAAAATTGCCTCGAAGGGAAGAGATCCATGCCTTAGAAAGTCCTCTCTGGCTGGAATGTGCAGTGGGTATTGGACTTGGAAACTTCATAGTCTCTTGGAACAACAAACCTTATAGGATGTTAGGTGAGGTGAATTTAGTGTGATTCAGCCCAGAAATGACTTAGGAGATTTCTTCATTGGTTTCCACAGGCAGGCTTTCTTTTTCTGTGCTGTTGCCTTTAAGTCGAATAGTGAAAATGTGGCCAAAATAGCTTTCTGTATTTGGGTTGCGGACACCACAAGTGTGTGAAAGTGGAATTAGATACTTTTCCCGTGGCAACTCCTGACCCACAAATCACGGACAATCACTGCGGGGACAGAACCATTCTCTGAGCGCGTCCTCTGACAGGGAAGAAGTGAGGGGAATGAGCCTGCTGTGGGGGAGTTCTTCGCTCCGCGAGTCAGAGGTCCTCTTGGCTGGCCTAGTGGTGGATAATGTGGGACAATTCTTTTCTTTCCACCTCTTCATTACTGCACAAAAGAGCACACAGATCTTCACAGAAAAGGGGTTAGCCAGGCTCCGTAACTCTAGGATTCTTCTTTCTCTCTTTACCCCAGAGCCCGAGTTCTCTCGCATTCTTTTCAAAGCACAGTGGAAACAGAAAGGATGCTTAGAAAAGTGGATAAAAAGAAAACAGAATAGAAATCTCCTAAACCTGCCAAATTCTTTTCCCCCGAATCCCATGTCATGCACAATTTATATTCAGTAGAAAATTTTTTTGCAAGACAAAAAAACCATCCCAATGGCAATTATCCCCTTTCCTTATTATTATTATTTTTAAAATAGACTTCATGGAATGATTTAAATTCTTGGGGATGCTCTTCCATTGTGCAGACTGAGAAATTGTAAACCTCGTAATTGGGAGAGCTGGGAGATCTGAAAGAGTGGGAAAACCAGACTTGAGATGCTGGCAGAGTCCCCACAGATCCACATGGAAGCTGAGTTTTGCCAGTCTGCACGGACAGTCCCTTCTGAAAGGCATATGATGCTCTACTTGGCAGCACCACGTCGTAGAAAAGTGTGGAATTAGAAGACAGGAAGGCAGAACTGCCGTCCTCACCACCCGGGTGACCTTGGGCCAGCTGTTGAGGATCTCTGAGGCCAGGCTGCCTTGGGCTGCTGTGGGAGCCATGCTCCCACATGTGTGTGCACTGTGGTCCTGAGAATTTCATGCATCTGTGAGAGTGCTCAGGAAATGGGGAAGACCTCTGTGGCTCTTAGTCATTATATCCTAGTTTGTCAAATCAAAGTCGTAATCGTGAATGGATAAATCTATTCACAGTGAGTGTTCATTCATTAGATAGGAGGATTGATGATGAGTTGGGATTCTGGATTCAGACCAGAAGACAGAAATGAACTCGCTCTTGGTATTTTAGAGCCTATCCAACTTAATAGGAATGAATTTGTACATTTAGTATAGAGCTTGAGTATTACATAGGGCTACAATTGTGGATCTTAAGGTTCAGTGAGAAAAGACGGTTTTATCCATGCAACATTTACTCAGTAAATATTTTTGGGTGCAGGCAAAGTCTTCATAATGGTGCTTGGCACATAGCAAGTGTTCAATAAATTCCCTCTGTTATTATTGTCGTTGCGATCTTAGGCTGAGCTCTGGGGCTACAAATAGGCAAAGCCATGGTCTCTGCCCTTGAGGAACTCTTGAGTCTAGTAGGGGAGACAGATTTGTGAGTTGAAAACGACAAGAAAATAAAGCTGTTGGGGACAAAGACTGACTAGAGGTAGCCCATCTGTATTCGAATTCTGCTCCATTATTTATTAGCTGTGGGAACTTGGGGAAGGTGACTTAACATTTTTTTCCCTCGTCCATAAAGTAGGAGAATGACAGCATTGATGTTAATGGATCACTGAGTGAGTGAAATGATGTAATTATTCATCCATTTACTTATAAAAGGTTTGTTGAGTGTCATAGTTGGCAGAATGAAGACCCCTCTGCCCATGGCCTGATCCCCAGAACCTGTGAGTATATTAGGTTACTCGACAAAGAGGCGTCAAAGCTGTAGATGGAATTAAGGTTACTAATCAGATGACCTTAAAATAGGATGATTAACCTGGATTAATGGTCCGGGCCCAGTGTAGTCACAAAAGTCCTCAAAAGAGGAAGAGAGAGGCAGGAGAGAAGTCAGAATCAGAGAGAGATTTTTCAGAGAGAGATGCTTCACTGCTGGCTTTGCAGATGGAGAAACAAGGCCATGGACGAAGGAACACAGGTGGCCTCTAGGAATTGAAAAAGCAAGGAAACATATTTTCCCCCAGAGCCTTCAGAAGGAATACAGCCCAGCCTACTCCTTGATTTTATCCTAGTGAGATCCATTTCAAACTTGTGACCTCCAGAGCTGCACAATAATAAAGCTGTTTAAGCCACTAAATTTATGGTAATTTATTACAGCAGCCATAGGAAACTGATGCAGATTTCTACCATGAGCCACCAGACTCCATTCTAGATGCTGGGCTAGGCAGTCGGACGCACACACAGCCACCCATTTGTGTGCTCGATGTGCCCTGGTCTTCTGGAACTTAACTTCTAGGACGATAAACAGGCAGACAAATAAATATGTGTCAGAGCCTGATAAATGCTATGAAGAAAAATTCAAGCAGGGTGAGGGAGCTGGAGAACAAAGGGGAAGTTTTTTTCAAAGGAGTGGTCAGAAGACCTTTGCAGTGAGATGGCATTTGAGCAGAAACATGGATGAGATAAGGACTTGACCCACACAGGTATTCATGGGGAAGGACAACCTGGAGTGAGAGCTCCTTTCTGAGGGCCGTTCCTATGAGGAGTGCAACTATGAGGGAGTGCTATGAGCCTTCAGCACGTGGGGGAATGAACACCGCAGTTCCCAAGAGGGGTCTGACTATACATCACAGCACCCACCACAGGGGCTGTTGTACCAGTGTGTTCCAGGGTTACAATGATTTGTATGAGGTGCTTACAGAGAAGAAAGCAAGAATACTCATTTTAAAGTAGAGCTCACAAAAATAAATAAATAAATAAATAAATAAATAAATAAAACAAAAAGAAAGAAAGAAAGAGAAAGAAAGAAAGAAAAAGCAAGCTCACACATTTGTAAATGGATTTGCTAGAAAGGGAAAGAGAGATGTCAAGGCTGACCCTAAGCAGTAGAATGCGGTTACCCCTTGCTGAAATGTGGAAGACTGGACAATGGGCGAGTTTTGGGGAGAATAATCAAGAGTTTAGTTTTAGGCATATTAAATTCAAGATGCTTTAGCCTCTCTAAGTAGGGAGATGTTGAGTTCGAAGGAGAGATCAAGGTTGGAGATGTCATTTGGAGAGACATGCATGGAACTGACCTTAATCACTTTAGGTAGTGGATGGAGGTAGGCAAAGTAGAGATCCAAGATTGAGTCCTGGGGCACTCCATCAATGAAAGACTGGGATGAAAGTGGGCTCCTGCAAAAGCACAGGATCTGGCATGTGGTAAGTGCCCAGGAGAGGGTAGCTACCTTCTATGGACTGAATAGTAGTCCTCTAAAATTCATATGTTAAAGTCCTAACCCACAATGTGACTGTATTTGGAGATACAGGTTGTTGGAGGTAATTAAAAATAAATGTGGTCATAAGGGTGGGGCCCTGATCTAATAGGATTGGTGACCTTATAGGACTCATGACATGTAAGCAAGCTAGGAAGAGAGCTCTCACCAGCAATGAATTGGCTGACACCTTGGTCTTGGATTTCCATCTCTGGAACTATGAGAAGATGCATTTCCTTTGTTTAAGGCTCCCTCCCCGCCCCCCAAGTCTATGGTACTATGTTAGGGCAGGAGGAGTTGGCTAAGACATTAGCCATGGAAGGGTGACAAAAGGCAGGGGTGACTTAGGCTAGAAAGAGCTAAGAAAGCTGGGAGGACATGATTTGTCCCCAACTTTCTGACTGACACAATCCATGTCCCTCTCTGGGCCTCCGTCTCCTCCTTTGCAAAGTAGGGGCACCATTCAGTTCTTGTATCCCATAAACTCTGTTTTAGGAATGGGATTGTTAGAAAACATGGACTAAACAAATATTTCATAATTTTATTTTTTATCATGGTAAAGTTTATATAACATAAAATTGACCGTTTTAACCACTACCCCTTTCCAGGACATCTCATCTTTCCAGCTGGAACTGTGTTCCCATTAAATCATCACTTCCCTCCCCTCCTCCCAGGCCTCGACTCCACCGCTCCACTTCCTGTCTCTGTGAATTCGAGGACTCTAGGTAACTCGTACGAGGGGACACCTACAGTGTCTGTGCCTCTGCGTCTGGCTCCCGTCACTTAGTGTGATGTCTTCATTTCATCCGTGTGGTAGCATGGGTCACGATTTCATTCCTTTTTGAGCCTCAATAATGTGAGTCATGTGGATCAGAAATCACAAGACCTGTGTCCAAATTCTAATTCTTCTACTTATGAGCTCATGTGACCTTGAGTGTGCCCTCAGATTTCTCATTTCCTCATCCTTCAATAGTGAAAATAGTACCTACCTTACAGACGTGTTGGGTGGAGAATTGGACATAATGGATGTGAAACCTCTTTAAAAAGATGATGATGCTTTGGCTATTTTTAGCCATAAAGAGGCCACTAGTTTGGCTGCCAGGGGTTGATCCTTCTCTCTTGGCCACCCTAGTGACATCTTTCCAAGCAATTCCTTGGCCGAGCTGCAGAGCTGATCCAATTCACTTATCATGACCGTCAAATAAATGGACTTGGTTGGCTTCCTGTCAGCCTCTCCATGTGTCATGTCAGCACAGTCGAAGATAAGGAGCCTCTGTCTCCGTCCCAGACGCTTTGGACCTGGGTGCCTCCATCGTATGCCAGGGAAAGTACAAGCCCGTGGGCTGGAGAAAATCATCTTCCCTTTGGCTTTTTTTGCGACATTCTAAAGCAACATCAGACTCCCTGTTTCTGGGCCTGACTCCGAGAGGTCAATCTACCAGTTGGTGGGAGGTGAATTCGTGGGAGGTGACATAGCAGCATGGCCTCAGAGTCTGGGGCCTGAGGTCCAGGCTGGGTCTCCTCTGGATGCGCTTTGAGACAGGGAGGGAGGCACTTCCCCAATCTAGGCTGGTCACCCTCTTCTGTGTGTTGAGGGGTGGGACTCGATGGCCTCCGAGGTCTGGCTCTGGCCTTCTGTGAATCATGAATTATTTAAGAATGGAATTCCACTTTCTGCCGATGACTCAATCTTTCCTTCACCCCCAGTTTCCACACACTCCCCGTGTCCCCAAGAGCTGCCCATTTCAAGTTCAGCTTTAAACATGATCCTTACCCCTAGCACTGAGCTTATTGCTTCCCTCCTTCCTCTTCATTTTGACTCCTTTCTGGTCCAATTTTCTGTCATCTGAAGGTGCTGGCTTTAGAAACCTCTGGTTTCCTAATGCGACTGAAAGATTAATGGCAGGCTATGGCTTCAGTTCTCGTTCTGCTTGCATTTCGGGAGAAGAGAAATACTCCAGCTTCAGAAGAATGGCCCTCTCACAGTAGAGTCTAGACTCAGAGTGGGGAGGTAGGCTCAAAAAGTAGGCAGGGGGGCACATTATGTAAGCTTCCAAAGAGAAGCTAAAAGGTTTGGATTCTATCCAATGGCTGCAGGGAGCCTCTGAGGGTTGTGGAGCTGTATCTGAGCTGTATCTTCTGGAGATCATTCAGGCAGCTTTTGGAAGACTAGATTAATGTGAAAGAAAGCAGAGGTGGGCAGGGGAGGGAATCCAGCCTCTAGGTAAGAGAGATGGAGGAGAGTGGCAGCAGAGATGGAAGGGAAGAGCCTGGTCTGAGAGGTCAGAGAAGAACAGACTGAACTTGGCCCGGTGGATGTGGGGATGAGAGGGAGGAGTTGAGAATGACACTGAAAAGTGTCTAGCCGGAGAGGCTGAGGCAGAGTTCGGTCTGGGGTCAACAGGAAAACAGCTGCCCTGCCATTCTCCGTCAGCCCACTGGGCTACAGCCATGGCCACAACCACTCCTGCCTCAGGGTTTTGGCACTTGTGGAGCTCGGTGCCCCATTTTAGCTTAAATGTCGCCTCTTCCAAGAGGCTTCCTTGAGTTCCCAGTCTAAAGCTGTCTCCCTGCCCTCTCATCTCCCACCTTGGGTCTTCATTCCTCTCGCTCCTTTTCTCCAACTGAGGCAAGCTCATTTATCTAGGTGCTTCCTTCCACTAATTTAAGTTCCACGTGTGTAGGGGTCTTACCTGTCTCGTGCATGAGGGTATCCCCGGCACCTAGAAATGGGGTTTGGCTCACAGCAGGTGCCTAGGAATTCCGAGAGTTTAATGAACTGGAAGGAAGGAAGACAGGGAAGGAAGAAGGCAGGAAGGCAGGCAGGGAGGAAAGAAAGGAGGGAGGGAAGAAGGATGGATGGATTGACAGGAGTGGGGAGGATAAAGACTAGAGTCAGCTGTGGCAGGTTATTTCCAAAGATGGCCTCACCAGAGTCTCCCATCTTCCACGCCTTTCCCGATGAGATTTGCTGCTCCCTCTCAGCAGGTGGAGTCTTTTTCCTCTCTCTTGAACCTGGGTTGGTCCTTGACTCACTTTGACCCTTGGAATGCTGCTGCTGTGACATCGCATGGCTTGGGAGCCTAGGCTCTAAGAATCCTTGTGGCTTTCATTTCGCAGTCTTGCGATGCTTCCTCTCCGAAAGGTGTGGCGAGACCATCAGGCCAAAAAAGGCCAAGGCCCTGTGGAGAGAAAGGGAGCCCTGCCCCCAACAGCTCCAGGGGAGCCCAGCCCCCAACAGATCTGCCAGCTGGCTGTGGTTGCCAGTAATCCCAGGCAGCAAGAGCCCTCCAGCCATGCGGGCCGAGTTGTAGAAACAGTACATTGTTTTCAACCACTAAGTTTCTTTCTCCACTTTGGGCTGTGAGTTTAAGAACTGGTGGGCATCCAGATGGAAATGCAACAGCAGGAATTGAATATATATATGTATATATGTGTGTGGACACACACATATATACATATATGTGTATATATGCATATATGTTTATACGTATGTGTGTAGATATATACATTCATTTCTGCAGAAACTGGTTTGATGACCTGTGTATCTTGTATATATGCCTTTAATGGGAGTCAGAAAAGAAGTTCTTCTGTTTTTTGCTTGGACTGTAAAGAAAATTTTAACAATCGTGTGCTTTCTTACTCCTACTCTGAAAGTTTTTCATAGGGATGAACGGGGCCAGGTACAGCCAGATAAAGGAAGGGCTTCCTACCGGGTGTGGTTTGAGACCCTGCCTGCCCTGCTGGAAGCTTCTGTCCCGCAGCGTTTTAATCCTGGATGGCCCTCTTCTGCCTGCCTGTCATTTCTTGGGCTGAGAGTTAAGACAGTAGCTGCAGAAGCAGCAATCGCAGGCAGCCCTAGCATGAGTAAACATGCATCTGGTGTTTTCGCCTTAGAAAGCAGTTTTCCCAACGTCCTTTCATTTAATCCTCATGGGAACTCTATGGCACAGGTTCTGATTTTTTTCCTTTTCTTTTTTTTTTTTTTTTTTCCAAAATGGAGTAACAGAGGTTCACACTGAGTCCACACAGTGCACAGGTAACAGTGAGGAGGGACCCAGCAGACTCTCAAGTCCTGGGTCAGCAGGCTTTCCGAACCACCACCCTCAGTCCACAGTGGGATGGAACATTCTATGAGCTTCTTGGAAACTATTTACATAACAAAGAGAGCAACCTTGGTCTTGAAACCCATTCATTGTCTGTCACAGGAGACAGGGAGATATCATCTTTGGGCAAGGTCTTCACCCATCTTGTAATTTAAGTAAAACCTTCATGCTAATTTCTTCTCCCTTCTACTGTTAGTCCTGGCTCCTGGGAAAGGAAAGGAAGTGCTTTCACACTTTATAGACAACCTTGGCTTCAATCACATCATTTGCTCCATTTTTTCTTTCCCCTACAAAATATGAAAAAGCAGAAGTAAAGGCTTTGCTGTTTCTCTTTAAAGGAAGAAGATAATAGTTGTTTTGCACATTTTAATTTAGCATATTTAAAAAGATTGAGAGTTGATGTTTTTTAATTGCAGGATTTATTTTGGATAAGAATTAATGTGGGATGAGCTAAGAATACTTTTTTTTCCTTTTTTCTTTTTGAGTGTAGGGAGACAAGAGGAAGGCTTGGGAGATCTGTTTGCAAACCTCCAGCAACCTTCCTGATCTCCCTGAGACCAGCCACATGCTGCCTGAGACTCTGACCCACTCTGGCATCATGGACACAGTTAGAATATCTGATTAGGGGTGTGGTGAGGGTGTCTTCTGACCAGACCTCTTAGCTCTGCAATTTTCTATCACAGAAGAAAGGCCACACCTGACTCTCCTTTCCCTGGTTAGTGTCCCACTCATTTCGTGATTAATGCAAGCTGCTTCCCACTTCTGCCTTCCGCACCCCTCTCCACTGTGCTCCTGGGTCCCTGCTTCATGCTGAGCCACTCCCCACTCCCCTTGCTCATTCCTGAGATCTGGATTGCCCTATGGGACGTGCCCAGTGGGAGCTACTCATTCTTCCATTTTCCATTTACCATGGAGCCAGGAAAGGAGTTGACATTTTCTTGGATCTCCACTTGTGTTTACAGACATTACACTGTCACCCAAGTTAAAAATTGCAATGTATTTTGAGTTTTATTCTATTTGGCTATATAATCCATTATCTTTTCTATATCACTGTCATGCACTAGCCTTCCAGGCACTGTAGTTCATTTATTGAAGACTCTGGCACCTGACTCATGACTTGTCTATCTCAACTCCTGCCATCATCATCCTAGGACATTTCCATGACAAGAATTGGACCATCCCACATCCTAGTCTCATAATTCTGGAGCTCCTTCTTTCTGGAGACCTTTATCTTGCCTCAATTTCAGCCACATACTTCAGGACCATCTCCTAGAAGAGTTTCCCTTATGAAGTCTTCAAGTCCCTTCTAGTATCCCTATGCTTTGCTTCCTCTAGGCTACTTGGACCCTTAATTTTCTCTCCATCAGTTGGCACTCTCTCAACCTTTATTTCTTTTTTTCCCCCCTCTTTAGAGTCCATGATTGATTACCTTTTCCTTCTCAGCAACTCTCTGAACATTTACCACCCTCCTTGAGTTCCACACACAACCCCGCATCCCACGCCCTACATTTCCAGCAGAATGTCATGTCTTCTCCTGCACTGATAAAATTGATCCTTCTAGTATCAGTCGATCTCTCTCAACTTACAGCAGCTTCCCATTCATTGCCTCTTTTCCCCTCTGTCTCAGAGGATATGTATCCTTGATGCCACTTTCTCTTCCTGCACCTTGTTCTACCAGTCATCAACTCTCTATGATGTCTTACTTTTTCTATGATGTCTCTACGTTTTTCCTTCTATGAAATCCTTTCCCTCGGTATTTAAAAAATGGTCATGTTTTTCCCCATCCAAACCAACCAGCCAACCAACCCACCCACCCTAATTGCCTCCATCCCATATTTACCTCTAACTCAGTCGGATCTTATCCAACTATCTAAAAAGAGTGGCCTACACTTACTACCTCTAGTTTCCCATCCACCCATTCACTCCCCACCCTACTTCAGTCTGCTTCTTGCCCCAGTCCTTCCACTGAAATACCTGTTTACTAAAATTAATAGTAAGTTTCTAATTGTTAAATCCAATAGGTATTTTTCCAGTCCTTATCTTATTGAACTACTTTCTAGTATTGAATACCGTTAATCATTCTTTTCCTTCTTGAGACACTGGATTTTCTTACATCCTGGATATGCATCCTTCTGATTTTCATAGTAGCTGGGAAGTCTTTCTCTGGTTTTTCATAGCTTCTCTTCCTCTTAAATATTGGAAGTTGCTGGAGTTGTCCACTATCTCACACCCTCCCTAAATGAGCTCTTTCACCCTTACACTTTCTGTTTTTAACACTTAGAAGTCACTAACTCCAAAGTACTTTATCTTCATTCATATCTCCCCTGAGTCATGAATTTAGCTATCTTCTAGATAGCTCTAGGTGAACCTTCATACATACATAGCATGTTCCCAAACCAGTTCCTCCTCCTAAATTCTACAATTGATTCATCCTTGCCTAGGCACCAGGTTAAATCATTAAAAATCACCTTTTTATATCATTGTGGTCACCCTTAACATCTCTTTCTCCTTTGCCAGCTACATCGTATCAATGGGCATATCCTGCCAAATTAAAGCTTCCCTTTTCTTTTTGTCCTGGATTGGTGCAGTGACCTTCATGCAGGGCTCCCTGCTTCCATTCCTGTGCACTTCTGGTCAGTCCTCATGCCATAGTCAGCACAATCTAATGAAATATAACTCTGACTAGCCAAGTCCATGCTTCAAGCATTTAAACAGGTAGTATGTCCAGGGGAATGTCCAGGCTCTTCCCATACAAGGGCTTCCTTGACTTAACATCTACAGACGTCTTTAGCCTCATCAATCAGCCCTCTCTGCCTGATCCTTTCTGCTTTAGTAACATTTAGCTGCTCAGAGTCCATACCTGACACATCCCAACCAGACAGGTCTTAATGCCTTTGCTTGTGTTCTTCCCTTGCCTGGAATTCCTCATCATTCTCTACCTCTCCTTTGCTGTCTGAACCGCACTCATTCTTTAAGACTCAACTCACAAGTCCTTCCTACACCCCTTGGCTAATGTATGAGCTTTTCCTCAGAGTTTCTTCAACACCTTGTGCAAACTTCCTTCAAGTTGCTTTATACTATCTTCTATGTATATCCTAAGCTTCTTGAGGTCTCATTCAACGTTCTGTCCCTCTTGCCCAGTCCAGTGCCAGATATCTAGAAGGTGCTTGGAAAAAGCTTTGGATGTGGAATTAAGAGCCAAGGTTCAAATTCTTTCTTTTCCATCCATTTCCCCTATGACATAGATAAATCATCTTCCTTCTCTGAGTCTTGCTTCCTTACCTACAATTAGTCCATTTACCTTTTAAGGAAAAACTGAGGATCAAATGAGATTACATAAATATTCCTTGTAAACTGCAAAGTACTATGAAAATGTTTTATTATATAGGATATGCAGAAACACATAGAGAAAAAAAAAGAAATATAACATTATGGATCCTGTACAAATTTTAATGAGACTTCATATTCATTCAAAAATCTGCACAAGCCTTTTTATATCATTGTGGTTGTCTACAAAGTGTAGTGAGGGATTATTTCTTTGTTTTAAAAACCTAGTCAATGTGCCCAGAGGCTCTAGAACTGGGCTTGTGAAAATAATTAGCTGATACTACTTAATAGCTGTGACAAGAGCACTAATCCAGTTTCAACATTAGAAGCACACAGATCTATGGAAAATCCTAAGGAATTTATGGCAGTGCATCATCTGTCCTCTGTGCCTTCAGAGTGCCCTTCTACCCAGCTCTTCCAACGGGGACACTTTACGCAACTTTTTAGTCCCTTGTGAAAATCAAGCCATGGAGAAGGGATGATTCAGATGATATTTCACAAGCCAAACCTGATTTACCTTAAGTGAATACATGTCATTTATCCAATTCTTTCTCTATTGCTTGGCAAGAGCAGAGGAGAAACAGTTCCACTCTGAAAGGACAACTCCCAGTTCAGATAAATGGAATTAGAAATAAATGAACAAGCAGTGAATGAGAGTGACTTGCTTTAATGAGTCAGATCTTTTTAGAAAATTGGAGCTGAGGGGTGCCTGGGTGACTCAGTGGGTTAAGCCTCTGCCTTCGGCTCAGGTCATGATCTCAGGGTCCTGGGATCGAGCCCCGCATCGGGCTCTCTGCTTGGCGGGGAGCCTGCTTCTCCTTCTCTCTCTGTCTGCTGCTCTACTTGTGATCTGTCTGTCTCTCTCTATTTCTCTCTCTGTCAAATAAATAAAATCTTAAAAAAAAAAAAAAGAAAAGAAAATTGGAGCTGGAAAACTCTTAGTTCCAGGTTGTACAATAAAACCCTCCAAGGAACTAAAAGCATCAGGCTAGAGGAGCATGCACACTTCTTCATAAGGAAGAAGGGGCAGTGCAAGGGTTCCCAGGACAGGGGAAGTTGTATGGGAGAGGGACAGAGGCCCATACCTGGGTTTTGGAGGTGAAGACCTGGCTCTGCCACCTACTGATTAGATGGCCTTTGGCAGGTTATTTCATCTGCTTGGACTTATTTCCTCATATTTCACATGGAGATCAATCTTTAGACATATCTCATTAAGTAATTGAGAGAGAGAGAGAGAGAACCTGGACTATATTCAATAAATAGTGGATATTATTTTAATTAAAGTTAAATTTATTTGAAGGGAAAATGCAGGGAAATTTAAAAAATGATTGGAAAGACAAGTTGGGGCCATATTAAGCAGCTCTTGAATTCCAGGCTACAAAATTTAGATTTTGTTTCGACAAGGGGGAGCCTCTAAAGGTTTTGAACAGCAGTGTGACACAATGACAGATGTGCTTTTTGAAACTGATCTGGAAGTATTGTATGGAGGGAGCTTGAAGGGAAATATCAGGAGGGAGAACCGGTTGGGAAGCTATCATTTGGTCCAGTGAGACTTGATAAAGTCTGACCTAGGGCAGTGATAATGGGTTTAAAGAAGAAGGAGGTTATTGGGATAGAACTGGCAAGACATTGTTAAGGACGGTTCCTGTGTGTTCCCGCCTTTGTGACTGGGAGGATGGTAGTGCTCATTACTTCTTCAAAGAAGAGCCAACAGTCATTTGGGTGTTGTAACTCTCTGAACATTCAGTCTGGGATCAAGTTTTGGAAAACTTCACTGGATTCTTGGTTCTTATTTCAAGAGAGTTTATGTCTGATTTTCTTAGAAGAATGCAGTCAGTAGGAATGTAGGATTCACCAACAGCAAACCTGGCTGGAAGGCATCTCTTCTATGAAGTGACTCCTTAGGACTTCCCAGCCCACTGCGGTGCTACCCAGGTTAGCCACATTCGTCTGCTACCAGGAAGGTGTTTCAATCCAGGCAAGATCCTAGGCCAACCCCTCTGGCTCTTCCTAGAATGTCTGTCTGTATTCTCCTCCCCGCCCAAACTGGCTGAAAACATGAGCACATCTGATCCTAATACAACCATGTTGAACAGTCTGTTCCTTCATTCTCCTTATCAAAGAACTCAGCCTCCCCAGGGAAAGCCATGCTGAGACCCAGTATCACATCCACCTTATCTGTGTTGTGTTATTCTGTCCTTCTTTAAACTCTCCATCTGTTGTCCTGATACTGAGGTGAGGCTTAATGGTCTGTAATCCCCAAGTTCCCAGTGATGCCTCTGAAAAAGATTGGGCCCCACATTAACAGCCTCCCAATTTTTGGCAACAGTGTCTTTCATTACCCTGTTCTTTATGGACCATTTCATACTTCACATCTATCCAAACTCTGGACAAGGGGGTGAGGATCCCACTGTCCTTGCTAGTCAAGGACCAGCTGATCCTTACTCAGTTCCCAAGGATATGTTTTTTTGAAAGGCTTTAATGTATTAATTAATTTATTTTAAAATATGAATTTAGCTTTATTGTGTATAAATTATTGAATTAGGCAGTGCTGGAGGCCTCTTTAAGGTGAAAGAGATGTATAGGGTTTTTTTTTTAAATTAACATATAATGTATTATTTGTTTCAGGGGTATAGGTCTGTGACTCATCAGTCTTACACAATTCATAGCACTCACCATAGCACATACCATCCCCAATGTCCATAACTCAGCCACTCCATCCCTTCCACCCCCTGCCCTCCACCAACCCTCAGTTTGTTTCCTGAGATGAAGAGTCTCTTATGGTTTGTCTCCCTCTTTGGTTTCTTCTTGTTTCATTTTTTCCTCTCTTCCCTTATGATCCTCTGCCTTGTTTCTCAAATTCCACATATGAGTGAGATCATGTGATAATGATCTTGCTCTGATTGATTTATTTTGCTTAGCATAATACCCTCTAGTTCCATCCACGTTGTTGCAAATGGCAAGATTTTGATTTTTTGATGGCTGTATAATATTCCTGTGTGTGTGTGTGTGTGTGTGTGTGTGTGTAATCACATCTTTTTTTATCCATTCATCTGTCAATGGACATCTGGGCTCTTCCCATAGTTTGGCTATTGTGTACATTGCTGCTATAAACATTGGGGTGCATGTACCCCTTCGGATCATTTGTATCTTTGGATTATTTGTATCTTTAGGGTAAATACTTAGTAGTATAATTGCTGGTTGTAGGATAGCTCTATTTTCAACTTTTTGAGGAACCTCCACTTTTACAGAGAAGCTGCACCAGCTTGCATTCCCACCAACAATGTAGGAGGGTTCTCCTTTCTCCACATCCTCTCCAACATCTGTCATTTCCTGAATGGTTAATTTTAGCCATTCTGACTGGTGTGAGGTGGTATCTCACTGTGGTCTTGATTGTATTTCCCTAATACCGAGTGATGTTGAGCACTTTTTCATGTGTCTGTTGGCCATTTGGATGTCATCTTTGCAGAAATGTCTGTTCATGTCTTCTGCCCATTTCTTGATTGGATTATTTGTTCTTTGGGTGTTGAGTTTGATAAGTTCTTTATAGATTTTGGATACTAGCCCTTTTACTGATATGTCATTTGAAAATATCTTCTCCCATTCTTTTGGTTGTCTTTTGGTTTTGTTGACTGCTATGCAAAAGCTTTTTATCTTGATGAAGTCCCAATAGTTCATTTTTGCTTGCTTCCCTTGCCTTTGGCGATGTTTCAAGGAAGAAGTTGCATTGAGGTCAAAGAGGTTGCTGCCTGTGTTCTTCTCGAGGATTTTGATGGATTCCTGTCGCATATTTAAGTCTCATCCATTTTGTGTCTATTTTTGGGTGTGGTGTAAGGAAATGGTCCAGTTTCATTCTTCTGCATGTGGTTGTCTGATTTTCCCAACACCGTTTGTTGAAGAGACTTTTTTTCTATTGGACATTCTTTCCTGCTTTGTCGAAGATTAGTTGACCATAGAGTTGAGGGTCCATTTCTGGACTCTCTATTCTGTTCCACTGATCTATGTGTCTGTTTTTGTGCCAGTACCGTACTGTCTTGATGATGACAGCTTTGTAACAGAGCTTGAAGTCCGGAATTGTGATGTCACCAACTTTGCTTTTTTTTTTTTCAACATTCCTCTAGCTATTCGAGGTCTTTTCTGGTTCCATATAAATTTTAGGATTTTTTTTTCCATTTCTGTGAAAAAAGTTGATGATTTTTGGTAGAGCTTGCATTGAATGTGTAGATTGTTCTAGGTAGCACAGACATTTTCACAATATGTTGTTCTTCCAATCCATAAGCATGGTATGTTTTTCCATTTCTTTGTGTCTTCTTCAATTTCCTTCATAAGTGTTCTATAGTTTTCTGAGTATGGATTCTTTGCCTCTTTGGTTAGATTTATTCCTAGCTATCTTATGGTTTTGGGTACAGTTGTAAATGGGATCAACTCTTTAATTTCTCTTTCTTCTGTCTTGTTGTTGGTGTATAGAAATGCAATTTCTCTACATTTCTGTGCATTGATTTTATATCCTGCCACTTTACTGAATTCCTCTTCTAGCAATTTTTCGGTGGAGTATTTTGGGTTTTCCACATAGAACATCATGTTACCTGCAAAGAGAGAGAGTTTGACTTCTTTGCCAGTTCAGATTCTTTTATTTCTTTTGTTGTCTGATTGCTGAAGCTAAGACTTCTAGTACTATGTTGAATAGCAGTGGTGATAGTGGACAGCCCTGCTGTGTTCCTGACCTTGGGGGAAAAGCTCTCAGTTTTCCCTATTGAGAATGATATTCTCTGTGGGTTTTTCATAGATGGCTTTGATAATATTGAGGTATGTACTCTCTATCCCTACACTGTGAAGAGTTTTGATCAAGAAAGGATGCTGTACTTTGTCAAATGCTTTTTCAGCATCTATTGAGAGTATCATATGGTTCTTGTTCTTTCTTTTATTGATGTATTGTATCACATTGATTGATTTGCAGACATTAAACTAACCTTGCAGCCCAGGAATAAATCCTGCTTGGTCATGGTGAATAATCATTTTAATGTACTGTTGGATCCTATTGGCTAGTATTTTGGTGAGAATTTTGCATTCATGTTCATCAGGAATATTGGTCTGTAATTCTCCTTTTTGGTGGGGTCTTTGTCTGGTTTTGGGATCAATGTAATGCTGGCCTCATAAAATGAGTTTGGAAATTTTCCTTCCATTCCTATTTTTGGAACAGTTTCAGGAGAATAGGTATTAATTCTTCTTTAAGTGTTTGGTAGAATTCCCCTGGGAAGCCATCTGGCCCTGGGCTCTTGTTTGTCAGGAGATTTTTGATTACTGCTTCAATTTCCTTGCTGGTTATGGGTCTGTTCAGGTTTTCTATTTCTTCCTGGTTCAGTTTTGGTAGTTTCTACATCTCTAGGAATGCATCCTTTTCTTCCAGATTGTCAAATTTGCTGGTGTTTAGTTGCTCATAATATGTTCTTATAATTGTTTGTATTTCTTCGATGTTGGTTGTGATCTCTCCTCTTTTGTTCATGATTTTGTTTATTTGGGTCCTTTCTCTTTTCTTTTTGTTAAGTCTGGCCAGAGGCTTATCAATCTTATTATTTTTTCCAAAGAACCAGCTCCTAGTTTCGTTGATCTGTTCTACTGTTCTTTTGGTTTCTATTTAATTGATTTCTGCTCTGATCTTTGTTATTTATCTTCTCCTGCTGGGTTTAGACTTTATTTGTTTTTCTTTTTCCAACTCCTTTAGGTGTAGGGTTAGGTTGTATATTTGAGACCTTTCTTGTTTCTTGAGAAAGGCTTGTATTGCTATATACTTTCCTCTTAGGACTGACTTTGCTGCATCCCAAAGATTTTGAACAGTTGTGTTTTCATTTTCATATGTTTCCATGAGTTTTAAAAATTCTCCTTTAATTTTCTGGTTGACCCATTCATTCTTATTAGCATGCTCTTTAGCCTCCATGGATTCTAGTTCTTTCCAACTTTCCTCTTGGGATTGAGTTCGAGTTTCAAATCACTGTGGTCTGAAAATATACAGGGAATGATCCCAATCTTTTGGTACTGGTTGAGACCTGATTTCTGACCCAGGATGTGACCTATTTTGGAGAATGTTCTATGTGCACTAGAGAAGAGTGTGTATTCTGCTGCCTTGGGGTGGAATATTCTGAATATATCTGTGAAGTCAGTCTGGTCCAGTGTGTTGTTTAAAGCCTTTATTTCCTTGTTGATCTTTTGCTTATATGATCTTTTCCATTTCAGTGAGGGGGGTGTTAAAGTTCCCTACTATTATTGTATTATTGTTGGTGGGTTTCTTTAATTTTATTATTAATTGGTTTCTATAATTGGCTACTTGCGTGGTAGGGGCAAAAATATTTACAATTGTTAGATCTTGTTGGATAGGCCCTTTAAGTAAGATATAGTGTCCTTCCTCATCTCTTATTCTAGTCTTTGGTTTAAAGTCTAATTTGTCTTACATAAGGATTGCCACCATAGCTTTCTTTAGATGCCCATAGCATGGTAAATGGTTTTCTACTCCCTCACTTTAAATATGAAGGTGTCTTTGGGTCTAAAATGAGTCTCTTGCAGACAGCATATTGATGGGTCTCATTTTTGTTTGTTTTTAAATCTAATCTGATACCCTGTGTCTTTTTGATTGGGGCATTTAGCCCATTTACATTCAGTGTAACTATTGAAAGATATGAATTTAGTGCCATTGTATTGCCTGTAAGGTGACTGTTACTTTATATTGTCTGTTCCTTTCTGGTCTATGTTACTTTAAGGCTCTCTCTTTGCTTAGAGGACCCCTTTCAATATTTCTCATAGGGCTGGTTTGGCAATCAGAAATTCTTTTAGTTTTTGTTTGTCCTGGAAGCTTTTTATCTCTCCTTCTGTTTTCAATGACAGCCTAGCTGGATATAGTATTCTTGGCTGCATATTTTTCTCATTTAGTGCACTGAATATATCATGCCAGTCCTTTCTGGCCTGCCAAGTCTCTCTGCCAATCTAATGTTTCTACCATTGTAGGTTACAGACCTCATGTCCCGAGGGGCTTTCAGGATTTTTCTCTTTGTCTCTAAGATTTGTCAGTTTTACTATTAGAGGTCAGGGTGTTGAACTATTTTTATTGATTTTGAGGGGGTTTCTCTGTGCCTCCTGGACTTTGATGCCTGTTTCCTTCCCCAAATTAGGGAAGTTCTCTATTGCTCCAATATGCCTTCTGCCCCCAACTTCTTCTGGGATCCCAATTATTCTAATATTGTTTTGGCTTCTGGTATCACTTATCTCTTGAATTCTCCCCTTGTGATCCAGTAGTTATTTATCTCTCTTTTGCTCAGCTTCTTCATTCTCCATCATTTGGTCTTCTATATCACTAATTCTCTCTTCTGCCTCATTTATCCTAGCAGTAAGAGCCTCCACTTTTTATTGCACCTCATTAATAGCCTTTTTGATTTCAACTTGGTTAGATTTTATTTCTCCAGAAAGGGATTCTCTAGTATCTTCTATGCCTTTTTCAAGACCAGCTAATATCTTTACAATCATCCTTCTGAATTCTATTTCCAACATCTTACTAATGTCCCTGTTGATTAGGTCTCTGGCAGTCAGTATTGCCTCTTGTTCTTTTTTTGAGGTGAGTTTTTCTGTTTTGTCATTTTGTCTAGAGAAGAATAGATAAATGAGAGAACAAAACGTTAAAAGGGTAATAATGACCCCAGAAAAATATACACTAAACAAATGAGAAGAGACTAGAAACCAGCAGGGGGGGTGGGGAGAAATAAAAAAGAAGAAGAATATGAAGAATATGATCAGACAGGTGAACAGAGCAGAGCCGCACACTAGATTCTGGGTGTATTTTGGTCTGTCAGATGAAACTGCCTCCCAAATTTTTAAAGAAAAAAAAAAACCATATATATACAAAAAAATAAGGGTAAATACAATGAAGGGATGGACTATGGCTATAAAAATGAAGCTTATAAAGGATTTTAAAGAAAGAATTGATGAGATAAAAAGTTGGTTGAGAAAAGAAGAAAGAAAAATTAAGAAAAAAAAAAGGGAGAGAATTTGACCAAATGGGTGAATAGAACTAAGCCATACACTAGATTTAGGGTATATTTTGGTCTGTTAAAAGAAACTGCATCCCAAAATTTTAAGGAAAGAAAAACTTACATATATACAAAAAACAAGATTAAATACAATTAAAGGATAGACTATGACTGTAAAAATGAAAACTAAAAAAGATTTTTAAAAAGGAATTGATGTTTGTTGAAAAAGGAAAGAAGAAAAATTTTTAAAAAGAAATAGAAAAAGAAAAAAGGAAGAAAAATTTAAAAATTAACTTTGAAAGACCAAAGAATCATGGGGAAAAAGCCATGAATTCTATGTGCTATATTCTCCTAGTACTGGAGTTTTGCAGTTCTCATTGATTGTTAAACTTGGTCTTGGCTGGATGTTCTTGCTAATATTCTGGGGTAGGGGTCCATTGCAGTGATTCTCAAGTGTCTTTGCCCAAGGTGGAACTGCACTGGGGCCAGGCTAAGTAATCTGTGTTAGCTTTCTGGACCTTTTGTTCCCTGAAGGCTTTCCCTACAGCTTTAGAGGATGAGAATGAAAATAGTGGTCTCCCAGTCACTGCCTAAGGAGCCAAGAGCTCAGGGCCCCACTCCTCAGTGCGCTTTCAGAGAAAAGCAGTCAATCACTCCCATCTCCCTGGTCTCTGGCCTTACTCGGTGCTCACCTGGCCTGTGACAGAGCATTTCTATCTCTGGCACAGGGCCCCATTTGGAGTTTCCAAACACAACAGATTCCTGTAGTGTGTGCCTATGCTGCTCCTCCTGGTGGAGGAAGGAGGGAGGTCTCCCCGGATCTGCCACTTGTGGGTTCCTGCTCAAAGAATAGTGGCCTGACTATGCCACGGATCATGGTTTATGGCAGCCCTGAGCTGAGAGCCCCCTCTTCAGCTCCATTTTTGCCTCTGGCTTCCCCACTCTGATACTTGATACTTGGGAGCTCTGCCGCACTCAGGCACCCCCAGTCTTTCTGTGACCCCGAGGGACCTGAGGGTTCCCCCCCCCTTAGCCACCTGAGTGACATCCCTCAGCAGAGGAGACTTCTAAAATCTCTGATTTTGTACTCCACTGCTCTATCATTTGCCAGGAGCCGACTGATGGGGGCTCCCTCCACCCCCTGTGCCCCCCCTTGTAGTCTATCTTCCCAAATATTGCCATAGATTCATTTCTCTGCACATCCTACCTTCCAGAAAGTGGTTGCTTTTCTGTTCATAGAATTGCTACTTTTCTTTTCTTCAGAACTCCTGTTGAGTTTGTAGGTGTTCAGAATGGTTTGATAACTATCTAGCTGAGTTCCAGGGACCAGATGAAATTTAGGTCTCCTATTCCTCTGCCATCTTGCTTAGCCTCACCGAAAGAGACCTATAGTTTTTATTTCTGAATGAAGTTGGGATCCAGTGGGGAGATTGACATGTACACAAATGAGCAGGTGAGGCTGTGTAGGGATGGGCTTGAGGAGGAGGAGGAGAGTACAGAGTGAAGCAGAAGTTAAATCTGTGACTTCTCAGCTACAAGACTTAAATTTTATATTGAGGTTATGGAACTCATAAACCCTTTCTCTGCAGAATGGCTGATGGTAGAATCCAAGAAGGCTCTGGGGACAGGTAGAGGGCTCCTTTCAGTGCCATCTCTGAGGGCTATGAAGTGTATAGAGTATCTGTTTTGGCCAGAAGAGTGGCCCAGAGGTCTGGTTGAAGGGACCATCTTGTTTATGTGAAAACAACAAGTACATAAAAAAGCAGCCAAAATACCATCTTAAATGTTATAGAAAGGAGATCAAGACAGTGTGCTGCATAAGTAATTATGGTTTTGGTTTAAGTCTAGAACTGAAGTAGGGTTTCTGCTAATTACTTAATTAATTATTTGTACTGTTTTCAGTCTAGGGATCTCATTAATACTCTAATGGAAAGATGCATTTCATATAACATTCCCTGTGTGCAGAAATCACGTGAATTTATTGTGCATGTACTTTATACCTTCCCATTTGACCATCATACCAGCCCTATAAACAGCAAAAGTCTTAATTCAAAAAGTTGTGGGACTTGCTTTAGTTTCTCCCTAACCAGAGAATAGTCTTCTGGAAGTCAAGGACCATCTTGTATCTCCAAAGGCCAGAAAACAACTGAACTGAAGGTTGGAGATAGAGCTGTGGCAAGACCTTACAAGCTTTCCTCAGTTCTGTGCTTTTATTAGAGAACAGAATAGCGACCAATGTTGGATAAACTGGATTAGCTGGGGCCACACCCAAAGGAAATTTCTAATGCTGGAAACATTGCTAGAACTCTAGGTGCTGAGGGCAGATTCCAGCAAGATCAGAAATTCAGAAATTGTTGGGTTTATGCAAAAGAATGAAGAGTCAAGTCCACAGGTTCAGGGCTAGAGAGGGACAAAGCCAGAGGTAGGGTCCATGGATTCATAGCTGAGACTACTGATGTGTGGTCTTCTTTGAAAGGATGTCTTCAGCCTCACGGCTATCAAAGGCAGATCTTGAATCCCTGCCCTTATGGGAGTCTCAAGCAGTTAAAACATCTCTGAGACCTCCAAAGCAGAGACACACCTTTATTACTGTCCATATTCTTACTTAAGCCAGGGCTGGGTCTTTTAGTGGCACCTGAGGTTCGGTAATGGGAACAGTATCTACAGCAGTCCTGGTATACTGTGTTTCCAAGGCGGCAGTGTGGATTATGATAGAAACATCCTCTTGGGAATAGCTTTTCTTCTCCAAGGAAGGGTCAGGAAATGTGGCCTCCTATTAATTAAATTTAAGGTTTCTAATGTAACATTTAGGGGACACTGGTTTTTAATCCACAGAATGAGACAAAGCATGGCAGCAGTACCTGATGCCTGTGATGATCTTGGAGCATTGACAGTGTCTGATATTATTTTGGCATAGGGTCCAGGAGAACGTAAATTCTGTGTCAGCTCAGCCTCTTTTTTTCTTGACATATTTACAAAGATATACATTAACAAAGAACAAAGGCAAAGAAAGGCAAATTCACATTTTCTTGTTTGCTGGGACTGAGACCCAGTCCAGCACAGAGAACTTTGGCAGGCTGGACTGGAGTTATGTAGAACTCAAGAGCTTTAGCCAAGGGTCAATTTAACATGCTTGTTAACAAGGGCAAAAATACACAAAGAGAAAGAGACTCTTCTAGGTGCCAAGCTGGCTTAAACTCCCCAGGCAGTAGCCTCAGGATTATTGTTGTTCCATTTGTCAGTTTTTTATTTTATGTTTAATGCCTCTCCTGTCCTGAGTAAAAAAATCTTTGCTGACTTCAAAGTTCTCAAAGATTTTCTCTTATATTTTCCTCTAGGAGTTTTTTAGTTTCAGTTTTCTGTTTGTCCTATGATCTATTTCAGGTTAATTCTTGTGTATGATGTGAGGTAAGGATATCTTTTCCCATATTGGTATCCAGTGATCCCTGATTGAGGAACGATTGCGCTTTCCCTATTGAATTACTTTGCCACCTTTGTCACATCTGTTCCATTGATCCATTTGTCTATTCTTACACCAATACCACACTCTCTTGTTTACCATAGTTTTATAGTAAGTCTTGAAGTCAGGTGGGGTAAGTCCTCCAGCTTTTTGCTTCTTTTTCGAAACTGTTTTGGATATTCTAAATCATTTGCAATTTCATATACATTTTAGTATAAGTGTGTCAATTTCTACCAAAAAAGACTGCTGGGGTTTTGATAGGAATAACATTGAATCTATAAATAAATTTAGAGAAAACAGGTACCATAACAAGATTGAGACTTGCAATTCATGAACATATGTATGTGTACCTTTAAATTTGTCCAGTTTTCTCAATTTATCACGGAAACATTTTGTAGTGTTCAGTGTACAGGTCTTGCATTGATGTGTTCAATGTATTCCTAAATGTCTTATTTTTTTGTTACTGTATTGGTATTGTTTGATTTTATTGTCTAATTTTTCACTGATAGTCTTTAAAAATACAATTGACTTTATATAATTACCTTGTAACATGTGACTTTGCTAAATTCACCTATTCTAGTTTCTTGCAGATTTCTTAGGATTTTCTGCATACATAATTATGTTTTGTTTTATGTTACCTTTTTTTTTTTTTTTTTTTTTTTTTACTTTTACATGACTTTTAAAAGCCGTGATACTGCCAACTTAAAAAAGTAGACCAATTTTTGCCTTGGGAACTGACCGATACAATTACTATTTCCCCATCTTTGAGGAAGACATGGAAGATACTGTCCATGGATGAAGGCATATTGATTATATAGTAAATCAATAACCAGAAGTCATTGGAAGTCTTAATAGATTTCCCTGATTGAAGAGAATAGAAAAGAGGTTGATGAATGCTTCTTGGTATGCTTTCTTAAGAAAGAGGTAGATAGGATGGGAGAACAAAGTTCAGAGAAAATTGAGGAGTGAAGGATTTCAACGGACTGTGGGTTGGGGTGGTCCTCCAATCAGGAAAGGACAAACTTCTTGGAGCAGTTGTCTTGGCTGTGGCAGAGTGTGCTAAGATATCCCACTCCTAATGAATCATTTGTGTGGGCAAATGTTATCAGTATCTCTAGGGATTCTAATATGCTAAACAGGACACTGCAGAACTTACGGGTACAGGCACAGCTTTCTTCTCTGCTTCCTGAGGTCATTATTTGGAAGATAACTTGGACAAAATAAGGTTATCTGGAAAGTTAATGACAACCTAAGATGCATGTCTGAGAATGGAATTTGGATTTGGAGATTGAGGTATTAGAAACTAAAATTATGAGCTCTTAGTTAAGATACTAAGTTAAGGATCTAGAATTTAAGACACTGGAATTTTGAGAAAAACAAGGTCTTTGGAGTTAGACAAACCAGGGTTCAAATCTCAGTTCTGAGGGTTGTTCTCCATTTTCCTCCAGACCCACTTTCCACCTGTCTTGACCTTGCTCTGCGTGCTGGGAGTTGACCTGAGGTTTGCTCTCCTACCTTCAGTTGGGTTTAGCCAACGGGAGGACTGGCAGGTACTCGGAGGTGAGAAGTGAGGTCAAAATATTTATTCCCTTTCCCCAAAAAAGAATATTTATTTTCCCAGTTCCCTCTCTGTTGGGTTGCAATTTGGTCATGGCTGCTTCTGACAGTTGGCCCTTCCCTACAGCTTTCTCTCCAGGTTCAAGTGACCACTAGCTTCTCTTGCCCCTTCATGCCCAAGGATAATTAAAGATCTTTACTGTTTCTGTTAATGGATTACTTTATCACCCCTTGCAGGTTTTCTATAACTCTTCATACCTTACCATGTTCCCTTCATTAAACTTCTTTTAATCATCTCTTTTGAGGATGTCAGGACCCCTGTTAGACCAACTCATCTGCTTAATAGCTTTGGAAGTTATTTCACTACCTGAGTCTCTGTTTTTCCTATCTATAAAGTGAAAATAAAAATATCCTTGCAAAGATAAGAGATAACAGATGGGAATAGCTCAGAGTAGTTACCCAATAAGTGGTACTTATCATCATCATTAGTAGTAACTATTATCACGTGAGGACTGGCAAGATCATGGAGTCCTTGGTTACCATTCAGAAAGAAATTGTAGAGCTGGTTACTAGTAACCCAGAAGCTTAAGACTGGGGTGGGGGCAGGGAGACTCTTAGGTAATGAAGGGTGAAAACTAGACAAAGGGTTGAAAAGATGTACTAATGCTATTATGAGGTATTAATACAAAATTAATACTAATTTTTTAAAAATTTTAAAAATATTTTTATTTACTTCTTTGACAGAGGGAGAGAGAGATCACAAGCAGGCAGAGAGGCAGGCAGAGAGAGAGGGAAGCAGGCTCCCCGCTGAGCAGAGAGCCTGATGTGGGGCTCCATCTCAGGACCCTGAGATCACGACCAGAGCTGAAGGCTGAGGCTCAACCCACTGAGCCACCCAGGTGCCCCCTAATTTTGATATTTTAATGCAAGAAGGGAGATACAGTTTTAGGAGTCTCTGAGACTTGGTGGGAGGATCCTTATACCTAAATATGGTAATGGAGGTGTTCACCTTGTTAGAAAGAAGTAGGTGTGGTAGTGCTACATACCACAAGACAAATCCTTGAATGGAGGTGTCTTGAGCTATGAGGCAAACCTCGAGAAAGGCAAAAATATAAAAGAAAGGAAGTTGTTAATGACATGGGGGCATTCTGAAGATCAGTGAGCCAGATGGAAAAAATGAACCCCTAACTCCAATTGCAGGTCTGGTAAGGAAGCAAGGTGTCTTCATGTGCATGTTGACTGTCCCCAGCTTGCTCCTACACCATCAATTAGTCCCAACTGCTACTTGGGCCAGATGGTCCTTTCCCTCCTCCCTGCTTCAGTCTCTCTTAGAGGAGCTCACAAGTAGTTTTGATGAAAATCTCTTTAGTTCACTCATTGCTCCCTTCTTTCCAGGGCACACATGTCTATCTAGTTGGAGGAGTCAGAACGGGTTCAAGCAAAAGCTCCCCAGAGTGGTACTTGCAATCGCTCTTCCCACAGACTCTCAGGCTTTGCCACAGAATCTAACTAGTCATGCGGAACCCTTCCTCTTTGGATGTAATTTATGTCCAAGGGATTCTGCATGTCCTCTGGCAATTTACTTTCTGTTGAATGTCCCTCCCTATCATTTACTCAAACACATACATCTGTTTGAGTTCTTTTACCAGGAGGATTCTCAATATCCCCAAAATTCAAAGAACACAGCTGGAAGCCAGAAGATGTCAGACCTAAGCACATTTCAGATTCCAACCAGCTTCCAATAAAGTTTTACTTGCCACACAATTTTTTTCTCCCAGTAGGTAAATAAGGTGATGAGATCATCTCCTATATTTAATTGTGATAGAAAGGAGAGGAAGCCTAAGAGAGAGAGGAGGGGGGAAAGAGAGCTTCCATTAGCCAGGGGGAAAAAAGAAACCCAGAGAAGAGATTCAGCTAGTTCTAAATTCTAAAGAGGTAGATGTCTCAGCAGGTTTGGGAAGGTCCCCATGTGGACATTCTGTCTATGAACTTGCATACGGTCCAATGACAAAGAAACTGAGGTGGACTCTAAATAGAAGGAATCCTTTGGCTTCTCAGGGAGCTCTGTGAGCTCTGCGAGCTCTGCTCTTCCAAGGACATTACTGGCAACCAAAGAATGAACATAAAATATGGCGAAGATTTGTGCAAATGACGTCAGAAAAGCAAAAGCTTGGGATAAATTCTGACTTGTGAACAATGCTCAGGACATCATAAAAGACACAGAATGCTATTTGGAGCAAGTTGAAGAGTGAACAAGGCAAAAGCAAATGTCTTGGGTAAATGCCTTCAAAGCCATTCCAAAACTCTTGGCCTTCGTTTGCTCTGCCAAGAAGAATGACCTTTATGAATGGAAAGGGTAGAAAAACCAGGAGCAGAAAAAAGATCACTGAAGTCCAAGCTGGTGAAGAGACTGAGCACAAAGCTTGCAGCCTTCTGCCCAGGAACATTGTATTCTAGGGAACCGTGAGACCTTGCAAATGAGATTACTGGGCCACTTCTTGTTATCTCAGAGGAGCTGTGAAAAATGGGGGATGTGTCAGAAGACTGGAATCTGCTAAGAATAGTCATGATTTTCTAAAAGGGGAAAAAGTGGGTTATGTAGAAGAAATTGTAAACTTAAACGTTTACGGAGACCAGAACATAACAGAAGAGTCAAGGAGGGCGGACGGAGACCCTAGTGAGCTGGAAAAGGCAGGCTCTTTCTTAAAGGGGCAGCTGTTACTGAGCTCCAGCCAGTGGTAGCCATGCCTCCAATTGCTGAAACTTCAACATTTTTAAGTGAAATTTTAAAATTTTTCAAATGGGGTAAAAATGTGAATGTTTTTAAAAGTATTGTGCAGGCTGAATTAAATAGGTCTGTAGATGGATAGGGCCACAGGCTACCAATATTTGACTTCTGCCCATAGATTTACCATCTTGCGGCTCAGAAGCTAGGATGGTCTATTAAATGATCACTTGGTAAGTATTTTAAAGGATGGATGATCCTCCGGAGCTACATGGGTTCAGTAAGGACCAATACACCACCCTCTAACCTCTCTCAGTTCTTCAATTCCATAGTGGAACCGGGTGGAATGTATAGTGGAATTGGGTGGTGTGATTTCAGCAAGGCTCTGCCCAGGATAGCCATTTTCCCCCGGGGACTAGATGGAGAAGTTCAAATGGAATATGAGTACTTCTAGGTGGATTCTGAGCTGAATTGAGAAATGGTGCTCAAGCTTGATGGATTAATAAACCAATACTGACCAATAGGAAAATCTCTATTCTCTCGTCTCGGACCAACTGCGATTGTAGAGCCCAGAAGTAAACAAGAATTAGCCTGTGGCTTGACTCCTGCTGGGTGCAGTGAGAGTATCAACTCCTTTGTCTTGGCTCTCCATGTTGTTGCCGAGAGGTCAGCAAACTGACCCAGTTTGTATGACTAAAGTTTTATTGGAACATAGCCAATGTTCTTCTATGCATTGTTTCTGGCTGCCTTTGATATATAGGGACAGAGCTGAGTAATTGCTACAAGGGCCTGTTTGGCCTGCAAATTCTACAATACTTACTACCTGTCCCTTCACTAAATGAGTTTGCCAGCTTTCTTAGGTAGCTAAATATCATATTAGAAATCTTAGTGACCTTATCGGACTGTTGACTAATATCGGATTTGTCAGTAATAGTCAGTAAAAGCCCAAAGTCTGTATCGTATAAACTACTCTCAAGCTACATCTTGAATCCTAGATTGAAACAATTGATTTAATGACTCACAGAATACAGCTTAAATTTATTCCTGATAAAATTCAGTTATTGTTTTATAAATTTTTTGTACAGTGTCTTGATAATGCCTTTGGCTTTATGTCCAACGAATCCTATTTTGGAGATAGCCTGGAATGGGCCCTCCTGGCGAGGTAAGACTCGGAGGCTTGGTTCCAGATGGCAGCTCACAGGGGCCAGAAGTAGATCTAACCTGGGGGCAAATTCAGCATAAGAACCCAGGAGAAGAGTTAAGGGTCAAGGCCAAAGAAGCCATGTCCATCATCATTGTGATGGGCAAAGGCAGAGCAAGTGGTCACGGGGGTGAGTAAATGCAGAAACCAGACTAGAAATGAGCTCAACGTGAGAGCCAAGCAAAAGAGTTCCGAATTTTATCTGTTAATGAGGAAAAGGTGTCTCTTCCTGGATGCCTGTTACAGGAGTTATTAGATTTATATGAGTTCAAGAGGTGGTGGGGGGGGAGCATGATGGAATTAGTGTCTTTATGGGAAGAGGGAGAGACCAGAGCCCACTCTCTTTGCCTTGTGAGGACAATTAAGTAGGTGGCCAACTGCAAGCCAGAAAGAGGGGTCTCAGCAGGCAGATAATCTTGCTGGCCCTTGATCTTGGACTTCCCAGTCTCCAGAAGTGTGAGAAATACGTATCTGTTGCTTAAGCCACCCGGTCTGTGAAATTTCGTTATAGCAGTCTGAGCTGACTAAGGCAGGTATCATCAATTTAAACCTTTTTAAAAAAAAATGTGGCTAAAAACACATCACATAAAATGTGTCCCTTAACTATTTTTAAGTGTATAGTTCAGCAGCATTAAGTTCATTTACATAGTTTTGCAACTGGTCTTCAGACCTTTTCATCTTTCAAAATTTCAAAACTCTATACCCACTAAACAAGAACTCCCCATTTCCCCTCAATTTTACTGTTTAAAAGAAGTTATGAAAGCAGAACCACCACCAGATATTTAAGAAACAAGCACAGTTTCTTAAATAATAAAGAAAAGTAGATGCAATCTGGTATATTTTCATTGCCTGCTAATTAGTATCCTCTTTTCTACTTATGTCTTTGAAGAGAAAAAAATTGTAATTCCTTCTCCTGTTTACCTACTTGAGCACCGAGAGCTTCAGGGGCTGGGGCCCGGGTTTTTGGCTCTTGGTAGAAGAATCTTCTCGGTAGTGTTCTTCACAGCTTTGACTGGCGTGTGGAAAAAACCTCGAAGGAGGGCACGCCTCCTCTCTCGTGGCATGCCCCAAAGGCTTATTTTTAAAGAACCAATTCCTTTTGCTGCTTTCCTTCTTGCTACTGAAGAAATTCCCCATGGTTTTAGAATTCCTTTTCCCCAGAGTTGTGGGGTTTTTTTTCTTTTTTCTTCTTTTTTTTTTTTTTTCATACATCTTCCATACAGCTTGATCAGAGCTCAAAGAGATTCTCACCAAATGCATTCCACTTTTTCTTTTTTGGTATGAAGCACAGTAATTTTCTTTGCCCTGACGAGAAAGGGCTTTCCAGTGTTTAAACATGACCTGTCATTCTCCAGCTTACTTACTTATGTATTTATTTATTATTTTTTTAAAAAAGATTTTATTTATTTAACTTAGAAAGTGAGAGAATGAGTGTGCATGAGTGGGGGAGGGGGATGGTAGGGACAGAAGGAGAGGGAGAAGCAGGCTCTCTACTGAGCAGGAACCCTGATATAGGGCTCTATCCCAGGACCCCGGGATCATGACCTGAACCGAAGGCAGATGCTTAACAGACTGAGCCACCGCAGGTGCCTCTATTATTATTATTTTTTAAAAGATTTTATTTATCCATTTGACAGAGAGACAGAGACAGACAGAACAGAAGCACAAGCAGGGGTAACGGCAGGCAGAGGAAGAAGCAGACTCTCCACTGAGCAGGGAGCCCGACATGGGGGCTCCATCCCAGGACCCTAGAATCATGACCTGAACCAAAGACGGATGCTTAACCAACTGAGCCACCCAGACGTCCCTCCAGCTTATTTATTAAACAGTGTCTCCCTCTGTGCAACTGTCCTGTACATTTTCATGGTTTTTTTAAAAATACAGATTGCAATTTGAAAGTGCCAGGAGTTACTCATCTTCATACAATGCAACTTTGAACGAAATGGAAATGCCTTTATATTTTCAGAAAGTACGTGATTGCTGTACCATAATTCAAGGGTTAGAATAAAAATGAAAGCCCTCTTATAGTCGCACCCTAAGAGGTCACTTTTAAATCTTAAAGAAAACAACAACAACATTTACACAAAATTCCAAGACCTTTAATGTATCCATTCAGAAGAAGCTGTCTTAATTATATGGGCGAGCTGCTGCGGTGTGTAACACGGATGTTGAAGTTGTAGGTTAAGGGTGGGCGTTCCAATGTCAGAGAGACCTGGGCTTGACCGCGCTCCCCACCACATCTAGTTGTGTACCCTGGAACAGCTTACTTTATTTCACTAAGCCTTGGTGTTCTCGTCTTCAATGTAGGAAAAATAGTCATCTTTGAAGAAGGGACAGCTGCTCCCAGGCTTGTGCAATGACATGACACAGAACATCTGACGCCCTTGGCATTGGTGCCTGGGATATAGTAGATGCTCAGTAATGGTAATATCATAATTATGATTATTAGGGTTTTTTAAAATTTTTAATGTGCCAAGATACCCATTAAATTTTAACGGCTTAACAATTCTTAAGTGTATAGTTCAGTGGTATTAAGAACATTCACACTGTTGAGTAACCAAACCCACCATCTTTTATATTATTAATAATAATAGTAAGTATTAATATGGTTCTAATGCCCTGTCCTGGGGAAAAATAAAAGTGTGTGAATTTACTGCTATCCCATGTGAGGTTTTGTCAGAACAGAGTCCTTCCTCATCTCCCAAAATCTTTTCAAACCTGGTCATATGTTTGTGGCTAGATTTTGAAAACCCCTTCGTATGACGCACTCAAGGCACCGGGCTGCTTCTCGTGTTATCTGGTGTTGATGGCTGCAGAGGTGGGGACTTAACCTGCACAGCTACTCTAGGGTAAAATTAATTCCCTAATGCCCTTGCCACCTCTTTGCAGTGTCTTCCTCGGCACACGTTTCTGACGGCTGCCGGCCTAGGCTGTGCTAATGGAGGTTTATAAAGGCCTTCACAATTCCTATGGTAACCCAGGAGAAAGGCTGTTGCCATGGGGACTCGTCAAGCCCATATAAACCTTCCATCTCTATCAGACAGATGAGAACGATATGAGAATGAATCTTTTACTAGTTCACCCTCTGAAATTGCTAACAATTATCTCTGCTTTTGGAAAAGGAGTCATCATTTCTTGCAGGTGGAAACTCATTCACATTTTCAGCCTTCAATAAGTATTATTTCAAAGCTTGCCTGATGATCATGATGTCAACCCAAGTCACCCAGAGAATGAAATGGCTGGGGATGGAACCATTTCCAAATTTCTCTAGTGTTACCAGCCACGAAATAACATTAATCACAAGCATGTGAACCTCATACTGTTTTACGAGAATGATATGTTTCTTTGAAATGCATTAATCCTAAGCATATGTCTATCAGTTCATCTTTAAATTGTTTTACAGTTAACTTTAGGAGGGTCTGAGCTCCATGAAGGCAGGGTCTGTGTTTTATTCACGTCCGTATGCCCTGCCTCTAGCCTGCCACGACATTAGAGATTCAGTAAATGCATCAATGAATCCACGTACACCCAGCTGTGTAAAAAGTAGGAGCTCCCTTTAAAACATTTATTCATTTATTAAAAGACAATTTATTAATGCCTACTGGCTTCATTCATTCAGTGATAGCTCAGTTCTTGCTTTTCATTCATGGAGCTAGTCTTTACGTATATAAATCTAAACGGGACCAGGTCCCCATCTTCCCACAGCTCTTGATCTGCAGTGAGAGACAGACATATGCCTCTGCCAGAGTAAAATAAGATTGGTGTTCGAGTAGAAGGATAGCCACCAAAACCATGTTTAATTCTGACTGGGGCTCAGGGAGAAGATGAAGTTTAAAGTTTGAGCAGGGCTTTGACAAATGAGTAGGAGTTCCGCAGGCAGGTGAGGCAGGTGAAAGGTGATTGTGTTGGGGAGAGGAGATGAGGCACGGAAGGCAGCAGGAAGGGCATAGAGTAGAGTGCATTGAGGGCATGGGAAATATTCTCAGGTGGCTGAAATACAAGTTTCCTGAAAGCTACTGCAGGAGGCACACCTGTGGCCAGATTACTATATGGGGTGGAAAGAGGGAGAAGGTCTACAGAATGCTTTCAGGATGGGAAGGCCAGACCAGCCCCAGAGCTCCAGCAGGAGGAGGCCCACGGTTCAGAGGGTCAGGCACAGCCAACAGGCATGGTGGCGTCGGGAGGTTGGGGCTGATGTGCAGAGCCAGATTGCTTTCAGAAAGGTAGTTAGAATGATATTGTTTAGTCTAAACATGGGATATTCGAGTTTTTTGTGACTGATATCTAACTTAATTCCACGGTGGGCAGAAAATATACCTTTAATGAATGATTTCACTTCTTTGAAATTTGTTAAGGCTTGCTTTATGGTCTAGCATATTGTCAGTTTTAGTAAGTACCCCTCATGTGCTTGAAAAGAACATGCATTTCATCTTTATCTTTGGTGTTCTATATATGTCAATTAAGTTAAATTCATTAATTGCATTATTTAGGTCTTCTTTGTTCTTACTGATTATTTTCTTGCTTATTATATTTATTATTATGAGAAGTTGTTGAAGTTTTTTTTTTTAATGATGAGCATGTAACTATTTCATTTAGTTCCACAAATTTTTTGCATTATCTATTTTGAATCTGTTAGTGGATGAATACAAGTTTAGAAATTGTTTTACCTTCCTGGAGATTTGAAACTTTTATTATTATCAAAAATATTTCTGTTTTTAGCATTGGTTTTTATCTTAAAATTTACTTTAATGTTTATATGACCATATTAACTTTCTGTCTTTCTATCCTTTTACTTTCAACCTTTTCAATACCCTATATTTAAGACTCTTAAAAGCACTTCTGACTAGGTTTTATATTTTGTTTTTATTCAGCTTGACAATCTTTGCCTTTTAACAGGAGCATTTCATATTTATGTTTCTGTAAGTGATATGTTTATATATATTTTAGTATACCTATAATTTAATTTTTTTCTATTTGTTCCACCTGTTTTATATTTGCTTTTTGCTTCTTTCTTCCCTTCTTTGGTGTTAATAAAGTTATTTTATTGCTACTATTCCATTTTCCCTCTCTATTCATTTGTAATTACATTTTTTTTTTTTTACTATATCTTAAATGGCTAGCCTAGCAGTTAGAACATGCAAACCGGATATATCACAGTTTAATATAAATTAGTGCTTTTATCACTTCACTGACAATGCTAAAGCTTTAAAACTTAAATTCTATTTACTCTCACTCTTTGTATTTTGTGTTATTCTATACATTGTTTAGACCACACAATATGGTATCACTGTTATACTAATATTCATGTACCTTTTGAACATGTACGTGTTTAATTTACTTTTTCCATTGTTCTTCATTCTTTTTTGTATTTCAGTGTTTTGGAGGAACCATTTTCCTTCTGTCTGAAGAATTTCATTTCCTATCTTTCAGTGCAGGCTTATTTGGGATTAATTCTCTCAGGGTCTTTTTGGCCTAAAAATCTTTTCCCTTTGTCTGCACTTTTTAGAAAAAAAAAATTTTAATTGATTTTCAAACTTGTGAATATTTTCAACAGCAGTACAAAGAAATCCCATATACCCTCACCCACATTCCCCAAGTGTTAATATTTTACCACACTTACCCCTCTCTCTATTAATATATTTTTTTCATTGAACATTTGAGAGTAAATTGTAGACAGGATGCCTCAATAGTCTTTAATATCCCAGTGTATATTTCTTAGCAAACAAACAAAAATCTCCTACATACCCACAAAACCAAACATCAAAATCTATAGATTACATTAGAAATGTTCTCATTGTCCCAGTAATGTCTTTTACAGATCCAGGATACAATCCAGGGTCATGCATTACATTTGGTCATTGTGCCACTTTAGAAGAGTTCTTTACTTTTTCCTTACCTTCCACAACATTTATATTCTTGAAGAGTTAGTCCCATGACTTTGTATAATGTCTCTCCATTTGGGTTTGTCTAATGCTTCCTAAAAATTGTATTCAGTTTAGGTAGGCTTATCAGGAAAACCCTCCTCAGGGTGTCATATCAGGTGGTACATAATGTTCATTTGTCCCATTATCATTAAGTTTTGTCATTTGGTTTAGATGCTGTCTTACTAGGTTATCCACTCTAAGATTAATGAACTATTTTGTACTTAGCAATGACTAAGTATTTTGTATTCACTAATACATATTTTTGGGGATGATGTATTGGAATGTAAATATCCTGTTTCCCATCAAATTTTCACCCACGAATTTTAGCATTCATTGATGACTTTGCCTGAATCAATTATTCTTGTGATGGTTACCAAATGAGAGTTTTCTGATGTTAGCATTTATTCTGTATTTATTGGTTGGTATTCTATTTTAAGGTGCAGCTTTTTCTTCTATCCCATTTTTAAAATTCATTTGTTTGTGTCAGTATGGATTTACAACATTATAATTTTATTAAATGGGTTATAATTACTGACTGCTATTACTTAATTTGATGCTCAGATTTTCCTTGATTTGGGCAAGCATGAGTATGGGTGTGTGGAAGACCAGAGACAGGTGGAGGGGGGAGTCCTTTCAAACTGACCTTATATAATTTTGACATATTCTCAAAATTTTTAGAGCACTTTTTTAGTTTTTAGAGCCACAAGATATTCCTGGCTCCTTTTATACTTTCATTGTCCCAACTCTGGAATCCTCCATTTTTCTAATGGATTCTGCTTCCTTTTAGAAGATCTGTGCTACAAGGTATGATCTTGCTATAGGTGTATCATGGATTCTAGGTCCTCTTGGTAGAAAGAGCTAGGAAATATTATGCATGTACACATTTCACATACCCATGTAAATTATATCTGCCCATATTGAAAACCATGAGTTCACCTCCAATTCCAGTCCAACACCCATTCCAAGTTTGAAACTCCTTTGACAAGGAGAAATCTGAGTCCCATTATCCTCAATACATTCACTTAGTTATTTAAGCCCCCCGTATGTAACCATCAATAGCCTATATGGTATCTTCATATAAAATAGAGAAAGATGTCTCTTCTGAGTAAAACCCACCCTGTCCCAGGAAGCACAACTTTCTGAGTCAGAGGCTGGATTTCAGGCCCCACTAACCCCTCAGCCAGTTGTCTTTGTGCACGGAACAGCATTCATAACCTACGGCAGCCCTGTCAACGTCAGTCTGCTCTCCCAGCAATTATCCTACAACCCTTCCTTTAGTATAATTAAAATTTATGTGTGACACTGACAGAAATGGCACAAATAAAAAGCAATTTGGGTCCAATGAGCCATTTCATGTTATTTTTGCCTAACTAAAGTCTTGTGTGGCTTCTTCAAAGTTCATCATATTCTCAGGAATAGAAAGCTCAAGGAAAATTTGGATGTGTTACTCTGCTCTGCTAAGCCCTCGTGTTACTGCAGCTGGCACATGGCATGCCTTTGGGCTCAGAAAGTTTAGGAAAAAAATAAAGTTAGGGAAAAAGCTCTGAAGGATAAAAGGCATAACAACATGCAAGGTTGGGAAGATGTGACATACAGGGGGAGAGAAAGAGAAAAAGAGCTAAAGATACCTGTCTGAGAATATATAGATGGAAGTGAGAGGGCCCTGATTGGCCTATAAAGAATTTTAAGGAGGGGTGCCTGGCTGGCTCAATCAGTAGAGCATGTGATGCTTAATCTTAGTGTCATGAGTTCAAGCCCCACTTTGGGTGTGGAGCCTACTTAAAAATAAATAAATTTAAAGATTTTAAGGAGATCATGTAATTCCTCAATTTTCTCCCTTTCTAGTTTTCTGATAAGTGCTCAAAAAGGGAGGAAGAGATTTTTTTTTTAATGTCCAGTGTTAATGCCATTGCCCTCACGAAAGCTTCCTCAATATCAATTACCGCATTTCTAAAGCCTCGGCCCCAAAGCACGGTAGAAATTTGGGAGTGAGGTGACACAAGCTTGAGCCAGAGTGGAGATGAAAGAAAGAGTCATCTAGGGTTAGAGAGGGCATGGTGACAACAATAGTGATAGCTAATGCTTACCGGGCACTCACTGTGTGTCCAGCAATGTTCTAGATGTTTCCTGTGTGCTCCCTCACTTTAGCTCCCACCTGCAGGATAAGGAAGGCATTATGACTGTCATACAGATGAAGCGATAGACCTGGAGAAGTTGTAACTTGCCCACGGTCATAGCCAGATGGCGGTTGAGCAGTCACACAGTCATTCTCCAAGCAGAAGGCGAACCCGGGTAACTGGACCCTGGGGCTCAGTCGGTGTGCTGCCTCTGATGGTGGGAAGGGGGGCTTGAGGCCTCCCAATAGCAACCTTTCCCCTAGAAGCGAAGTTGGGTTTCAGAGGCTGACTGAGCATGGGTATGCGTGTTTGGAGGTCCAGAGCCAGGTCCTGGGTGGGTGTTTGCCATGGTAGAAACAGGCCTAGAGACATGTGGGCACCTTTGAAAAGAAGAATCTCTAAATATCTATTCGATATTTTAGTAGGTCCAGGAGAAACTGGTTTTCTAGTAATAAAAGTGCTCTTCCTTTATGCTAAAAATAAAGGATTTATACGTCTACTTAATATATCATAACACTTCATTTAGAATTGTTCAGAAATTTTAATTTTTCAGATTCAGATTGCTTTGGGGGGAATATATATTAAAAGGTACAAAATTTAAATATTAAGATGAATCTCTCCTTTCCAATGAGCAGCCCTACATTATGCACGATTTGGTTTTAGAATATGAGCTGGCTAGTCTCAGAGTTGGTGATATATCCAGGATTTGCACTGTACACTTTGCATATGCAAAGAACTAAAATACTCACCTTGCATTGGTTCATGCCAGCTAAGAATATTTTTAAAATTTCTATTCCAATGTGCTATGTCAGTTTCAGCAAGTCCAACTTATATTTTGGTAGTTATCTACAAGAGCTGTGTGGAAATCTGAGTTAGCAGACACCATATTCCTATTTATTCCAATGATGTCTTATCATCCCTTATGTGGTACCCAAGCAGTTAGAGCTAGAGCAGGGTACAGCAGGTTGTAAAGAGTCTCAACATTAATCCCTTTCCTAAAGTTTGAAAGTTTGAATTCTTTCCTTAGGAGTGATAAGTAGGATGGGTGATCTTAGTGGCTATGGTGAGCAGTGAAGTGAAACAGCTGGTAGGAGTTTGACCTCATTGACATGGTGGGTCTTGCCTTAGCAACGGCGTGTGAGTCTGTATCTGTGTGTGGATGCTCCAGAACTGGAAGGAAGTGCCCCAGGGAAACTTCTACACCTAGTTCAATTTATGAAGTGTAGTGATTCCCTGATGAACCCACAGTTGAGATAAAGAGATGAGCCAGGTAGGTCCACCTTCATGGAGGTCACAGTCTGTTAAATAGGTGGGCATCACAGGTAAAAGTAGGGGAAGGGATGTCTTCCCAAGAAGTTTTTCTAGGATGACTGCCCTGTGTATACAAGTACCGTGTAATTCTTCTTGAGATTAATCTTCATTCAGCCATCATCTATGTCATCATCATCAGCCCTATCCCCATCACCACTACCATCATTCAAAGAGTTGGCCATTTTCGAGACTTCTAATTTTGCCAGCTTCTGTTTAAATTTATATCTGTGATTTCTTCCTCTAATTTTTTAGTACCTGGGGATTTATCTTTATTTTGAGGCCAGATACATATTTTTTAAATGCTTATTTATAGAGTACCCAACACATATGTGTTGAAAGTGGAGAGGTATCAGCTAATTCCAGTTCAGTCAACCATGTTGCTGGCAGTCTCCCACAGAAATTTCTTTATCCATTCAACACATATATAGTGATTGCCTGCTATAGGTGTTAGGGATAACACAAAAATCCTGGCTTTCAGGAAGCTTACACTCATTCCTGTGGAAATCTACTCAGGACTTAGCAGGTGCAGGGGACTATTCTAGACTTTAAATCTAGTAACTCAGAGGATCATCACAATCCCCCTGGTGAGGGAGGTGCCATTATTATCCCCATTTTATAGATGAGGAAACTGGGGCATATAGAGGTTAAGTCACTTGCCCAAGGTCACTCTGATAGTAAGCAGAGGAGCTAGGATACCAACCCTGGCAGCACAGATACCCTGTCTATGGTCTAACCACTATGCCATTTGGCCTTTCTATATGTGAATCTATGCCTGGAACACGGTGGCTCTTGAGAGTTATTTGCTGAATGATTAAGGAAAATGAATGAATGATCCCACTGTACTATATCATCTGCTGTTTATATATCCTCTAGAAGATTTTGAGCTCCTGGAGGGTAAGAACAATGTCTTCTTTGGCTTGATAGTGCCAAGGACAGGGTCTGTAGGAGACTGCTCAAGAAAATGTTGAACACTGGAATGAATGAACTGCCAGATGGCTTCTAGAATGACGGTGCTTCTCTATTTTAGTAGAAGAGTCACCTGGGAGTCTGGGAAAATAGACACTGCAGGATTGTACCCTCAGGTCTCAGAATCTTCATTTTTAACAGACCCTACTCCATGATGGTCTGTGCCCCTTCCTCTGGCCACAGTCTGTGGGGGCTGTCAGGAACTAACTGAGAGCCAGGACACCAAGTGTTGCTGGTAGGTCACTGAGGTCTTGACAGTTTGGGAGTTTTGAAGCCTCCTTTTAGAGAAAACCCTTGAAACTCAGCTAGGAGTGATTTGATCCCCAGGGAACCCCAGGAAATTGCCTTCCATAATAGAGTGACTCAGATCTGTAGAGTCTCAAGGTCATTGTCTCAGGTTTGATGATCTACAGATTGTCATAAAGAGCTACATTCTGCCATCTAACATTGCTAAAAAGGCACCCGCTGGCTTATCTGAACGCATCCCAATTCCTGTTATAAGTGATGGTTTGAACAGCGGCATTGATTTTTGGAAGTCTTAGTATAGGCTTTACATGAAAGCACCTCAGACACCAGCAGTTAAGAAAGCAGAAGGCTGTTATATAAATATATGAACACTGGGTAAAGAATCCTTCCTCTTAACTGGTCCCCATTGTCCTCATCTGGTAAATGAGAAGACTAGAGATGTCCTCTGAAGGTCTTTCCATAACACTTTTAATAATATCTATCATTTATTGCATGCCTACTGTGTGCCAAGCAACATTTGAAACTTGACCTTTGTTGTGTCTGGTAGTTAATTCTCAGGATAATGTGGCAATACAGTCATTAGGCTCCCAGAGAGACGTGTTGTTTATTTTTCTAATATATATTGATAGCTTGCTGTGTACCAGGCATCAGGCTAGACACTGAGTACTTTGCAAGGCATTGGGGTGTGAGTTGCACAAAGTCTCAAAGCTAAGAATTAGTAGGATGGAAGTCAACCTCAGGTATTTAAAACTGATGTCTGAGCTCTTTCTTCTTCCTCTCATGCATTTCTTCTAAGATTCCGTGTCTAAAAACTATGTGTGACGTTCCTGATATTTTTTCCTAATTCCTATACCAGCGATTCCCCTGGTCCTGCATTAGAATCATTTAATACTCTTCTTCAAACCAATTAGATAACTATTTTCAGGGGAGGAGAAGGGAGATGAAGAGGGGGGATTCAGAGTTTTGTTTGAATAATCGCCCAGGTGATTTAAATATGTTGCCAGAATCAAGTACCAAATCCTGTGGATTCTAATTAAAAAAATTATTTCTAATCATGGCAAAATCCATATAACATAAAGTTCACCATCTTAACCATTTCTGAGGTATATGGTCTGGTAAGATTAAATACATTCACACTGTTGTGCCGCCAGTTCCCCAGAGCTCTCTTCATCTTCCCAATAGAAGCTCTGAAGCCATTAAACAGGAAGTCCTCATTTCCTAGCAACCACCCTTCTATCATTCTATTTTCTGTCTCTATGAATTTGCCTATTCTAGGTACCTGATCTAAGTGGAATCATATAGGATTTGTCTTTTTACCTAGCATAATGTCCTCAAGGTTCATCCATGTTGTAGCGTGTGTCAGAACTTATTTCCTTTTTGAGACTGAATAATACTCCATCATATGTAGATTCCACATTCTGTTTATCCATTCATTATTCATCAATGGACACTTCCAACCTTTGGCTTTGTAAATAGTAGTACTATGACTGTAGGTGTACAAATATCTGTTCAAAACCCTGCTTTCAGCTCTTTGGAGTATATACCCAGAAATGAAACTGCTGGATCCTACGATAATTCTATTTTTAATTTTTTTGGAGAACTGCCATGCTGTTTTCCACAGCAGCTGCACCATTTTATGTCCCCACCGGTGTTACATCCTCACTGACACTTGTTGTTTTCTAGTTTTTGACAGTAACCATCCTAATGGGTATGACATTGTAGATTACAAATTTTAAATCCAATTATATTTGTGTATGTGAGCCAATTTTTATCACATAGTTTGTCTGTGAATCTTTAAAAGATTTCACTTTCATTTTGCATGATTTTTCTTCCCTCATTTGGAGACTCTCTCCAGACTCAGTATTGATCCGTCTTCTCAGAATTATGGGGAGGGGGTTAATGTTAAGGAAGTATTGGGCAGCATCATTGCTTTCAAGTTGATATGGTTTCTGGCTGGGAGCTTGCTCTAAAATCCAGCCTTCCTGGATTCGTGTCCTGGTTCAGGTCATACAGTGCTCCTATCAGGTGGCTTACTAATTTGCTCAAGGCCTTTAAAGATGCAGATTGCAAATACCCACCATAGCCAAGTAAAGAATGAGAAAAAACTCCACGTAGAAAGAATAAGTAAACTGTGGAGCTGGGAATGGACATGGTGTTTTGGAAAGACTGGTTTGATCTGAACTGAAGTTCATATTGGGAAAAGAGGGGAAAGAATGTCATGGGAAGTCAGGTTGACAACTGTTGGGGCAGGTTGTCAGGCCGTCCATCAGAGCAGTGTGCGGCAGACCATCAGCAGTGTTCACACTGGTGGGGGGGTGGGCAAGAGAGAGGCTCTACCGGCAAGCAGCCACCTAGACAGGAGCATCCTCAAGGACACTACACTGGGAAGGTGAGTCTAAACTTTATCTTGAAGGGAGGAACTATAAGCTTTCGAGACATATTGAACGTGGTGATTCCAGGAGGGAGAAGAAGCTCCTTTCAAAACTATGCAATATTCTGGAGATGAAGCAGTTATCTCTTCAAAGGAGACTGTGGTTATGGGGAAAACAAAGCCCCAAGTTTGGTATTAATTAGGCTCATGTCTGATTGCAAGGGATAGAAAAAACCCAAATAACAATGACTTAAACCAGATAGAAGTTTATATTTCTAAAATTTTTTAAAGATTTTATTTATTTATTTGACAGACAGAGATCACAAGTAGGCAGAGAGGCAGGCAGAGAGAGAGGAAGGGAAGCATGCTCTCCCCTGAGCAGAGAGCCCGATTTGGGGCTCCATCCAAGGACCCTGGGATCATGACCTGAGCCGAAGGCAGAGGCTTTAACCCACTGAGCCACTCAAGTGCCCCAGAAGTTTATATTTCTGTCAGAAATGAGCAGCCCCAGAAATGAACAGACCGAACAAAATTCAGGTGACTGGCCAGGGTTCCCATGGTCAGGTCAGCCTTAGTGGTGCTCAGACCCAACTCCATCTTCCTGCCTTCCTTTGCCCGGTTCTCCTTTCTTCATTGACAATCTGGGCTTTATCCTCCGTTGATTTCCCACCATCAGCCAGGAGTAGATGCCATTGCATAACTGCTGCGTGTGTCTTTGACCTGCCCTTCACTCGGACCCTCCTGCTCCAGCCCTGGCCTCAGCTATCTCTTTTGGACTTTTACCACAACCTCCTCAAATGATCTTCCAGTGTCTTGTCTAATCCACCCTTCTCAGGGCTGCCAAGTTAGTGTTTCTAGAGAGCGTATCCACTCCTCACTCTCAGCCCTCGGATGATTTCTCCTATAGCTTTTGGCACAGCTGGAACTCTTTAGCTTGACATTCAAGGCTCTCGGGCAGTTAACTAAAATCTTACCACCTAAAACACTTGCTTGATTTCATTTTAACACCCCCATCTTAATTTCGTCTAATTTTCAAAACACTTTAAGGGGGATGGTTTTAGGTAAATTTCTCCTCAGGAGAATTAGTGACTAGAGGAAACCACTTTAGCTGAGGTGTTTTCACATTCAAGGCCAAACAACTAGCTACCGTTTCAGATATAGTTCAGTTTTGGCTTATGAAATCAAGATTCAGGGATCCATGAGTTTTGCGATTTTCTGTTGGACCCGAAGCTTGAGTCAGAAGTCCGATCTGAGAAGGGCTGACCAGACACCCAGAAACAGGCCTGGCTGAGGTGATGATGCTGGGGAAGAGATCTGACCTCCCCTTTTAGTCAGCAGGAGGGGACAACTGGTAGGCAATGGGAAGGGGGTTGTGTTCTTTGCAACCATCCCTCTGGGCCTAACTTACGGTGGGTATGGATTTGAATCTCAACTTAAAATCCTGCTTTCATGTGACATTGGCATTTTGCTTGATCTCCCTGGCTTCAGTGGTGTCACCCATGACATGGAGATGAATCACAGGTTTCCGCACTGTCCTTGGGTTGTTGTCAAGATCGAAGATGCTGAGATTAAAACACTTTCTAACTCTATCTAGGCTGTGGGAATATTAATTCCTCCTGCATATTTGTTTTCCAGAGCTGCTCTAAGAAAGTACCACAAACTGGATGGCTTAAACAGCAACAATTTATTGTCTCACACTTCTGGAGGCTAGAAATTCAAAATCAAGGTGTCTGTAGACTCAGATTCTCTCCAGAGGTTTAGGGAGGAGTCTTTCCTTGCCTCTTCCTAGCTTCCGGTGTTTGTTCCTTGGCTTCTAGATGCATGAGTCCAGCCCCTGCCTGGTCATAGGTGCCCTCTCTAAGTGACTCTGTCTCAGTTTTCTCTTCTTACAAGGACAGCAGTCATTGGATCAGGGCCATCCCCAATCCAATAGGTCCCCATCTTAACTAATGACATCTACAAAGATCCAATTTCCAAATAAGGCCCCATTCTGAGGTTGCAGGTGGATGTGAATTTGGGTGGAGGGGGAGAGACGTTATTTAACAGAGTCTACCACCTTAGTAAGACTGTTGTGAGAACGAATTTAGATCCCACAGGCTAAAGGCTTAGCACATACTGCTAGAGAAAGTGCAGTGAGTGGGTTGCACTGTTTGCTCTACCTCCTTCACAACCGCCATTTCCCTGCCCCACCTCAGGTCCACAGACTTGAACTTTGATCTGCTAGACTCTTCTCTCCCTGGGCATGCAGTGATCAGACAACAAAGAACCAAAAATTCTCTTCTATAGGGGAAAAATGTATTTTTAGAGGAGATACTGATATGGTGCCTCATTAAAATAACCAATGAATGGAAAATTAGAGAAGTCTTGAGGGTCAGGCTGGCCTATGCAAAAATATTTCTGGACCTCTACCAACCGTACATGCAACTAAAGTCAGATTTAACAAATACTTGCATAGGCAGCTTCTTGTATCATTAGTCTGTGTGGTAAGGGTAGAGAATGGTTTCCCCGGCAGTAGAAGGAGCCATCTAGGGTTGCGGCAATTGACTCAAGGAGACATAGAAGGGAGGCGGCACAAGACAGATGGGTGGAAAGCATACCAGATTCCCATGTTCCAGTCCTGGCTCTGCCTCTGACTTCATGTGTGACTTTGGACATGACCTCTCCCTTGTCTGGGCTGCAGTTTGTAAAATGAAGGGTCAGGCTCTGAGGACTTTGGGACCACAGGCCCGAGAGGAGCTTGGAGAGGAGGAAGGGATAAAGGAAGTCACAGAAGAGCCCTTCTGTGGGGCCTGAGGAAAGTTGCCTACCTCCCATACCCCTTACAAAAATTGGATATTCGCGGTAAGGTGCTGCATGATATATAAACCTCTCTTATCCATTTTTCACATGTGATCTTTACAACAACTCTGTAAGTTAGGTGAATTAGGTGTTTGTATTCCTATTTTGCAGATGGGGAAGCTGAGGTTTGAAGCAGAGTGTCCTGTAAACAGTATTGTTTCTAATACATGACACTGGACCTGCCTCTTAGATCAGTGTCGGCTCACTCTGGGAGTGGAGGTGACATCCTGGACTCCACATCACCCAACACAGTAGCACACCCTGTGCGTGCTCTGTGAATAGCTCGAGGTGGGGGGGGGGCATTTAGACCTTGGGGAGGAAGGAGGTCATGACTAGGGTATGGTTCAGCCAACACATATTTCTAGTACCTACTACCTTGTGCCAGGCACTGCCATAGGCTCTAAAGGCTCAGCGGTGACCAACACAGACAGGGCATGGAGCTCAGAGTCTCTAGGTGAGACAGGCACTTAACCAGTAAGTTCCAGAGCGTAATGGAGCAAGCCAGCAGAAGCATGAGACACCTGCAGAGGGGAGGTTTCGGGTGGGAAGGGCAGAGGTGGGGAAGAGACACGGGGGAAATGAGGGAAGACTTCCCTGAGGAGGTGACATTGCAGTGGATACCTGCAGAGGGAAGGAGGCAGGGTGGCACGGGTGCTGAGGTTGGACCCCAGGGTTCTGGGAAAGGTGGAAAGAAGACCAAAGTAAAGTTTCTATTTTACTTCCTTTGTTCTAACTCTCAACTTCCTCAAAGGGCACTTAAAAAAAAAAAAAAAAAAAAAAAAAAAAAAAAAGTGGTTTCAGGAGCTGGGGTTTTTCTGTTTTTTGGGGTTTTTTTTAGTGTTATTGTTGTTATTCCTTGCCCTCAAAGCTGGGCTGAGTGGAGGAAGCTTAACGTGCAACTTTTTTTTTTTACTGTTTTTTTTAATATTTTATTTATTTTTAAATTCAAATTCAATTAATTAACATATAATATATTACCAGTTTTGGAGGTAGAGTCTAGTGATTCATCAGTCTTCTACCAGCACCCAGTGCTCATTACATCACATGCTGTCCTTAATGCCCATCACCCAGTTACCCCATCCCCCCACCCATGTCCCCTCCTGCAATCCTCAGTTTGTTTCCTATGATTGAGAGTCTCTTACTTCTGGTTTGTGCAACCTTTAATGCACTGTGTGTTAATTAATGCACAGTGCATTAAATGTAAAACACGTTTACTGTAAAAGTGAAGGCTCCAGAATCATCCAGTCCCTTGAGAGGGCTTTGGTTCCACTTGTGAGGCACATCCACTTGCAGAGTTCCTAAGAGGCCAGAGGCCCAGGACTTGGCCCTTCCCTCACCTTAGGAGCCCTGTGGGTGTGGCCTAGTGGTAAGAGTGGTGGTGGTGGAGGGTACACTTGTGTTTTGGGGTGGATAAGAGTAGCCCCACTGCTATGCTTTTCCCTCCCTGCTCACACCCTGCCTGGACTTTGCTTTTCCCTCCCTGCTCACACCCTGTCTGGACTTGAACTTCTCACAGATGTGAGGTCTACTCCCCATTGCTCCTTTTCCTTCTCAGTAGAGGCCGCCTCAGGAAATCATGGTGTAGACGAGCACCAGAAGCATCATCTGAAAAATCATTTTTTTCCCTTCTTTTCCTTACCAATTCATGGCCACTCTCTTCTCAGTTGTGACACAGGGTTGATCATGCCTACTTCCTAAGGTTGGTCCTTTGAATTTTCCAGATTTTGAACTTTATAGATGTAGCAACAGGACTCAGAAAATGAGGTAGTCTGAGCAGGGCTCCCCAGCCAGTAGCCAGAACCAGGAGTGCAGCCCAGGGAGGTCGCCAGATCCAGCGCTCTTTGCAGCAGCAAAGCTTCCCGCCCTGTGCCATGGGTTATCGGTATGCCAAAATGGCAATTCCCCAGGGCCACCACAGAAGAAACAAAATTCAGGAACCCTGCGTTTAGGTCACTGTGATAAAAAAAGCAAAAACTAAAACAAAAAAAAAAACCCAAGCATTCAGACATGCTAGTTTTGCTATGATGTGACATCACTGATCATACCTTTAATATTTTTCTCTTGTGTGTGCCAAGTCATTGATGAGATGCAGAATTCTCTATTGGAATACTGGCCTGGGTGTGTTGCTTGCTTTGCATATTAAATAACACAGCGGAGTCTGCAGCAAGGTCAGCTCTCCACTTCCCTCTGAGCTGGGCAGCTGAAGGTCACGTACCCCTGGTAACCCTGGACTCACGGTTCTCTGTGCTATCATGCCGGCCAGCCGAGTGGCAGAGCCAGATTCAGGCATGGTCTCCAGGAGTCTCTGCCACAACTAGGGCCATGGCCCCGATTCCAAAATTTATCAGGAATAAGCCGCTTGGCTTCGGAGGCCCTTGTGTGGACTCCATTCTCTTTCATGGGATTTTAGTTAGAAAACATGGGTGAGTGAACAGTTATATTCTCTTCTTCTGTTTCTTTACTGTTAATTCCCTTTGAAAAAGGAAAGGATAGGAGAACTTTAAGCATTTTGAAAGAGACAGTTAATCAATACACATTATTCTCCAAACATTCTAGGAAATTCAAGGAAATTATAAAGTGCCTCCTAAAGGCCTCTTCAGATATCTGTGTGCCTGCCCTTCAGAAGGGAAGTTTCCTCTTGGCACATAAAGAAGTCAAATTAGGCCCAGAAGAGACGATCCTTGTTGGAGCGTGAATGTCAAAGACACAATCTTCAGCAAAATAGCTTTCTCTCTCAGCATGCTCTGGAGAGAATAACTTTGGTTATTGGTAGTGCCTGTGCAGAGCACAGGGAGAGAGTTTGGGGGATCATAACAACTGATACTTGTATGAGATCTGAATGTCTCGCTGAGGATTTTCACTTATTCCGTCTTCGGTAATGACAATTCACTTCAGGATGCGCTAGGATTTATGAGCCGCACAAGCGAGTGCTCCCAGCCTCTCACAAGATGGGAGACAAGTGCCTTTATCAAGGCTTAGGGGTGCTGCTTGAAGACGTCCTTCTTGGAGGTGTGGACAAACACCAGTCCATTTCCTACCAACCTCAGAAGACCTGGTAAGCCTCCGGGGTCCGGATGTTGTCTCCAGTCCGAGGACAAGGGCTTTGAAGGACATTTTTTCTGGTGACTGGTGGAGAGAGTTCAAGAGAATTAGAGAAAGAGGCGGTCCCTAGGAACTGAAACCCAAGGAGTTTCACAATCATTAAACAAGTTGAAGTTCACCTTTTCTGTGGGTGAGTCCCATGATACCAGCTCAGGCTGGGCCGGTAGGCCAGAGTCCCCTTTTGGGAGACCCACCCAGGGCCCGAGAAGAGGTGGCCTTTCTCCTGGCCTGGCCTCCCTGGGGTCAGACGCAGTAGCCCCCCGAGCTCCCTGGAATGGTCATTGTGATCCAGATTCAATGTCTCTGCTTATCAGCTCTAGAGATTCTTTGGTATCCATTCTCACCATAGGAACCAAGCCACCTACCTCTGGAGGACGCTGCAGGGACATTTGATTCAGTGACAATGGGGTGGGGAGGTATTGTTTAGAGGAAGGTTCTATAGGAGAGGAAATGCTTTGGCATTTCCTCCTTAGGTTCTCTGGCTACACCTGAGAGTCAAACTGCCATCCGCCACATGAATAGGAGGAAAGCATACACATTTTACTTAATACTTTTACACGTACACAGGAGCCTTCCTAAGAAAAATGAAACCCCGAAGAAGTGCTTTGGATCTCTTTTAATGAAGAATGATCAACGTCTGGAAAAGCGACAGGACAAAGGAAAAGGAATTTGAGCTTTTAGGGATTAAGCGAAGTGTAGGGGACTCATGGAAGATGTGGATTATGTTAGTAGGTTTGTTCGTACAGATCCATTTGGGTGTCAGCTCCCCTGGTGGTCAGAATGTTTTCTTCCTGGTGCAGGGAGGTCACCTTTCCCACGGGAAATTTTATAACCTGTTTTTTGGTTGGAAGGAGGAAGTCAGAGAGCCCCTCGCACATCTGCTCTTTCTCCGGTGCCTTAAGCTCAAGATAATTAAGATGTTGAAGTGGACTGTTTTGGGGCGGTGTGCTCTGAACCCCTTCAGTTCACATCTCAGTGTTTGGGTTTTCTATCCGTGCAATGCTGGGCAAATTACTGAGTCCCTGTGAGCCTCAGTTTTCTCAACTGTAAAATCGGGATCATATCTCATTTCTTAAATAATATGAATGATCCAACACATGCTCATTGTTTAGCACAAGACCTAATAGGAGTAGGCCCTCAGTAAATGACAGATGGAGTAGGTCTTCAGTGTGTGACAGATTAAAAATAAATCAGCAAAGCAAGAGATGGAAGCAGGAGTTTCTCCTTGGTCTCTGGTTGTTACTTAGGGCAAGGTCCACCTTCTTGGGCTTATGCTAATTAGGGAGACCATATTCAATCATGCAGCTCCTTGGTGAAATCAGATCCAAGAGAGCTGGGCTTGGGGAATGTACCTCTGAGTTCAAGGCCCCTTTGTCATCCCAGCGAGGTTTCTTTCAGTCCCCATGAATGATGGAGGTCCAGGCACTTCGATCCTGGCTGTGCACCAATCTGCTGGGATCTTTGTATATCATAGTCACCTCCTTATTCCTTCACTCCAGGCAGAAAACCTTGGTTGATACATGGTCCTCTCTCCATTCTTGATTATACCCTTCACCAAACTGGATTGAGCATGCCCCCACTGAGCGGCAACTCTGATCTTCTGATGGGCTCAAAGATGTGTCACACAGCCTCTTAAAGCATCTACAATGTACCAGTGTAACCTAAATGCTGGGGCTATGGTGATAAATGGAAAAGACCAATGAGTGCATTCGTGGGGCTTATATTCCAGTGGGGAGATAGAAAATAAACAAGAACATAATATAATACAATATAAAAATCAGTGCTAAGAAGAAAAATAAGTAGCAGAGGAGATCAGGAAAGGCCTCTGCAAGGAAGTTATATTTGTGCAGAATCTTGGAGAAAGTGAAAAAATGTAACAAGTAGATATCTGGGGTGAAAATGATCCAGGCAAAGGTAATGATAAGCATAAATTTCTCCAGGCAAGGGGGTAAGTGTTGATCTGAGATCTGAGAGCTCCAGAGTGGCTGGAACAAAATGAGGAGGTGGAAGGAAATGAACCTGAAGCTCAGACAGCACCGTGTAAGTCATGGCAAAGACATTGGCCTTTGTTCTGAGCGAGACAGAAAACTACTGGAGGTCTTTGTGATTGGCCCAACATACCTTTAAAGGGCCGCTCTGGTTGCTATAGTGAGAAGAGACTATAAAAGGGTAAGAGTAGGAAAAGCAAGAAGGGTGAAGACTCTTTGGCAGTATTCCAGACAAGAGATGTTTGGGATTGGAGTAGGGTGACCTTGGTGGGGAAGGTAAGGTGTGGTGTGTGCACGATACCCTTGGAGGCAGGGTGACAGGACTGGGGGCTGCACTGGCTACTGATAGAGACTGAATGCAATAGAAGAGTTGATGACGACCCTCGCTTTTTTTTTTATCTGAGTTATGGGGTGAATGGAGTTGTTGTTTACCGAAATCAGAAAAAGTGGTGCAGAACAGGTGGGTGAGGTCACGGGTCAAGCTTGAGATAGCACTCAGACATCTGGATTTGTTGTTGTGTGGCCTTTTGCATATGAGAGTGCTTGGAAGACCAGTAGAAGGCCTTGCTTTCCCAAGTCAGGGATACCGCAAACACTCTCAGGTCTGAGATCACAGAACCCTAGCCTCCACTGGGGGGGAGGGATGCCCACAGAAGGCACTCGGAATGTTCATTCTTTCAGGAGACCCAAGAGTATGACCGAGGCTGGGCTGCTGAAAGTTAGACTGAATTAGTGATGAATAATATTTGAGCACAGTGAGACGTTCAACCCTGCATTTGGATCTGAATTTTTGTGTAAATAGAAAAGGGAAACTTGGATTCATAAACTGTTTTACAATTTAATAAGCACTGTCAGATCTGCCATATTCATCCTGTGAGGTAGGAATTATTATCTTCATTTTGGAGAGGGGAATGGAAGTTCAGAGAAGTTCAGGGACTTGCCCAAGGTCACACAATGAATAGGTGAGGGAATCCTCAAATCCAGGTTTTCTGAACATAAAATCATTTTAATTTGATGATGTTGTTTCCATTTTATCATGGTTATTTTCGTCACATATTAATTCTGCCAATTTAAAAAAAATCTAATCAGTAGGACTCAGATGGGTGTAAAAATGTCCTCTTTGTGTCTTATTGACTGCAAATGACCCCGTGTGCTTGGTGCACACTCCACCCTACCCCCAACCCGCCCCCAGACATTCCTCCCCAGTCCGACTGGGGCTTTTCTGGCAGCTTCTCCTCCTTGGCAACCAAGTGGCTAATGAGCTTCACCCCCAACTCCTGTTTCTCTTAACAAATTCTTTTTTATCAATGGCTCATTTGCATTGAAAGAGGTTTTCATGCCAGGCAATATTTTTGGGAACATTTTACAACTCCTGTTGCTAAAGTTCTGAGAGAAGCTGTTTCAAAAAGGCCCAAACCCTTTCCCCACATTGGATCACTTCAAAATACAATCGGAAGAGGAAAGTTTTCAGTGAGCATTTCAGTCATTCCTGCAAAGTATCATTTAGTCCTGATTGAGACCACAGCTGGGTGTACATGGTGCTAAACATCTGGATGAGAAATAGAAATGAAATGCATTGGGATGTTAATAATAGGTCAAAAGCCAGCTTTAATGTCCTCAGACACCGTGAGTGTTTGCCCTTGGGTCACCCAAAGCCCCTTTGGGTCTCATCTCTATCATGACAGTATATGAGGGAGAAGGCAAGACATTGGACTTGAAAAAAGAAAGTTGGGGTGCCATTCGGGACTTTGGCACTTCCTGGAGTGTGACCTCATCTAGCCTCAGCTTCACCATCTGTGAAATGGACATGTTTATGCCTGCACAGGTTCCTAAGACATTTATAAATAAATAAAGCAAATTTTGAACCAGGCAGGGGTCATGTTGTATTTGTCTTTGCATCCGCATGCCAAAACCAGGCATGTAGTGCACATAGTAGGGATTGGATACATCTTTTCAGATAATTTATGAATGAGTATAATATAGGCAGTCCTAGAGCTCTAGCACTTTTTATTCCTATGGCTTATTTGCCAATTCCCTCTGGTACTTGAGCAAATTTTCCATTCCTAGAAATGAGGGCACACAACCCAGAAAAAATATTTACTGAAAGCATGAAACGTACTGTACTAGGTGTAAATAATTTTTTTCCCCCCAGTTAGTCCAAGTGGTGAATAACCGCAGCTTTTGTTCTATTTGGAGCACCTGTTTGTAATCCATGTCATAAATATTTTCATGACTATTGCTTAGTAGTCAATGAGTTTCTTTGTTGGCACAGAATTTAAGATATTTCCCTAATAAGGACACCCAGTGTTAAAGCAATGAATTTCTATAGCTATGCAGTTCAGAGAGTTACCTAGGAGATGAAAAGCTAATCTGTCTGGAATTTCTGCCCTTGAGACCAGAGATACTATAAATTTGCTCGGGAGGAAAATAATCATGGTAAGCATCTTAATTTCTTCCATCTCGTTTCCAAGCAGATGTCGCTGTGTTTTAGCCTGGAATTCATCATCTCTCTGATACATCAACATTGACATACTACAACTTCATCTCCTATTATAGAAAATGGAAATGAAACCAGAATGTGAGCATGTTGAATGAATTGGACTCCCCAGAGATTTGGGGGAGAAGAAAACCTCCCACTCGCCTTTGACTTTTGGATCTCTTGTTTCCTTCATGTTTGGATTGCACTTTGAGAGGTCCATCTGGAAGTTCAGGCCTTATGTTTTGCAAGTGCAAGTAGAGCTTATTATCAAAAGGTGAACCCCTCCAGGAAAGAAAAATGGTGGGGGTGGGGGGCTGCATGAGAGAATCACCCTCAAAAATCCGATGATGGTATCTAAGCTTAAACCCCAGAGTTGAGATTCCATTTATTTCTGCGCTCAACTCTGCCAGTCTGCTGTTTGGGAGTGAATGCACGGATGTGTTTAAGTTGCTCGCGTCTATCCAGCAAGCTCTCCGGTTTGAGGATGAATTTGGGTACATGTCAACACCTGCAAATGTCATCAGGCTTGTAAAACCTCTGCTGTGCTGACTTATCAGAGAAACACTGCTGCCTGAGACTTCAGTCACCCCACGGTGGGTACCAGTACGCTTCTTGCCTTTTTCTGGCCACAAGAAAACATTCTTAAGATTTCAGGATCCTATTATATGTTGAGTGAATTGCGTTCTTCTTGAATTCCTTACGAAGTCACTCTGGTCCTTGGAGATTAGAAGTTTAAACTTCAAAGGGCCATACCTCACCGAGTCGTCTTCACTTTGGTTCCCCAGCCGTTTCTGTCACAGTCAGACTTAATCCTCTCCAGGTATATCAAGCCAGCCATCAGTCAAGGTGGTCTTTATTTCCTTCCACATGCTGCAGAGATTAAGGCCGCCTGATTTTTTCTCATATATTCCTTGGCTCCCTGACCACAGACTCAGCTCCTGTCTAAGATTGATGTAAATAATGTTTATAACTTGGCCCAAAGTTGATGGCCATTTGCAGGAAGAATCCATCTTAGGCTAGAGTCACAAAGGCCAATGCCATCACAGTCATGACAGGACAGCTGGTTGGGGCATTTGCACCCTAGACTCTCTCCCTGTGTAAATTTATGGGCCAGGAAAGATAAAGAGCGGATTGCTTCTATGGGTCTGGGTAAAACTGTCTGCATTAGGCAGAGGGGCCCCTGAAAACAGCTTTGGATTTAGTGTTGGGATCGATGTTAGAGTTAGCTATACTACCCTCCAGCTGTGTGGCCTTGGGTAAGTAACTCAATCTCTCTGGGCCCGTGTTCGCATCTGAAAGATGGGAAAACTATAATCTGCTGCGCTGTATCACTGGATGGTCAGGATAAGGGACAGAAGACTCTCTTGACAACAGTGTGATGCCATTAAAGGGAGAGCTACCACCGCTCTCGCCTATGTCACACTGTAGGTTGTCTGACAAACAGTTATTATAAGCTTTATGACCAGTCCAAAAATACATGAAGTTTTTACCTGCCTGTCTGAGCCTCGGGTTTCTCACTGTAAAATGAAGTGACTTTTAGCTCATAGATTCAGCGAGATCGTGGCATGAGTGGGCCTGCAAGGTGCAGGATGGTAGTATTATCTCTCTATCCCTCTCTATCCCGAGCCCTGGAAGAGTAGCTGAGCTAAAGGTTCATCAGTTTTGTTAATCTTTTCAAATAACCAGTTATTAGTTTCATTGACCTATTCTATTATTGTCGTTTGTCTCTATTTCATTTACTTCTACTCTAATCCTTATTATTTTCTTCCTTTTACTGACTTTGAGTTTTGTTTGTTCTTTTCCTAGCTCCTTATGGTGAAAAGTTAAGTTTCTTATTTGAGATTTTTCTTGTTTCTTGATGTAGGCTCATTTTTCTATAATCTTCCCTCTTAGGACACCTCTTCCTGCATCCCCAAAATTTTGAACCATTGTGTTTTCGTTTTCATTGTTTCGTGTATTTTTTGACTTTATCTTTGATTTCTTTGTAGACTCACGCATTGTTTAGTAACATGTTACTTATTTTCCATGTATTTATGTCCTTTCCATAGTTTTTTCTTGTGGTTAATTTCTAGTTTCATACCATTGAGGTCAGAAAAGATGTGTGATATAATTCAATCTTTTTTAATTTGTTGAGACTTACGAACTAATGTGTCATTTCTGGAGAGAGTTCTGGAGTAAGTTCTGGAGAGAGAGCATTATGTATTTTTGAATCCATGACTCCCATAAATACATCCCTGCAAGCTTTCTGGTGACAGAGTCAATGACCTCAGTGCTTCACCTCTGTAGGCACCCAAGAACTTAGAAAACACCGAAGCAGGGAGAATTCTTGCCTGGCTCCTTGCCCCCAGCTGTGTATTGTCCCTCTGCCTCCCAGTCCTGCAATGGCTGGGAGGTTCTGTGCATTCCATTTCAGTAGGAGCCCTTGAGATAAGCGTAGTCAGAAGAGAGAGACCCAAGTAGGGAAGGAACTTGAGAAAAAGACACAAGAGGGGCATTCAAGGGGACTGGCAGATTGAATGTGGAGAACAAAAGACATAGGGCTCTATGACATAGCTGTCTTAAATTATGAAGGAATTGGTGTTTTTCAAATGTTTCAGTGGCAACCCATAGTAAGAAATACATTTTATATCACAACCTAGTACACCTTTATATAAATCTAGAAACAACTAAAACAAAACTTTGAAAAACAAAACTTATTTCTCTCCCATGCTATGAACCATTCTTCTATCATTTTATTCTATTCATTCTATTCTATTCTATTCTGTTCATTCCATTCTATTCTATTCTTCTAGCCTATCCTATCCTAATTTCATTAAACATAATGCTGAATGTAATCCCAAAATTGATTTTATGACCCATTAATGAAAAATATTGATGTGGAAGACATATACAATCCCAGAGGATGGAAATGGGATTTTGAGGTGAAAATTAAAGCATGTTTCAGCTCAAGACAATAAATTACTGGTAATTAGACCCACTCAAATATAGAAAGGAGCCCTACCCTTGGAGATTTCAAGATTAGACCTCACTTACATGCTGTGTCCGTGGACTAGTTGTCCCCCCATTTCAAAGAGTCTGAGAGTCCACAATTCACACATTGTTTTTTTGCTAAAAAACAAAAGCTAGAACATAAAGGGAAGATACTGACTCAAAACAACTAAAATAAAGAGGCAAGGAGGGTAGGTGGGAGAGTTTGGGAGACTGTCTTTCTTTAGCTTCTGTCCAGTTAAACAGAAAACATTCTCTTAACTTACATATCTGTTCCCTACTGAATGATCTCCCTTAAAAACATTTTTATTGTTGAAAGTAGCAAATTTTAAAACTTGTGCTGCCAAGCTGCTGTAAAGTTCCTTTTTCAGATTTTATGGTCCCTTTAAGCCTTCATCACAGCTTAGGCAGTGGCCTTGTGAATGATCTCATGGTCTGTGTGTCTCCGAACCCTGGGCTTAGCAACGTCATATGTAGAGTCAATACGAATAATTGCCTGTTGCACAAGTGAATAAATGTGAATTAATGTGTGCATGAATGAATTAAGACTCTACTAACACTAAAAGAAGAGTCCTGGGTGCATATCCTGATGGGAACACCGTGTGCTTAGGAACCTGTGAGAATGGCAATGGTTGTTGAAATGTTGACCAGCAGATGATATTTAAGCCTTCTGGGTATTTTTAGAGACAATGACTCCTTTGAGAATCTCATGAAAGTAATGGCTTCTGTCCTCAGAAAAACAAACGTAAGTATATTTGTACAAAATTATGCATGCAGTTTCAGGGGTACAGTTACCTACCCTCTGGCCTAAGACTGGACTTAACAATGGAATCTGATTCAAATGCAAATGTTTGTATTTGCTTAAGCAAGTAGGCTTATGGAGAGATTGGAAGGATGTTAGTGTGAAAGTATCCTTACTATGTACCAGATACGTGCTCAGTATTTTATTTACATTAGTTCATTTCATGATAATCATGGAGGGTAGGTACTGTTGCTCTCTTCCTTATACACACACACACACCACCACCACCACCACCACCACCACCACCACCACTACCCCCATCACCATTTATTCAGTGGGAAAGGAAGAGGACCAGTGGGACACTGAGAGGGAGCAACCAGAGTTAAGGGTAGGAAGAGAACCATAAAAGAACATCATCAGAAGCCAAGGGAGGGGGATTTCAAGAAGCACCACGAGGCCAGCAGTATCATGCCAAAAGGGAGAAAGTAAGATGAAGTTTGAAATGGGCCATGGACTTGGCTATCAGGAGTTCATTGATGACGCTGGCAAGACCAATTTCTGTGAAATGGTGAAGGTGGAAACTGTTGTTGTGGGTCGAAGAGTAAATGGGAGATGAAGCAGGTGAGAACGGATATATGTACCAGTGGCTCCCAAATGCTGGGCCATGGACCCTGAGACATCAGAGTCACCTATGAGACATTAGGGAATATGAATTCTTGCCCTCTATCCCACATTTTCTGATTCAGGACATCTAAGATAGGCCCCGAGGATCCATATTTCTAAGAAGCCAGGTTTGAGAACCATTACAATGTGAAGTCCATGAGACTAGAGCTCTTGCCTTGCTTGTTCACCACTGTAACTGGAGCAGCTAGAAGCAGCTTCTGCTCAGAGCAGTTTCTCAGTAACTATGTAGGATAGCCACTTCCTGAACCAAATGATAGCTATCAACTACTTCTTATAGGGGAGTATTAATAGTAAAGCATTAACCATGTCAATCAATAAGGATATATAATGGGCCAATGGCTTGAAGTACAGTCCCTCAAAAATTGGAAGGATAAAATGATAGAAAATCTTTAAAAACGATTCCTTTAGTTTCATTTCCTCAGTACTGGTAAGTAGGACAAAAACCCCTGATTGATATGGGGTAGTGATGAGTAAATCAGAACTGATTGATTGGAATTGTTCATTTGAACAGAAAAGGCCATTTCCATGTCTGATGACAAGACTTTGGAAGACTGTATGCTAGGATAGAAAGGACACTTGGTATCTATTAGAGTTTGTAGTATCTCACACCTGGCTTGTGCAGTGATTGAATCTATGAGTTCTAGATTCCCGTGGGTCAATGTAGTTAGCTCAAAGAAGGGGGTGGGTAGGCATGAATCCATTTTCCACCAACTATCGTCTGAAGACCAAATAAATAACGTACCTCCAACCACAGTACACAATACAATACACAATACACAACCTCCAATACACAGTAACATTTTCCCAGCAAACACATATGCTAATATGATTAATAAAATACAACTTAGGGGCGCCTGGGTGGCTCAGTGGGTTAAGCCTCTGCTTTAGGCTCAGGTCATGATCTTAGGGTCCTGGGATCGAGCCCAGTGTTGGGCTCTCTGCTCGGTGGGAAGCCTGCTTCTCCCTCTCTCTCTGCCTGCCTCTCTGCCTACTTGTGATCTCTCTCTCTGTCAAATAAATAAATAAAATCTTTAAAAAAAATACAACTTAATCACAGAATGTTAGCAGATCTCTAAGAACTTATAGAGGTTGTAAATTTGATTGAACCACATGAAATTACCTTTTTTTGTGAATCACAAATCATCAAATATGGGCAATTTCATAAAATTTGATATTTTTTCAATAAAACATATGATACAGAAACTATGATCTTGATTTTGTGGGGGAGTCAACAAAGATCTTGGATTGATAAAACGGTCCTATGACAACCAGCCTCCAAAATGGCTTTAATGACCCTCATCACACGGTGTTCATGTCTTTGTGTCATCCTCTCCTTTGAGTGTAAACTGGACTTAGTGACATATTTCTAATGAATAGAATATTGCAAAAGTGACAGTAGATCACCCTTGAAATTAGGTTATAAAAACACTTTGGCTTCTAACTTGGGTGGACTTTCTCTGTCTCCCTCTTGGATCTCTTGTCACATAACGAAGACACTGAGGTAGTCTATGGAGAGACCTCCATGGGGAGAAATAGAGACCTCACGCCAACAGCCAGTGAGAAACCGCCACCAACCACAGGCAAGAGACCACAAGAGGATTCTGGCCCCAGTCAAGTCCTGAGATGACTGCAGCTCCAGCTGACAGCTTGGCTGCAACTCGGTCAGGGACTCTGAGCCAGCATCCCCCAGCTAAGTTGTCCCCAGATTCCTGACCTGAAACTGTTTGAGAACAATGTCTGTTGCTAGAAGCTACTAAATTTGTAGGTGGTTTATTCCCCAGCAATGGATAACCAACATCGGTCCTCATTTTCAAAATGTTGGGAAACAATAGTCCGTTTTTAGCTCAAGCATGCTTTCACATATATTCTACACATCTTGCAAGACAAGTTTTAATTCTGTTTCATTACTGAGGAATTTCTAGCAATATATATTGGTGGAGAAAATATGATATTTGGAACCAGAAGGTGCCACTTACTAGTTGTGTAACCTTGCAAATCATTTAGTTTCTCTGAGCTTCTATTTCCGCTTCAACAAAATGCAGATCAGCACAATGTCTACCCTGGCTTCCAGGATATTGTTAGGTTTTGAGGATGAACACAGCTGACTGATCCTTAAGTACTATTGAAATACTAGCTTTCATTGATGATACTATTTATCATCCTTCAACAACGATGATTTGATCAAGGTCACAAAGCTAGTTGGTTGCAGAACAGGAATTCACACCAAAGTCTCCTAATGCTAAGACCAGGGATTATATAACTTGGGGTAAGTCACCTTTAGTATATCAACCTCAGTTTCCCCATGTGTAAAAGGAATAGATTGGACCAGGTGATGCAGGGCCTTTTTAAGTTTTAAACAAGCCCTGATCAGAATCCAAAGACAGGATTCTTGTCTAGGTGAGTGAGTTTTCACAAAGGCGGGGAGAGGTGTGTATCTGATAACCCTGGGGGTTTCCAAGAATGGCCAGGCTGAGAGCCTCTGCTGCAGTGGGTTGGGGGGGGGGGGGGGGAGGGAGGGGCAGTGGCAAGGGGGCAGGGAGGGTGTGCTCAGTGTAGGCAGCAGCCACCGTGCCCTGCAGAGGCTGCTGTTGCCGCTCCCCGGGGGCACTGCTGGCAGCCCCCACCAGCCCCTGCAATAACATCCTATCATTTGTCACTTCAAACCACATGCATTTTGGATTTGTGCTGGTGCCAGGAGAATTCATAATGAATTCAGTTTCCCATTCATGCAGGAAAGAAAGTAAGGCTTGGGGGAAAAAAAAATCTGAAAACATTGCCTTAGACTTTCCGTAGAAGATGATGAGCATCACATTTTGAATGGGGCTAAGAGGGTCCTGATTCGAGTTACAGTGGTTTGGAATAGCACAGGCCCCATAGCATCATCAACTAGCATTCGCATGGCGCTCAACAGTTTATAATGCACGCATACATATCTTTTCGCATTTAAAGTGAATTACCCTCATTTTCCACTGAGAACCTACACCTCAGGGGATCAAGTAACCTGTGGCTTGGTCATCATTTTCCAAATTGTGTGCCCTCCCCACTGGACCACTTAGGCTGCTATTGTAGTAAGGTTCTTACTTCCAGCGGTAGTGACTTTGTTACTGTTGGCTGGTCGTGTCCTCCAAGAGTATAGAACTCCTCAAAAGCAGACTGAAAAGAAAGATGTGTTTGTGGTCACACATCATGACAGAGAAGATTTATAATTGGATATGTCTGGTCACTGACTACATGCAGAACATGGCAGGCAGACTTGAGCTCTGCCTACCACTCAACACCTCCACGAATGTGGAAAACTGGGACTTCCTCTTTCTCTTTTGATGGGACTATGACCACGGTAGCCCCTGGCTTTGGGTGGGGGCAGTGTAGAGCCTGCTGAGGAAGGAGAGGAGGCCTGGGGATAGGTTCTGGCAGGAAAGAGTTGGCCCAGGGTTGGGATCACTGACTGGGGAGGTGACTGGCTGCCGTACACATTGCTTGGGGGTTTGGAGTCGGATAGGTTTCACCAGAATCCTAGTTCCACTGTTGGGGCTGGAGGACTCCTGGGGAGGGGGCCTCATTATCTCTTCCCAGGGCAACCACTCCTTTCCTTTTCTGGTTATTCAAGCACCTCTGAGTTTGCCCTTCCTAAACTGCACTAAGAAGGCCAAAGTGACGCCATGGCTCCTCAAGAATTGTTAGAGGCTCCCTACTGTCCTCAGGATGAACTTGAACTCTCAGCACTTCAGGATCTAGGCCCCCCAACTCCATTTCTTACTTTTTGCTGACCCAAACCCCCATTGCTCTTTACATTTCCTTACCTTTGCATCTGCTGCCTCAGCCTTGGGAATGTTCTCCTGAATCTGTTATTCCTCTTTTTAAAAAAAAGGCTGAATGGCCTTGGGCAAGTCCCTTCACCTTCTTTGTCTCTTGTTTTCACAACTAAAAATCAGTGACAATACTATTGCCTATTTTGTGTACTTATTTGTTTTGATCATCCCCATGAGATCTTTTGCTGGATAAGGTTTTAGAGTAGGTGTTGGCAAACTATCACCTGTGGGATATATGTGTGTGTGTGTGTGTGTGTGTGTTATATATTATTATAATATATAATTATGTATCATATATAGCAACATGTTTTATATATAAATATATAAGATGTAAAATAATATATTTTGTATATTACATATCATATTTGTTGTATTTTATATATATAAATTATATGAATGTTATATAATTATATATGTAAATATAATATATTATTATGTTATTTATACATAATTACATATTATACTAAATATTTTAAATATATTATGTTTTGCATATATAACTTATATGTAAATATAACATGCTTATATACAAATATAAAATTAAATTGAGTATCTAGAGAGAAAGTTCTACTGGACCATAGTCATGCTCATTCCTTTATGTCATCGTCTGTACTTTCCTGCTACAATAGCAGAATTGGGTAGTTGTAACAGAGACCATACAACCTGTAAGTCTAAAATATTTACCGTATGGCTCTTTACAGAAGAAGTTAACTGCCTGCCTTTACAGGGCTCAGAGTGCTCATATAACACTGTGGGCTAAGCAGATAAGTGGTGTTACTCCTTTTATAGGTGAGAAAAGAGGGGCCTTGAGAAGAAAAGTGAATCAGTTACTGTCACACAGTTTAAAAAAACAGAGTTTGTACTAGAACCCAGACTTGTAACTGCAGACAACTTTCTGTTAATCCATGATTATAAATCCCTACCCAAGTTTATAGACATTGGTTAAATGGTAGACAAATGTAGGATCAAGTGGTGTCAAGGATATTAGCAAATGGGTGAAAAAGCCAGAGCCAGGGAGAGCAGGTTATAAATGCAGGAACCCCAACACTGGGAAACTGGACCACCAGAACAGAAATTCTGGTGCTGTCAGAATATTCAAGGGGCAGTGCGATTAGCGACAGACGTATGGGAAACCTTCCAACCTCACCAGTGATTAAAGATGAACAAATTTTTTTAATGAGATACCATTATACATTCTAAATTAGCTAAAGTGTTTAGATAATCATGATATTTAATTCAGGTGATGTTGTGCTGAAACTGGAACACTTACATTACTCATAACAATGTAAGCTAACTTTAAACGACACTATATATTAAGAACTTTTGCAGTGCTCTTCTCTGATTCATTGATTCCATTTCTGAAAATCCTTGCTTGAAAATAATTCTGAATCCTGAAAAAAGTATTCGTTGCAGAGCTGTTTAGCATCAGTTTGGAAGTAACTAAGTGTCCAGAAATAGAGAGCTAGTTAAGTAAGTTGTGGTCTATCAACCTCATTGAATATTATATAGCCTCTAGACCACTAGAAATCAGACAAGAAGATACAAACAAATATTTATAATATGAAGCAAAAAAAAAAGTGCAAAATAAAAATTGTAATTTTTCTATGGTTTTGCTGTGCAAAAGTCATGTCTGTATTGGAACAAGGAGGAATGAAACCAGGTGATTTATTAAGGTGATGACAGTCCCAATCCATTGCTGTTACATCATTGACTGGAGGGTAAAAGACTAGAGATCTTGTCTCCTGGTGATTAGGTCTGAATCAGTTCAGTTGCCATATTGGCTGATACTGAGGCCTATGTTCCCCTTTACCTCAGGCCAGGGAAGCATCTAGAGCTGGAGGGCAGGTTGAGTCCACAGGTAGGGGTGGGGCTGAGGAGGCATTCCTGCCAGGGTTAGACAAGTAAGGGAAGAGGGTGCAAGGAGGTGGGCAGGTGTCTGTCAGCAGATGTTCATGGAGGCCTCTCAGCTAGCACGCTGGTTGTGTTACCTTGGAAAGATGTGGACTCGGAATCAAAACTCAGCAACTCCAGGCCTCCCCTTGAGTACAGAAGATTTGCTCTGGTGGTATGACGGAACGTGAGCAGAAGGCATGGTCCAGCACTCAGCTCTGGAGAAGGACTGGCTGACCCTCTACTGGATGCCAAGAAGACAGGCAGGAATCAGACTCCGCCTTGCCCCTGCAGAGCCCCAGAAGAGGACAACTACAATACACAGAAAGTGAAACATTCTGAAACTGTCCAGAGGAGGAGAGCCTTCCAGCACAGTCTGAACACCTCTGCTGTTAGGAGACTCTCCCATTGGCTTAACTAATGATCATTTCTGCATCGATTGAACACCAATGTTAATCCTATGTTCACATCTAGCTTTGCATTATTTATGAATTTTAACCATAGTCTTGTGGAGCATCATATATGGAAAGCCCCATGAGAATATTTTGCACCTTTCCAGGGTAGACTTCCCATAGTTCTTTTCTCATTTGGTTTCTTACACTAGATTATGTTTTCCCTTCCTGAAAATCCTATCTGAACACAGGGTGACCCTCAGATTCAAATCTTCCCTGGCTTCAGTAATTTATCTTTCTTCTTCCTGTATCAGTTGCAGCTACCACCTCCCCCACTTCCTTTTCCCCCTTAAGCCCCACTCTGAAATCCCCCAGTGAGATGGTAAGCAGGGTCTCTGCCCTCCAGCAGCTATGGGGACAGAGAAGGAGATAAGCCACGTTAGCCAAGAATTCTGAACATCAGGGGAAGCAGACAGCATGAGACTTGGAAGACAGGTAGGATTTGGGCAAGAACACGAGGGGCTTATTTGGGGAACAGTGAGCAGTTCAGTTTGAAATTAATCCAAGAGTTACATTTATCTTATTTCCATTTTCTGGATATATGGAGCATGGTATGAGAAATGAGATTTATCTTGGAAGATGTTCTAGGAGAAAAATAAGTCATCTAGGGAAACTATGAAAGGTTTCCTTCCTTGGACCTATAAATGGCACAATGGCAGAGACTTGGCACTTGGTTCACAAGTTATTAAGAAGTATTAATCCCAGGAAAAGCAGCAGTAAAACCAAATGTTCCTTAAATGAGTTCCCTCCACTCCTTTCATATAATAATTATCATAATGATCTTGTGTATTGAGAGCCTCTGAGAGGTATGGCTGTCTCCATTTCATAGAGGAGACACCTGAGACTCACAGAAGTTAAGAGGCTTGCCCAGCATGGTGCAGCTGGTAAAGGTTGGTGGCAGGGCTCAGTGGCTTGGATTAACCACTCACTGGTGCTTTTCTCTAGGGACTGTGGGGGAATAAGACATGCCATGAGGGCATTTTAAGAAATTATCAATGGAGCAGAGTCCTAGCAAGCTAAAAGCATCTGCTCCAGAAGATAAGGACCCAACTGTAACTTCTGGGACACTGCTACCAGAGTCATTGGACCACACCTCCCTGGAGTAGGTCATAAAGAGAAGAGAAGAGAAATTAGATCCTATGGAGAGAAGAATAATATAGCTGCTGATAGCTACCCAGATGAAAGTAGGGATGTTGCTAGGAGAATAACATCAATTTAATTCTGAACAGTTCTTTGTGGTTCATGAAGCTTTTTCCCTTTGATCCTTTCATGATCATCTTGCCCCAAACCCTGTTAGCTGGGGGTGATGATCTCCCTTTTACAAACTAGCACATAGAGGCTCAGAGATGTTATGCAGTTTTCCTTAGATCACACAGCTGCTTAGCAGTGCCATTTGCATTCCAGTGTTCTAAAGCCATCCTTCCCACCTTGTACCCCATTCTGTTATATTGTTGAAGGGGTTTGGTGACCAATGGGAGAAATCAAGGGGATGCCTTTCAAGAATTGTTGGGGGAGGTGAAAAGAATGGGGTGAAACAAGCCAACAAAATCATTAAGGCTAAACACCAGACACAGACATGTAACAGCAGAGCCCAAGGAACTCTTTCTGAGTTCAGGCTGTCAGAGTGAGCTTGGATGTATCAGCTGAAACTGAAGTCTACAGAAGAAATGAGGAGGAAGGTGGGACTTACATGGAGAAATGAATGCAGGACACATACAGAAGATGAGGTAGCAAGTCAACTTTGGGTGAGACCCACTCTGGAGGGACTAAGAAAGGGAATGGCAGGGTTTCACAGAGCAGGACAAAAGGAGAGGCTGCCTGAAGAACAAGGACTCTTACTCATTGGTGAAGATAGCAAGTTTGGCAAAAATGTTGAAAGATAGAAATCATTACTAAAATATTCGTGAAGCTCAGTGATGTCATAAAGATTGTATAAAAGCAGAAAGCAGGGGTGTATTCTTAGATAAGCATGAGAGCATCAAAACTCTTATTATAGTAGTTAAGACTGACTTATTTTTTAAAGGGCACTATTGGGAATGAAGAAATTGAATTTGGGGGTCACTGGTACCAGATGACCATCTTCAGAATGCTGTGGGAAGCATTTATCCCATGCCCCCTCCAGTCCCATTCCATTCTTTGGCTGGACTCTTGAATGTGGCTGACCACATTGCCAGGTTTGGCTATTTCTGGATATCAACCAGGCGTTGGTCTGTTGACTGTGCTTTTGGTTGGGCTCCATAAGCTGCAATGAGTAATATTCATGAATCCTATTCTAAAGATGCTAATTATTCTTTAACAGTACTATTGTTGGTTATCACAACCCTTTTTATAGAAGTAACCAAGTAACGTTGCAATCAGTCCCCTAAGCCCCCTAACCTGAAGGAGAATGTTTTAAATGTAAGTTTGCTTCTTAGAGTTCATGAGAAGTTTACAATTTCAGTATTAGGAATCACTGCTTGAATCATCTTCAGATTTGTTTTTTAAGGTATCCCAAAATAAATTTCTGACAATTAGAGAACATAATCATTTAAAGAACTCTAATTCACAACAATGCTTGGAAAGAGGGTGGTAACTGGATACAGATATTTTTTGAAATTCAGCCTAACTAATGTTTTTTTACTGAGGACCCACTTTTACTCAATGGGGTTTCTGTGAACTGTGGACTTTACCAGATCAATGGGTGATATTCTGTTTTTTTGAAGTTGAGGTTACTATCTGAGGTTGGTTACTACAAACTGTAGGTATCAAGAAATCTAGGGAGGGGTAGGGACAGATTATAGGAAGCATGTGGCACAGTGCCCAGACCTGGTTGGAGAGGCCAAAAAGAAACCCTTAGTGGGCCCATCCTGGATGATAACAGATCTGGGAACTTAGGGGTCAGGTGGGACTTGTAGTCACTGTGCATATGCAGCTTCAAAGCTGGGAGGGACTGATGAGGGGACAAGGAATAAGAGGAAGGGCAGGAAAGTACTTTGTGTGAACGAGGAGCTGGGCAGGGCTCTGAGGCTCCCTGGCCTCCTTTGAAGAACTCCCACCTCCAAGAGTCTAGGACTGTGATTGTTCAGACCCCAAGCCTGGTGGTTACATGTGACCAGGAGCTGATATCTATCCGTATATAGAAAGCCTTGGAATGCAATCACACCATGTTTTGGGGCCCAAGGAAAAAGGTCTTAAAAATAAGTTTAATTACATGCAGGCATTCAACCTCCACTCCGCCTTAATCTCAAGTGTTAACCTTTTTGGTTCTGTTTTGTGGAAGTCATGATCCTGAGAGTTGGTTAATCCAAAGGAAACCGTATTGGGACAAAGTGTTTAGTAGGTGTATTTCAGTGTGAAATACTGAAGAGAGCACGTTCCAACCCCAGAACAACCAACTGCCTGCTGTTGACCGGGGCAGGTCATTCAGCCTCTGTGAGGCTCACATTCCTTACCCTTGCGTTGGGAAACTGGAGAATTCACAGAGTTAATGAAAGTGATAATCAACGAGCTGCAGAAGGGCCTACAGGTGGTGATATTGGTAAAAAATGACACACCTGGGTTCAAAATGCTGGCTATCTAATGTGCCAGCTCTGTAACCTTGGACAAGACAATGTGCTTCTCTGAGACTCCGTTTTCTCAGCTGTTAAGTAGGAATAATAATTGAATGTCTAACTCCTGTGAGGATTAAATCAAATAATGTACACAGACATGTTTGGCACATCAAGTGTGACTATGATTATATATATATATACATATATATGTATATATATGTATATATATATATTTAAAAATACTTTATTGGGGTATGATTAACATGTAAAAAGCTGTACCCATGAAACCAGTAACACTATCAAGGCCAAAACACATCCTCTCCCCAAGTTTCCTCCCACTACCTATTATTATTATTATTCTGTGGTAAGAATGCTTAGCATAAGATCTATTCTCTTAGCAAATTTGAAGTATACAGTGTTGTGAACTATAGTCACTATGCTGTGTAGTAGATCTCCAAAATTTATTTATCCTACTGAAACTTTACATCCTTTGACCTTCTCATCACCATTTTCTCCCATCTCCAGGCCCTGGCAACCACAATTCTACTCTTCTTTTATGACTGACTATTTTAGATTCCACTTATAAAGTGATATCACACAGTGTTTGTCTTTTTGTGTTGGGCTTATTTCACTCAGCCTGAAGTCTTCCAGGTCTATTCGTATTATTGCAAATGGCAGGATTCCTTTCTTTTGTAAGGTTGAATAATATTCCATCACATGTTTATAACACATTTTCTTTACACATTCATCCTTATGAATGTGTAAATTCATAAGGATGAATGTGCTTATTTCCATGTCCTGGCTACTATGAATAATGCTGCAATGAACACCAGAGTTCGGGTATCTCCTTGAGATTTTTATTTCAATTCCTTTGGACAAATACCAAAAGTAAAATTGCTGGGTCATATGGTAGTTCTATTTTTAACTTTCTGAGAAACTTCCACACTGTTTTCCATAATGGATGTACCAATTTACATTTACACCAACAGTGTACCAGGGCTCCCTTTTTTCCATATCCTTGCCAACATTTTGTTTTGTTTTGTTTTGTTTTAAACAGTCATCCTAAGGTGTGAGATGGTATCTCATTGTAGTTTTGATCTCCATTTCCCTGATGATGAGTGATGGTGAGCATTTTTCCATGCATTCGTTGACCATTTGTATATCTTCTTTAGAAAATGTCTATTCGGGGGCACCTGGGTGGCTCAGTTGTTAAGTGTCTGCCTTTGGCTCAGGTCATGATCCCAGGGTCCTGGGATCGAGCCCCACATTGTGCTCCCTGCTCAGCAGGAGGCCTGCTTCTCCTTCTCCCACTCCCCCTGCTTGTGTTCCCTTTCTCACTGTCTCTCTCTATGTCAAATAAATAAGTAAAAATCTTTAAAAAAAAAAAAAAAGAGAGAGAAAAGAAAATGTCTATATGAACACATTGTTCATTTTAAAAGCAGGATATTTGGTTATTTTTTTGTTCTGTTTTGTGTTGGTATTGAGTTGTAGGTGTTCCTTATACATTTCAGATATTATATATTTCAGATATTAACCTTTTATCAGATACATGGTTTCCAAATATTTTCTCTCGTTATATAGGTTGTCTTTTCATTTTACTAATTGTTTCCTATGTTGTGCAGAAGCTTTTTAGTCTGATGTAATTCCACTTGTTTAGCTTTGCTTTTGTTTCCTCTGCTTTGGGTATCATAACCAAAAATCATTGCCAAGACCAGAGCCAGGAGTTTTTTTCCCTATATTTTCTTCCAGAAGTTTTATGCTTTCAGGTTTTATGTTTAAGTCTTTAACCCATTTTTGAATTGACTTTTGCGTATGGGTCCAGTTTCATTCTCTCATTTGTGGATATCAGTTTTTCCCAACACCATTTATTGAAGAGACTATCCTTTCCACATTTTGTATTCTTGGTGCTTTTGTAAAAAATTAGACCATATATATGTGGCTTATTTCTGTCTCTTTTTTTCTGTCCCATTGGTCTATGTTTCTATTTTTATGACAATATCATCCTGTTTTAATTACTGTAGATTTGTAATATAATTTAAAATCAGGAGGTGTGATGCCTCCAATTTTGTTCTTCTTGAGATTGCTTTGGCTATTGGGGGAATTTTGTGGTTTTATACAAGTTTTAGGATTTTTAAAAATTTCTATAAAAATTGCCATTGGAATTTTGATAGGGATTTCATTGACTCTGTAAATTGCTTTGGGTAGTATAGATATTTTAACAATGTTAATTCCTCCAATCCATGGACATGGTATATCTTTCCATTTATTTGTATATTCTTCAAATTTTTTCAGCTTTATTGAGGTATAATTGATGCATAGAAATTATATATATTTAAGTTGTACAATGTGATGTGTTGGTATACATATACATTGTGAAATAATTACCACATCAAGCTACTTAACATATTCATCACCTCACATAGTTACTTTTCTTTTTCCTGGTGAGAAGACTTAAGATTTACTCCCTTAGCACATTTCAAATATACAATATTGTATTGGTAAGTGTTATCACCATTTTGTACATTAGATGCCCAGAACTTACTTATCTTATAACTGAAAGTTTATACTCTTTAACCAACATGTCTCTATTTTCCCCAGCTTTCAGCTCTTGGCAACTACTATTCCACTCTCTGCTTCTGTAAGTAAATATATTCCATATTTAAGTTAGATTATACAATACTTTATTTCTGTGGTTCTGGCTTATTTTACTTAGCTTAATGTCATCCAGTTTCATCAATGTTGTCAAAAACGGCAGGATATCCTGTTTTTTGTATGGCTGAATAATGTTCCATTGTATATAATGTGAGATATATACGAGCACACACATCATACATGCATCTTTAAAAATTCATTTAAGTATCAATGGACGCAAAGGTTGCTTATATATCTTGGCTACTATGAATAATACTACAATGAACTAGGGAGTGCAAATATCTTAAGATATGGATTTCATACCCAGAAGTGGGATTCTTAGATCTTTTGTCAATATTTTCTAATTTTCAGTGTACAGAATTTTCATCTCATTGGTTGTTTATTCTAAGAATTTTAATTTTTTGGTGCTCTTATAGATGGAAATATTTTCTTAATTTCTTTTTTTTTTCTTTTTTGGATAGTTACTTATTAGTGTATAGATATGCAACTGGTTTTTCTGTAACTTTACTAAATGTGTTAGTTCTAACAGCTTTTTGGTGAACTCTAGAGTTTTTTATATATAGAATCATGTCATCTATAAACAGAGAAAACTTTACAAATAGAGAAAATTTTCTAATTTGGATGTGTTTCATTTCTTTTTCTTCACAATTACTCTGTATAGGACTTCTAATACTATGTTGAATAGAAAAGTAGTAAGAGTCAGTACCCTTGTCTTGTGTCTGATCTTAACAGAAGCTTCTCACCATTGACTATGATGTTTGCTGTGGGTTGGTCATATATGCCCTTACTATGTTGAGATACATTTTTCCATACCTAATTTCTTGAAAGCTTTTGTCATAAAAAGATGTTGAATTTTGTCACATTTTTTTTGCATCTACTGAGGTGATCATATGATTTTTATCTTTTCTTCTGTTAATGTGATATATTGCATGTATTGTTTTCATATGTTGAGCTAATCTTTTATCCCAGAGATAAATTCCATTTGATCACGCTGTATGGTCCTTTTGATATGCTGTTGAATGGGTGTGGTATGATCTTGTAGATTGAGGATTTTTGCATCTATGTTTATCAGGGATATTGGCCTATAATTTCTTTTCTTGTAGTGTCTTTGTCCGGCTTCGGTATAAACCTGGCCTCCTAAAATGAGTTTGGAAGTGTTCTCTTCCTCTTCCTGTTTTTGGAAGAGCTTGAGAAGGATTGGTGTTAATTCTTTAAGTATTTGGTAGAATTCACCAGTGAAGCTGTTTGGTCCTGGGCTTTTCTTAGCCTGGAGTGTTTTGATTGCTGATTCAATCTCCTTATTTGTTATTGGTCTGTTCAGATTTCCTATTTCCTTATGATTCAATCTTGATAGATTTTATGTTTCCAGGAATTCAGTCATTTCTTCTAAATTATCCAATTGTTGGTGTATAAGTGCTCATAATATTGTCCTATGATCCTTTGTATTTTTGTGGAATCAGTTATAATTGTCTCATATTTCATTTGTAATTTTATTTATTTGAGACTTTTCACCCTTTTCCTTATTCTAACTAAAGGTGTGTCGATTTTGTTTATCTTCTCAAAAAATTAACTCTTAGTTTTATTGATCTGTTCTAAGGCTTTTAGTGGAGACTGTAAGCCAGTTACTATCTGTGGGTGGTTGTGAGGATCCATGTGCTGAATGCTGTGAATCCCTACCCCTTTTTTCCCCTCCTAGCTGTTCCCAGATGATTCTGCTATACCCATCCCCTTAGTGTTGTGGGTGGGGTGAAACAGAACTGGGTCTTGGGCAATGTCCTGTAAGACTAGGGAAGTTGGGTGCTTACTTTACTCTCACTTTCCCTTATGGGAAATGTCATGGGCAAAGGGCATCTCTTTTGGTCCTGACTTGTGCCACCCTGGGGGAGAGTACGCACTGGTAAAATGAAATTGCTCTTCTTATAACCCTCAGTGCATCTATTCTTGGATTTTTTTTGCTCCACCCAGGTACTGGAACTTCTCAACTATACTCCTGAGCTCCAGTAAAGGTATTGTCATCCCTGAGTGGCTGCTAATAACTCTCAGTGTTTCTGTGAGAGTTATGAAAGTTAGGCCTCATATTATGCCATTTTTTTCCCTGACATACCATGGTTATATTTTATTTATTTTATTTATTTTTTATTTTTTTCATGGTTATATTTTAAAGAAAATAAAAATAAAAAAGAAATTCCCCAAGTTCAGGGTGAGTTCTAGAAGCTTCCAGAAGGTTCTACACCTAAGTGGATCACATAGAGCTTGATAGAGAAGGCCAAGGGAGCTAGAGTAGCTCAGACAGGTAAAGGGAAGATGTTTGATAGGGTAAGAAGACCAGCTGCCAAGTGGGTTCGTGACCTGCTTTATAAATTACTCCGAGCCACAGTCGGCTTGTCCTAGGCAGGGGGAGGGAAAGTGTGCTCAATGGTTCAAGAGGACACAGTTAGGACCAGTGATAGATTGCTGCAGAGGAGAGCCTGGCACAGTATGAGGAGGCCCTTCCCAGCAGGCTTTTCCAAATACTGGAAGGCTCCTCAGAGTAACTAAGCCAGTCACAGATGTGATGGTGTACAGACACAACTCAAGACCCACCTCTGTGGGCTCTTCAAGACACAAAAGCAGTGATAAGCCTAATTCCCATAATGGCCCCTGTCATTTGAAACTGCTAATCCTCTCTTACAAACTTGTAGTGTTTTTTTCCTTTTCAGGTAGGTTCATTAATTCATAAACTTTTGTCCTTTCTATAGCAGCAAATGATATTAGAAAGCTAATTAGCTACAGAGCTAATTTTCATGTCAGAGTGAAATTATAGGTTTCATGGTATAGAACCAAATTATCCCTCTGTCCCTCCTCATCCTCCACTCCCCACCCACTCCAGTTCCTTCTTCTAGCATATGTACACACTCCGCTCTTCTGTCTGGTCACAAATGTCAGCAGAGAGGGGTAGTCACTCAGGAGCCCCTTTCTCTTCTGTGTCAGGCATATTTGCATTTGCAAACAGCTTTAACTGAGTAGAGTTTTCATTGCTCTTTTTCCTGCTCCATTTTTTAAATGCAAATGTTAATGTTTGGTTAGCATGGGTTCAGAATTAAGCTTCTGCTACCTGTGGCTGCCTCCTTCCCTGGGTTCTCAATAAGCACTGTGGAGTATCACAACCTGCTGAGAGCTTGTGAGTCCTGGAAGGCTGGAGTCCAGCTAATTGCCAATCATGCTGAGAGGGCTGGGCAGAGCCTTGTCTCACTTACCAGCTCTCATGGAGTCCTGCTTCCTACCAGCACCAAAAGAGAGAAAATTAGTGTGCTGGGAACAGAAAGGGGGATGAGGAAAAGGCTGCTATTTGGAATTAGGTTCTGGATTCTCTTTTGGCATGAAAACTTTGTGGAATTCAGAAAGCTATCAGAGGTCATCAGGTTTGAGTCTCTAAAGCTGGACTCTCTGAGACAGTGTTCTTAATGGTTTACTATCAGAACTCTGTTTGAACACTCCCACTAGTGAGGGGTTCCTTCCTTCACAAGGCAGCCTCTTCTACTGATAGGTAAGCTCTGTTATAAAAGGTGCACTTAACATTGAGCCAAAATTAATTTCACCCATTGGTTTCAGTTTTTGCATGGAACATGGATGAGCTCATTTCCAAATGGCAACCTTTCAGATGTCTGGAGGCAAGTCTTACGGAGCCTCAAATGCCTTCTCCCCTGCAAGCTAAAGATTCCCAGTTTCTTCAGATCTGTAACACATCCGACCCTTTCTCCATCCTGCTCCTCTTCCCGGTGTGGACTCAGATTATCTGGCTTCCATTAAGGGACTTGTAACTGGGAGTGTGGCAACCCAGCTATGGATTGATCAGTACAAGGTAGAATGGGGCTGCTCATCTCCTTTCCATTCATTTGAGCCCTTCTTATTTACCAAGGCTGCCCAAGATGCTACAGACTTTGCATTGTCTACCCTTGCCAAGCCTACAGCCAATTACAGCTCCAAGCTCTTTCTAAAAAAGATGTTTTCTAACTGAATAAATAATGAGTGATTCAACCCTTAGTGTGGGACCACTGAGTTTCTCATTTAGTGAAAAAGAAAATATATTCTTCTAAAGTGTCAGATTGAGCTATAATCACAGAGGATATGTTTGTAGTTTTCTCTTTCAGAAATCAAGGACCTGGATACTCAGAAGTCTTAGCAAGGGTAGTATCCCAGGAACCTGGATGCCTCCCTTGTCCAAGGCCTGCAGTGCATAAATTTGAAAGAAAAGAGAGGTCAAATCTAAAATCTGTAGATAATCCTATGAAGTTATCAGTTTGAAAGGAACTAATCAGTGAAGAAGCATCTAGAAATGAGCCCTTGGGTAGGAATGTGTGGGAAAAGGGTTGCCAGAAAGCCTATGGCTGTTGGAGGTTGACTTGGAAGACTGCTTGGGAAAGGAGATGTGAAGGAAGCATGGCAATGAGAAGAGAAGCCACAGAAGATAACACATTTCCTATTTCCCTCTAGGACCAGTGTCACTCCACCTCCATCACTATGAAAACCCACATCCCATGAGAAGTGGTGTTTGTAGGAGAGACAGGAGGAGCAGCCCATTATGGTGGCCTTTGCCTCCAGTTCAGAAGTGTTTGTCTTGCAAGGTCTCACCCAATAATATTTTCTTCTTCTGGACTCTAGGCATATTTCATTATACAAGAACCCTAGAAAGCCCCACATGGATCTGGCTCTCCTGACATCTTGGCACAAAGGATATTTTTGTTAGACTCATATATGAACTCTTTCATGTTTAGAATCAAGAGATAAGATGAATCCTCACATTGTACAAATTCTACATATCGAAAAGTGGAAAGATAAAGGATCCATGTTGTATTTATATGACCAGGCTCTATTAATAAAAACAAGGTTGCTCTGGGTGGCCTTAGCCTTAGAAAAGGAAATGTAGCATGTGTGTGTGCTGGCCACACTGTGAACAAAAAGAGCTAAACAGTGGATCTCTGCATAGGATGACCAGTATGATTTGCAGCAATTCCATTTCCATATACCCTTTTATTGTCAGCATCTAGACATTCCTGCTAAAATGAATCCCTTCAGGACATGTTGGCTATTATAATAAGAGAAGGATCATTTGATTTTTATCACTATTTCTGGACCCTCATAGTAGACATTAGGCATGGCGCTGATCCTGGTATTCTTGAATGACTCCATTTGCAGTTACGAAATTTGAACTTCTGGAAACTGCTGTTTGCTGTAGGCAAGGGCATCTTGTGCTAGGGTGAGTTTTTGTGAATTGCAATGTTGTGGACTGGTTAGTTAGACATGGATGGAAAGGAAACAGGAAAGTGTGATGCCTATAAGTGGAGAAGGAAAAAGGTAATACTCACAGATGCACAAAGTTGCTTTTTTGAGGTTTAATCTGCCCACGAGTTATTTTGAATACACAATTTCATTGAATCTTTACAGCAACCTGTGAAGCACAACAACAATCATTTTGCAATTGAAAAACAAAACAAAACAAAACAAAAAACTATTTTTGGAAGACATGAAATGACTTAATTAGCAGTGGACGGGATTGGACATGCACCCAGGACTTCTCTCCATCAGTCCCACACTCTCTTTTCTGTTCTCCCCCAAGCTGAAGGTCTTGGTTTCAAAGATTTGTGGATGAGAGCTAGAAGCTCTGGGCTAGCTGGGAAAGGAATCTTGGCTCAAATCCCAGAGCAAAGCTGCCCTCAAGGGTTGGATCTTGGACGATATGATTGATTCAACCAGAATGTCCTGGGGCTTAGTAAGTGCCAGTCACTGAAGAAATGGAGATGGATCAGACACAGTCCTTGCTTTCAGGAAAGCCACAGTGTGGGGGAAACAGCAGATTCACATGAAACAAATTTTTTAAATCATAGCTTAAGATGTGTATGGGCAGGGCAAAAGTAGTGGTGCATACATCGATGATCATGAACTTAGATTTCTGTGGCAAATGAGACCAGAGAGTGCCAGAAATGTCAGGAAGACGGGTAAAACCATTGAGTATGGGAGGCTGGGAGAGAGAATTCAAGGAACAGGAGAAGCTCTGAGTAGAGATGCTGAGCTAGGTGTGCTCATGCCATGTTGATGCTGAGGAAAAAGTCCAATTTCCCAGAATGTGGCCTACAACAGAGAGATGGGAAAACAAGCTTCCAGTTCCCCTTGAATTTGCCTGGTTTTCAAGTCTTTTGAAAAATGACTTGCCCCTCTGTGCCTTCGATAAAGCCCCTGTAACTGATGGGTAAAGAGCTAAGTGGAAAGAAGAATAAATTCATATATATTGTTTAAATGACCACAAAATGGCCTCCACAAGCACATCAAGAAAAAGAAATACATCTGCAGCCTCACCTTTTATTTTGATGGGCTTTGCCAGAGGCTTCTTCCTAGAAAGGCTGCAGACAAATGGCCTTGTCTCAGAATGCTGTGATGTGGTGGCATCTGCAGTGGGCCACAAGGACTGATTTCATCATTTATTTCCAGTTTGCTGGCCAAGGCCCTGAATTAAGCTGTGCACACAGTGGGATGCATTGTTTCTGGACTGGCAGTCCATCATGGTTGAAAATGAAAACAACTGAAATTTAAAAATATCAATCAAAGGCATTTCCTAAAGAATAAAACCAAATCTGATCTACCCAGAGCCACATGCTAATCAGTTTAAGCTAATAAAAAAATTCAGTGAAGTTTCAGGATACAAAATCAACATGCAAGAATGAGATTCGTTTCTATATACTAACAACGAATTATCTGAAAAGGAAATTAAGAAAACAATCTCATCTACTATAGCAGCAAAAAAGAATAAAATACTTGGGAATAAGTTTAACCAAGGAAATGAGAGGCTCGCACACTGGAAACCACAAAACATTGATGAAAGAAATTAAAGAAGACACAAATAAATGGAAATATAGCCCATATTCATGGTTTGGAGATTTAACATTGTTAAAGTGTCTATGCCAGCCAAAGTGATCTATAGAGTCAATGCAAGCCCTATAAAAATTCCAATGATTTTTTTTTCAGAAATAGAAAAAATAATCCCAAAATTAATATAGAACCACAAAAGATCTTGAATAGCCAAAGCATTCCTGAGAAAGAAGAACAAATTAGAGGCATCACGTTTCTTGATTTCAAAGTATATTACAAACCTGCAATATTTAAAATAGTAAGTTACTGGCATAAAAACGGATGTATAGACCAATGGAACAAAATAGAGAGCCCAGAATACACCTACCATCACAGTGAACTGACCTTCAATGAGGGTGCCAAGAATACATAGTGAGGAAAGGATAGTCTCTTTAATAAATGCTGTTGCAAAAAACATATCCATATGCAAAAGAATGATATTGGACCCATATCTTACATCAGACAAAAAAACAACTCAAAATAGATTAAATATTTAAACTTAAGACCTGAATCTATAAAACTAGAGAAAGAAAAAGAGGAAAAGGGGTGCCTGGGTGGCTCAGTGAGTTAAGCCTCTGCCTTCAGCTCAGGTCATGATCCCAGGGTCCTGGGATCGAGCCCCGCATCGCATAGGGCTCTCTGCTCAGCAGGGAGCCTGCCTCCCCCTCTCTCTCTGCTTGCCTCTCTGCCTGCTTGTGATCTCTGTCTGTCAAATAAATAAATAAAATCTTTTAAAAAAAAGAAAGAAAAAGAGGAAAAGCTTCATGATATTGGTCTAGAAAATTATTTCTTGGATATGACAGCAAAAGCATAAGCAATAAAAATAAAAACAGGTGGGATTACATCAAACTAAAAAGGTCATGTACAACAAAAGAAATAGTCAACAGAGTGAGCAGGTAGCCTATGAGTGGGAGAAAATATTTTTAAGCCATATATCTGATAAGGGGTTAATATCCAAAATGTATAAGGGACTCCTATAATTCAATAGCAAAAAAATAATTAATTAAAAAATGGGCAGAGGACTTAAATAGACATTTTCCAAAGAAGAAAGACAAATGGCCAACAGGTATATAAAAAGATGCTCAATATCACTGATCATCAGGGCAACGGAAATCAAAACCACAGTGAGATATCACCTGATACCTGTTGGAATGGCTCTTTTTCAAACCCTCACTCCCCCCACCCCCACACTCCCCACCAAAAGCCAAAGGTAACAAGGGCTGGTAAAAATCTAGAGAAATTGGAATGCTGGCACATTATTAGTAGGGATAGAAAATGAGGCAGCTGCTATGGAAAATAATAAGGAGATTCCTTTAAAATCTAGAACAGAACTAACACATGATCCAGCAATCCTTCTTCTGGGTATATATAATAACCAATCAATGTCCATTATGAACAGGTGCCATTCATCTGCTGTTTGCCGTTTACCACAGCATGGATGGACCTGGAGGACACTGTACTAAATGAAATCAGCCAGTCACAGGAAGGACAAATACCACATGATTCCTCTTATATGAGGTATCTAAAATAGTCCAACTCGTAGGAACAGAGTAGAATGATGGTTGCCTGGGGGAAATGGAATGTTGCTCTTCAACGGGCATAAAGTTTCAGTGATACAAGATGAATAAATTCTAGAGCTCTGTTGTACAAAATTGTGCCTATAAACAACAATACTGTATCGTGCACTTTTTAAGTGCTTTTTTTTTTTTTCCCCCCAAAAAAGGCCATATACATGGAGGCTACTTCTTATCTCTGGACCTCAGTTTTCCCAGCTATAGAAGGACCAGGCTGGACTTAGTGATTGCTAACTGTAAACATTAACATAAAAAAAAGTTCATTCTAAGTGGGCTCCTTGGTGTTTTGAAAGAGCAATGGGTCAAAAACGATGTAACAGTGAATTGTTAAGTGAAACTTTTAAAGATCTTTATGAATTAAAAGGAGCAAGATTTCTTCGCTTGTTCTTAAGGTTATTCCCCTGTCCCAATTAAAACAATAGTGCTAGAAAGAGGGAGTAACTTCCCCATGTCTCATTGCCTATAAGCAACCTCTGTTAACATTTTGACATGTTTCCATTCAGGACTAGTTCCATGTTGCTTTTTTGGTTGTTTGTCTTTCCCCCCGCCCATAGTTAAGTTTATACCGTATGGACACAACTTGGGGGGTCCTACTTTTAGTTAATCGTTTTTAGTAATCCAACAAATAAACATGTACGGATAACCCATTACGCATAAGACATTATGCCAAACGTTAAGGAAACAAAATGAACAAGATGCAGTTCTAGCTCTAAAGAATCTCATAGCCTCTATGGGAAAATAGATAAGGAACCCAATAACTAAAACTGAGTGTAATAAGTTCTTTAGGAGAGGAAGCACACCTTCCTGTGGGACAGAAAAGCTTCTCGGTGGCTACAAGGTCTTGAGTTGAAACAAGTATGAGAAAGCACATGGCTGCTTAGCAAAACACTCTATTTCATAAGTACTCTTACAGCCAAGTGTGAGCAAGAAACTAAGTTGTGGTTAATATGGTTGGGTGTCATATATTACCTTTTCTGGATTCTTCCTTTGTCTCTCTAGCCCTCCACTGGTGGCTGGAAAGGGAAGGGATGGTGGAAGCAGAAGCAACCACCTTAGAACATTAGAGCAACAGGATAGAAGGAGTCAGGTTCCTATAGCAGTCTGCAACTGCTTGCACTTGGGTCGATATACAAGAGAGAAAAAAAAAAATCACCTACCTTGTTTAAAAGCCATTCCGATATGTGTGTCTTTGTTATAGCAGCTAGAACCTCAGTCTTACCTGCTGCAGGTGGCAGTAGATGGAGTCTAGAGAAGCAGTCAGGGAGGAGGGGGTCAGAGACAGAGGAACTCATAAGACATTCTCAGATGTTTGAACTGAATCCTGAAGGCATGAGGTGAGCTATTGAAGAGCTATAGACAGGAGAGTGACATGATCTAGTTTGCATTTTTGGAAGATCTCTCTGGCTGCTTCATCAAGAATAGATCAGAGCAGGCAAGAATGGAGACAAAGAGGCCTGTTAGAAAGCTGTTGCCATCATCCAGGTGAGTTAAGTTAGTATAGTAACTACCATGTTTGGAAGTTCCTGAAAATACTATAAGACATGTTTAGGAACACTGAATGTGGCAGTAAGAAAGAGAGTCAAACCTCCTTGGTTCTTTCTTTGACTCACTAACAGGAGGCACAAGAGGAAGATCATGATTTGGAGTTTGGAGGACAGTTGACCTTGGGATAAGAAGTTCAGCTTCCGAAGTGTTGAGTTTAAATGTCTGTAGGACCTTCAGATGGAGTCTTATAGATCTAGAATTCTTTCTGGATATCTGGGCTAGAGTTACAGACCTGGGAATCATTAGGGTAGAAATGGTCACCAAAGTCATAGGAGCAAAGGAAACCATCAGGGAGAGAGCCAGCCATAAAACAAGGGGCCTGTGAGCAGAGCTGATGTTTAAGGGGAGCACAGGGGAAGAGGAAAGAACCTGTGCAAGAAACCCACAGAGCATCTGAGAAGTATGTGTCACCAAGACCAAGGGAAGGTGGTGGTGTAGATGACAGAGGCCAGCCATGCTAAATGTTACAGAGAGGCCAATTAAGCTAGGAGCGCTAAGCATGGTGTTCTGTGAGCTGGGCATTTACTCAATACATGTTGGAGTGAATTGCTAATTGGTAAACCACTAAATTGATGCTGTTGTTTTTAACTTAATTGTTTGCTCTGTTTTGGTTTTCATTAGAAACAGCACATCTAAATTGTGTTTGTCGAGACAAAGTGGTAAACCCTGTCTATGTTAACTCTTGTTTCTTGGGCTAAATAATGGACTTAAAACTTAAAAAAAAATAAATAAATAAATAAAAGAAAAAGAAAGGAAAGAAACTTTGTTGTTTTGAGTGACTATAAAGGTACTATTTATTTACCAAAGGGTTTTTGACAAATGCATATAAAAATAAAAGTAGAAAATAAAGCTCATGCCAGGCGAGGCAGATGGAGGCCAGTGGCGATTTCCTTTGGTCGCGGTCATGGTGCGTAGCAGCCACCCCCAGGGAAGAAAACTGGGAAGAGTGTGGGTTCAGGTGTGGAAGTCAGCATGGCAGTTTCGAATAACTGCTCTTTGCCTTCTGCGAGTCTGGAAGGCTTCTGAGACTCTGAGGAAAGCTTTGGACTTGCTCCCCAGAAAAATACCCAGAGAATTCATGCATACCATTTTGCATTCAATTTCTGTGGGACCCTGAGATGTCTGAGGACTTCCAAACTCAGTCAGAATTGTTCCCACGGAGAGCCGTGCCCCTCTTTTCACTAACTCCTGTGTGTTCCTGACAGAAATTGTCCACAAAGGCCGCTAATTGCCTGGGCTGGGCTTTGTCATCCCTCTGTCCCACAGCCTCAGAGACGTGGGGCTGGCTCGGGGCTTCTGACTTGCACCCACTCTCAACCACCACTGGCCTCACCAGCGAGATTCCTTTTCAGGCCAAAGGAACAGCTTGGAGCCACTGGAATTGTCCTTTATTGTCACAGCCATGGTACGATGAGAAAACCAAGGATCAGAGATCTGCAGAGATGAGCAGTCAGTGAGTAACAGCAGAGCAGGGCTTTGAGTTCGAAGGTTCTGGGAACTCAAAGTTGCATGTTCCACCATCACACACTGCCTCCTCTGCAAGGTATGCTGGTTTCCTCCAGATTCTCCACCTTCCCTCAATACCCATAACCCTAACGCTCCCAGGTCTGTGGCCCACCAGTCCTCTACCCTACAGAAAGAACAGCTTGCTAGCCCTTTGGAGTCACTCGGCTGAATTGCTAGATTTGAGAATTGATATCATCCTGATTAGACATTTATTGGCCAGATTCCTTGTCTGTCAGAGTGCCAGCTGATAGGCTGACAGGCACAAGCTCCAACCCTGGGGACTGTCTGGTTTGAGCAGCGAGCCGTCCTGTTAGCGGCTGGCTGGCCCCACAGCCAAGCCCGGAAGGCTGGAGGGGAGGGTCGGGGGGGGGATCGCCAGATGACGGATAGGAGACAGCGAGTCTGCACAGGGCATAGGGAGGCTTTCTCTCCAGCTCTGGTTTTATTTATGCATCATTTAGACCCCAACAACTTCCCAAAATAATTTGATGTGGCTAATGGCTTAGGTTTATCTACTATTTCGGTTTACAGAGCATAGCTGTTCAGTGATCAGATTTGAATCGTGGAAACATCTTTGGAAGTGGGTGATACAATTTCCATTTTACAGATAAAGAGCATTGAGGTCGGGGTAGGGAAAGTAATCTACCCAAGGTCACTGAAGTATGTAACAGTCAGAACTGACACCCAAATTCAGGGCTTCAGACTCTAAAATTGCTCTATTTGCACTATATATGCTGCTTCCCAACAAAGTGTACGTAGGAGGCAGGGGAGCACTGGGTGCTTACAAGGAGGTGGGGTGTGTGTGCCAGGCCTGGGGCTGCTATGGGGTTGCGGCAGCTGGGCTGAGAAATGTCTGTGCTGTCCCTGGGATTCTTGCTGGGATGTTGAGCCCCAGTGGAGTGACTACGTGCTGCTGCCTGGGCCTCTGAAGGCCTTTCCCTGGGCAAATATCGTCTCAGCAGAGAGCTTGTTAGCTGGCCTAAGAAACGTAGCCAGGGCAGGAGACTGCTTCCCCAAGGGCTGTTGGAGCCTATGGGGGTTGCTCTTACTGGTCTCCTTCTCTAACTCAGCATGAAGTCCTGCTCACTATCAACTCTGAAATGCCTTGCCCTCTCTTCCCACCTGGACTTGTTCATGACCAAACCATTTTACCTAAGCTGGAGTCAGGAAAGAAGACTTAGAAATCGTTAGTTCTAATGCTTGATCTTTGACAGAAAGATCTTTGACAGAAACTGAGGATCAGAGCACGTGTTTTCTATACCACTCTTCTAAGATTCTGTGTTCCGTAAGTGGTACTGCCAGGGGCCTTAGGCCATGTTCCCAAGCTTTGCCTTGCCATTATTGGCATCCTGCGCTGACCTCAAATGGTCTGCCATACCCCCTGCACCAGCTAGAACCTTCACTTGTCTACACCTTAACAGGTGTCACAACAAGGCTGGGAGCTCTCCCACAGCCCCAGCCTATGGTAGTCTAGCTGGAGGCAAGGGTGCCTTGCCAAAATCCCAGTCCGAAATAGCCAGATGTCTTTGACCTATCCCATTAGACAGAGAATGAGGTCAGCTTTAGGGAAGACAGAATGCTGGGATAGAAAATCCCTTCCTCCAATCCCTTCAGATCCCTTAGTATTTGAGTAAGGCACATGGGGTTTTACCATAAGAAATAGTCTGAGATATTTGCAACAATGTATCCCAGTCCTTTCAAATGAGTCCCTGGTCTGCCAATAATTCTCCCTTTGCTTTTGGGTGCATCAGGGTTAAGCCCCAGCTGAGGTCAAATGCACTTTAGTCCTCTTATCTCACATTGGAGGGGCTGCAGAGAAGAATTAGGAATCACACACTGCACAAAGGTGTTGCAAGACTGAAAACTAGAGGAAAATGGACTAAAATGAGATATGGTATCCTGCAAACACGCTGTACAGTAGACTGTTGCTGTTCACATCCTCTTAATGTATCAAACCGCCCCCCAAGAGTGGCAAAACCCTGGAAAAGGAAAAACTGATGGTTAGGGAATTCTTTTTTTGGAAAAATGCCCCATTCTTCAAACACATAATTAGTGATTTAGTTTGCCTAGTTGGAAAAAAAATTAGTTGTTTAAAATTGTTTAAAGTGTACCAATATTTACCGAATGCTGGATTATGCATGTAGCACCATGCTGAGTTCTGTAGATTCGGAGGCAAGAAAGGTGACTGAGTATGTACCCTCCACAAGCTCATTTTAACGGGGGGATGACACATGGACACATAATCACGGTCCAGTATCACGAGGCTAGAGATAGAAATAAACATCATTTCTATCAGGAGTCAGGGAAGACTTGCCCAAGAAGCTGATGGCTGAAGGGCTCTCGGGGTTGGTGTAAGGAGATGGGGTTGGGGGGCACTGAAGGTATTATCAGTTAAGAGTTTTTGCAAAGGCACAAGAGCAAGAAACTACCTGCATTTAGGACTGGGAATATGAAATGGGAGGGAGGAGCAGTGACTGGAAGTGATACTAGAAAGGCAGGCAAGGGCCAGGCAATGACACGGTGCATATGTCCAGCCAGTTATTTTTTTTTTTTACCCCGACTCTAAAGAAACCAGGGAATTTTCACCTTTTCAATGTAAACTGTTGAACTGAGGAGCTAGCATTTGTCTTTATATGTTGTATTATTGCTATCGCTATTAATATTAGGATCTTAGGGACACCTGGGTGGCTCAGCAGATTAAAGCCTCTGCCTTCGGCTCAGGTCATGATCCCAGGGTCCTTGGATGGGGCCCCTCTCTGCTCAGCAGGGAGCCTGCTTCCCCCCCCTCTCTCTGCCTGCCTCTCTGCTTACTTGTGATCTCTCTCTGTCAAATAAATAAATAAAATCTTTAAAAATATATAATAGGATCTTAAAATGACAAGTTAGTTTTTTGGGGATTCATTTTAAAATTTACAAACAGGAAAATTCAAACTTTTATGGAGTAAAATTCTATGGGTTTTGAAATGCATAGGGTCATGTATCCTGCCACAGTTTCATCTTCCAAAAATGTTCACTCACGTTGCCCCTTGGTAGTCAGTCCCTACTCTCACCCCAACCCTGTTCTCTAGCTCTAGAGTTTTGCCTTTTCCAGAATGTCATACAGATGGAATCCTATAGTATGCAGACAGGCAAGTTGTTAAGATGGTTAAGCTCTGTGTTCTAACATAGAGCTTTAAAAAAAAAAAAGGTTGAGCAAGAAAGGGTCCAAATCTGGATCCTTTTGCAGACCTCACGAGCCTCCATCCAGGCTGTCATCGTTAGTAACCTACACTTTGTGGATGTATTTGTTAACTCTCCAGTGTGTCTCAGCTCTCCCGTCCATTCCTATTCATGCACTTGCACGAATAGATTTGCTGACTTGGGAAAATGCCTTGCTGAGGTTCATTGGCACCCACTAAAGAAATTCCCTGATCTGTTCTTTTATCAAAAAGAGAATAAAGATGGTTTGGTTGCATTGGTGGGGCATCAGTGCCAGTTCTTGGTGATCATAGGTCTCTGGGCTATGATGAAAGAACTTCCAAGTTCTAGCTCTAGGCACTGTTGTGAGAACCAGCAAGTTTCTATAGGCTGGCAGCTGGTGTAGGCAGATAAAGAAATCTAAGAAGCCAGGAGAGCAAGCAAGCCTGTGATGGAGAAATTGTACATGGCGTCAGCCTCCAAAGTTACAGAGGGCTCTGTCCGATCAGTTGTATCTGAGGGCTGAAGTTTTTGTTTTTTTTTTTTTTTTAAGATTTTATTTATTTATTTGACAGAGAGAGATCACAAGCAGGCAGAGAGGCAGGCAGAGAGAGGAGAAGCAGGCTCCCTTCTGAGCAGAGAGCCCAATGCGGGGCTCGATCCCAGGACCCTGAGATCATGACCTGAGCCGAAGGCAGTGGCTTAACCCACTGAGCCACCCAGGCACCCCAGGGCTGAAGTTTTAATGAAGGGAGAAAGGGGATCATTTTCATATAATGCTATTATCATTTTTTATGTTGTAGGAGGTTTATTAATAAATTAGAATTTACGAGGAAGAATCAATTCTGGATTATTCTTGTGGTTTTAAAAATCTTGGATTTTTGTGGTTTATGAAAAAGCTATTAGACATAATACATTATCATGGTAAAACCTTCCCATCAGAAAGATAAAAGGCGACAAATAAAAGCCTCTCCCTTTCCTTCTCTTCCTATTAGCATTCCCCAGCATTAATTTTCTTGCATATTCTTACAGACTTTTCTGTATATATACAAATATATACATTTCTTGTTGGATCAAATGGGATTATATCATGCAGTACTGTCACGTGCTTTTTACTGTGTGGTGTCTTAGTGTGTGTTGGACACCATCCTATGTTAGAACACAGAGCTTAACCTGCTGTTTTTTAAACAGCTGCATGATATTCCGTAGTATCTGTGCACCATAATTTACTCTGATGGGTCTCCTTCGGAAAGAGATTTAGATTACTTTCTTCTCTTTCTATCCCAAATAATGCTGCTGTGAGCATCCTCGTATGTCTGTCTCCTTTACTTTTTGCAGGGAACTGCCAAGGATCAGCATGAAGGAAAACAGTTTCTCAAATTCAATGTCCATCTATGCTCAAATGCTCTTGTCTTTTGTTTATATGGTGCTTCTCTCATAGGGTTCAGCCCCCATTTGAAATGAATCTTTTAATAAGTCCAACCTTTTTGTTTGTTTGTTTCTCTCTTTTTAAGCATTTCCTCTCTGAAAGACCTCATGCAGCCCCATAGGTTTTTTTCTTGAAGACTTCATGTTTTTCTTCATCACTAATCTGCATCTTTTTTTAAGCATAAATACTCACAATAGCCTCAGATAGGTTAACCTTTATAGAATCTAAAATCGGGGACTCTGCTTATCTGATGACCTCTTTGATGCCGTCTCTCTGGATTGAGGATCCTGAGTGGGCTTTGAACCTGGTTGGGCAGTGGGCTTTAGATAGAAGAAAGAATAAAAAAGAAATAATTTTCACATTTCTAGCAGGAGTGTTATGGAGCTTCAACTTCCCATCAGCTAGGGGAGGAGGAGAGGCTGGGAAGTCTGCCACAATATTTGGCATGGCTGGGCTTCCAGATTGTATCTATTTTTGTAGCTGCACAAGTTGGGAGGAGATTAGAAGGATAGTCAAATTTCCTGCTCCAGGTTGTAAATTGATCAAGAGGTGGAGGGAGCACTAGACTGGGAGGCAGAAGATCTGGTTCGTGTTTCCAGATTTCCCAGATATTAATAATAGGACCACAGAAGAGGCCCTTCCCTTCTCCAAGCCGCCTTCCCCTCAGCTCTGCACAAAGGAGGTTGGATTAGTTCGATTCAGCGCCTCTCCAGCTCTAATATTTTCTTGCTCTGAAGTTCTAGGAGCGCTTACCCCATTTTAAAACAACTTCATAAGCCGTGAGAATGTTTATTCATGTATCCAAAAATTAATTAGGAGTATCTTTGTTAATAAATAAATGTGGAGGTGAATTCAAAGTCAAATCTTCATTTCTGTGTGCTCTGTCTCAAAGCTTTGCTTCTAGCAATAATTAGATTGGGCTGAGGGGCCGGGCACACTTATGGAAGGCCCTAAAACCATAAGGGAGCTTCCAGACAAAACCATCCAGATGCATCAGAAGCAGAAAAGACTGTTTGGGCCCCCAAGGGAAGCTATGGGGTGGGCGGTTCTGCTCAAGGCTGCACAGGTGAATGACTGGTTTCCTTTTCTGAGGGCTCTCTCTCAGAGCAGACAATTTAGACACGACTCACTCTAGCACATGCATACCTCAGTTTCCCTCAGAGGTGTGGGACTGAGGGCACCTCTAGGCCCAGCCCCTCCTGAGCTCATCTGTCTGAGTCTCTCCAGAGGCCACAGCCACACTGGCCCCTTCTGGGAGAGCCTTGCAGCTCTGCAGTGCTTCCAGGATCGCTCTCGCTTGAGGCAGACCTTGTGCAGTCAATGATGAGGGTGTATTCTTCAGAGATTGTTCTAAGAAGACCTTCTAGCTCTCCGGGACTATTTGACCTGTTGAGAAACTGCCAGGCCCTGTAGAGCAGATTTCTCTTCTTTTTTGTTTTTGTTTTGTTTGCGTTTTTTTTTGGGGGGGGGGCGGGGGAGGAGGTCTTTAAGGCAACTCATACACCATTCCTTTTAGCAACACTAGAAAAAAATTCACTAAGCATTCAATATTTCTATTGAAATAACATATTCTCTGCTAAAGAAAAAAATGGTATGGAAAAAGAAAGGCTCAAATGCCAATCACTAAAAAAAATCAGTAACAGTAATAGTATGTATAATTACAAGCAGTGTATTAAATACCTCCATAATGCTAGCTCCATAGGGTCAAGAACTTGCCTGTCTTGTTACATGTTGTGTCTCCAGCTTTCTAGCAGTAGCTGATGTATGGTAGTTCCCAGTCAGTGCTTACTATAATCCAGTGGGTATTGTTTTTATTCCCATTTTACAGATAACGTAACTGAGGCTTAAGGGTTAAAAGATTGTCTTGCCTAAAGACACAAAGCTAAGAAGTGCCAGAGCTGTGATGCTTCCTCCAAATTGGACTCTACTGGCATCTTTCTAAGGGAAGTAAGTCGGAAAGGAGAGACAAATACTGTATGATCTCATATGTGAAATCAAAGGAGAAAAAGCCAATTTAGAAGAAACAGCAGAACAGTTGCTAGGGGCTGGGGTGGGAGAAATAGGGAGCTTCAGTCAAAGTGTACAAACTTCCAGTGATAAGCTGAATAAATTCCAGGGATCTCATATTCAGCATGGTAATTACATTTAACGATACTGTAACGTGTACTTGAAAAGTTGCTAACAGAGTGGATCTTAAATGACCCTTCTCAACACACATCAAATTGTAATTATGGGAGGTGAGGATGTGGTAACTAACCTTGCTGTGGTAACCACTTTGCAATATGTACTGTATCAAATCATCACATTGTATATCTTAAATTTATACAATGTTATGTCAATTATCTCTTGATAAAGCTGGGGGGGGAAGCTAATGGAACCTATCACGCATCATAAAAATAATTAAAAATTTTTACCCTAATTTTACCAGCAGAATAAAAGTTGAAGTGGCAAGAAATAAACAAAAACAAAAAAGCTTCTAAGGCTCCCACATGTCCTTTCATGCTCCTAGGTCATTTCAACCAGCTCGATGTGACACATCAACCCTGTTTCTTATATCTATGGTGAATGATGGTTTGTTGACTTGACTAAGTAATCACCTCTCGTAAGTTTCCACCCCAGCAAAAATTCCACTGGGTAAAACTAGGTTTTTCTTTAGAAATCAATGACATCCCACATATGACCACTGTAGGGTATGTGAAATTGGAAAATAAGGAAGTAGAATTTACTGCTTTCTTCAGAATTATTATTGTTATAATTTCCAAGCAGGATGCTGATCGCCTGGGAGAGTTTTAGGATTACTAACTTTCTTGTGAAAATCCTATGAATGTTGGGTGTCAGAAATATCTAAAGTGAATCTCTGAAGGCTGGCGTTTATTTTGAAAGAGACTTATCAGAAACCACTTTCTCCGCCTTGCTCCTAAAATGCTAATTTGATGTGCACACTTACCCAGACGAAGACTGATCCGCTCGTCGGCTGATTGATCCTTGGCATCACCCCCACGCTGCCGCTCCTCACTGAAAACGCAGGGACAATAATCAAATGTTAAGTTTCTCAAGGACCTTTCTTCCCGAGAAAATCAAACCACTTGCCCTTTGTTATCTCAATGATCTCCAGAGCAATTGGAAGAAGCTTGTTTTTACCTCTATTTTCAGAGAGCTACCTGTGACGGGAAGAAAACCAGAACTTAGGTTACCAGACCTGGTGTGACTCTTGCTCTGTCACTGGGAGGATTCATAAAAATCACGTTCCTGCTCCTTTCCAGGAAAATGCAATTACCTGACACGCAGGACTGCTGGGGTGGCCGGATGACCTGGCCCGTGTAAATAAAAAGGTAATAAATGCTATAAGGGAATTGCCGAGAGCCAGCTCAGTGTGCCTGGGAGGAGAGTCTCAGGAGCCCGCTGCCCTGTGTGTGTGTTTGTGGGGGGGAGGGGGAAATCCCAACTCCGTCACATATTTACTGTGTAGCTTTGGGCAAGTTCCCGCACCTTTCTGGGCTCCACCTTCCCATCTGGATTAAGGAGATAATAACACGACACCTGCCTTCATGGAGTTATGATGATTCAAGGAGATAAGGCACGTAAAGTTTAGTGCTTCCTTAAAGGGTCCTGGGAAACAGTGGGTGTTCCTGAGGAACGAACAAGATGGTTCACACGCAGGTCTGTGTAGACCGTAAAACGCCGCACACACGTTCATTCAGCGAGGAGTCATTGAGCTGAGGAGCATACAGAGATGCTCAGACAAAAGCCCCCACCTTCCAGGACTGCTGATTGCTGCTGGGGTCAGAAGCAAGAAAGCAAACAATGGGGGGGGGGGTGGATAGTGAATGAGTGGACGAGAGAATTCAGCTTCTTGAAGAGAGATTCTAGTCTGGCCAAGTAACCTTCCTTCTGGCTACAATAATCTTCGAAGCACACTTTATTGTTTGCAAAGCACTTTCCCAAACTGTCTCGATATTACTCTCTACCTTAGCTCGATAATAGGGCAGGGCGGGCGGAAATATGTTGCCTTGGAGGGCAGCGAGGAGGCTGGAGGCTAAGTGGCTTTCACTAGGGCTCTCTGCTTAGCGGTGATGGAGCGTGGGCTCCCTCTTCCTCCTCCTCCCCAAGCCGTGCCTAGGGAGCATCTGTCCCAGGCCAGATCTTGTCAGTGTTCTTGGGCATTTTCTCTAGTTCTTTGCAGTACCGTAGTGGTTATGAGATCCGGGGCTGCTGGCAGGAAGCTGTGTGTTTGGGGAGGAAGGGAGCTGGCCGAAAAGAAGCAGGGCCAGGAGTCTCATCACACTGTGAGCTGCCCAGGGACAGGGGCAGAGGTTCAGGGGTCTCTGCACATCACGGATATTTGCCTCTGCAACTCTTCATTTCCTCATTGTTGAAATGGGCTAATAAAGGTCTCCTTATCACTCTGGTCTGTTGTAAGGATTAAAAGAGATAAACCATCAATGGACCTTCATAGTTGGGGTCCCTAAAATGATTGAGTCCTTCTGCCTTCTCACCTTTCACGGACCCTCTAAGAACTTCCCCCTCAATCCCCACAGGCACCACCACATGGGCCCCATCTGCAGGTCCTGAGGGGACGGGAGGGGAGGGAAATATCCTCCTCCCTGACCCCATGAAACACACACCTGTGTTCATCTCTCGGCTCTGATCGAGGAAAGGGAACTCACCTCTCTTACCTTTTCTTGACCTCTGATTCCTCCTTTCTCTATTCCTGCCCTGACCCACAGGTCATATGTTATAGAAATGTCATAGAATCATGCCTTTTAGCAGGGGTCACAACCCGGAGGTCAGCTAGACCAGCTGTCCTTGCGTTTACTGTCTGCATTCAGATTTTCCTTCCACGCATCTGAGTGCTCATCTTCCAAGGAACCCCCTGGGGTCAAACACCAGGATGAAGTCATCCTTCGCCATCTTGACAGGGCTGCTGCTTGAATAACTCTGATGACAAGGAGGCGTAAGTTTTGATACTATTATGTTACGTAGATGGTGTTTCCTACTTAGAAGAATAGCACTAAGACACTGTTGAGTTAAGAGACCAGGAAAACAGGCTTCGCTTGGCAGGAATTTAGATCTTGGGATGAGCCCTTGGGCTGACTGCCGGTCTCACCCACGGTCGCTTCAGGAGGAGACAGCCAGGGCGGCCCCCATCTCTCTCTGCCATGGTCCTGGGCAGTGCCTCAGGCATTGGTGGCCAAGCAACCGGGCTATTCTGACCACAGTCGATCGGAGTGTGGAGGGCCCTTGACCACAGGCAGCCAGTCTCTAGCCTGGCCAATGACAAATGAGGCATCATAGGGAAAAATTGGATAAATCAGATTTTTTTTTTTTCTCTCTGGGAGTTTAAGGAAGAGTTTCACGAATTAGCCACTCATTTTTGGAGCCAGCACAGTAAGACCCATGGAGAGAAGCAGAGACAGAAACAGAACTCAGCTAAATAGGGAGGCTTAGGCTAGGGATCCTCTATTTCTGCTATTGATGGTGTCAGCCTGCTCTGAACACTGAGCAACTTGCCATTTCTGAACAATTCTGTTCCCGCCTCTACCCGGCCCCTCCTCTTCTTTCTGGTGAGTCTGCCGGGAAATCTTTTTCCTCCATTTCCTTGGGGGTTGGCCCAGGGTGATGGTCTTAGTTTCTTTACTTCCATGTGTGTCCTTTCAGTAAGCTGTGCATCCCTTCAAGTGACCAGAGTGTCTTGATCTTCGTACCAGCAGTGTCAAACCGTCACCGGCCAGTGAGCCCCCTCTCCTCACTAGAGGGGACAAGACGACAGAGAAGCAGACCTGTGCTGTCTGGAGCACACTGTCCACTGACAGCCTTGCAGGGCAGCCTTCCCAGGCCACCCCCCTGAAAACGGCAGCCTGTCCCCTCCCCAGCCAGTTACACCAGCAGGCCCCCTTGTGGAACTTATCATCATCGAATAGGACCTTTGTGTTCGTTTCCTGTTGCTACCGAAACAAGTAACTACAAACTTAGTGGCTTCAAACAATGTGCATTTATTCTCTTACAGTTCTGGAGGTCAGATGTCAGAAACAAGTCTTATGGGATGTTGGCAGTGCTGGCTCCTTCTGGAAGCTCTCCGGGGAATCTGTTCCTTGCCTTTGTTGGCTTCTAGAGGCTGCCCACATCTCTTGGTTTGTGTCCCCCACGTCCCGGAGCCTTTTCTCCCTTTGTCTCCATCATCACATCACCTTCTCAGCTGTCTGGTGTTCCTGTATCCTTCTTATAAGGTGTTTTGCATTGGCATTTAAGGCCCGTTGGAGTAATCCAGGATGATCTCCCCATCTCAAAACCCTTAATCATATCAGCAAAGTCCCTTTTTGCTATGGAAGGTAACATTCACAGGTTCCAGGGATTAGGACAGAGACATCCTTAGGGACCATTATGGAACCTCCCACAATCTTGTTCATATATTTGTTTACTTGTTTGCATTTTTTCTCTCCTTTCCACCCTCAGGAAAATAGACTTTCTGTGGGAGCAGGGGCCCCGTTTGTGCTGTTCACCACTGTATACCCAGGGCCTGGGGTAGGGTCTGGTATAGAGTGGATGCTGGTAAATGGCTGTTGAATGTATAAATAGATGAATTAATGAAATGGCAGAATTTTTAACTTCCAGAGATTCCCTTGGTCTCAAATCTTAAAAGAGAATATGATCTTTGGATCTTTTAAGCCAGTGTTTCTCAACCAAACTGTGCTGCAGGGTGCTGTTTCCGCAAGATGCCTTATGAAAAAAAATCCTGTGGTCAAATAAGTCTGGGAGTTGCTTCTCTGATTCATGTTAGAGATGTTTGGTGCACATTCATGCATTAAGTCTCCAAAAAGTCCTCAGTAAAGGAACTTCATGAATTGGTTGTATAATCCAACAACTCTAAAGCTTTCAGTAAAAAGTTGTTCTAGTAAGAGTTATTCTTTTCCTTGCTGTACCCCTTCGTCATGCTCCATAAAATGGATATTCAAAGAACTCATGATGGGAAATGCTGCTTTCACTGTTGGACTGTGCCTTTTTGTCTTCTGAACTTGTTGACATCTTTTCTTTCTTTCCCCCTCCTCCTCCTCTTCCTTTCCTTTCCCCTTCCCCCTCTTCTTCTAGTTTTTCTTCTTCTTATTATTATTATTCCTCCCTCCTCCTCTTCCTCCTCCTCCTTTTCCTCTTCCTCTTCTTTTTAATTTCCTCACTCAGCATATTTTGGTCGTGAGCATTCCTAACTTTATTCTTGCAAGTTCCTGCTCCCATCCACCTCCTTGTTTTACCTTATGGGTCCTTGAGGAACCCCACACCTTTAGGGCCCTGGCCTGTGGACGCTGTTCTCAAGTGTCCCTGCCCCACTTTTGTATTCATCTTTGGTTATGTGACGGACCCTTCTTCTACATGGACATCTTCTTTAAAGTCCAAGCTCTTCAACAATAAAAGGGAGACTTATTCTACAACCTTTAAGTATTTCATACATAAAGATTAAGCAATGGAGGAATTCCATTTAATGGGGTTTTTTGTTTTAAATACAAACACACACACACACACACACACACACACACACATCCGCTTTCTTTTTAGTAAGAAAATGTAAGTTCTAACTCCATTAGCAAATTTCAATTAAATAAGATTTTATCAACCATATATGGTTTGAAATATGCTTTATTCTTTTAGAAGGACTAACCCTGGAAAACTGGGTTCCTAGCAATGTTAGCCTGAGCTAGACTCCATCACCTGAATGGGGTCAGAGAAACTACTGGTGGAACAGCTGTTCATATGGTTGGAACTTCATGCCCATTGAGATGTTGGTTCTCCCTAAATTAGACTGCAGGCTTTGACCAACTTTTCGATGTTTGACAAATCTCCAGGATCCAACCAGTGGAATTTAGGTCCCACAGCAAGCCTGTTTTTGTAGAATCCTATTTCTCTAATATTTTATTTTTCCTAGTGCCTTCACATCGGCTATCTTATCCAGTTCTCTCAACAACTCTCTAAGGCAGAACTAAACCCATTTTACAGATGAGGGAATAAAAGCCCAAGTTAATGCAGCCAGTGACTAAGTGAAATTGGAGACTCTACTTCAGATCTTCAGATTTTTCTATTGCTATATTTATACAAAAATAAAGAAGTGAGAGTGCTCTCATGTTTGCAGTATAGTCTTACATACATGATCTTATCTAATCCTTGTAAATATTCTGTAGAACAGGCAGAATAAGGATTTTAATCCTGATTTTATAAGTGACAAAAACTGAAAGCCCAAGGTTCAGGCAATGTAACTAGTCCATAGCAGGGGTTGGATTTAAAAACAGAGCTTCCAAAGTCACGTGTCAAATGCTTTTAGGTCCTCAAGATTCCGCTATATGCCAGGGCTCTTGGAGGCGTCCTCATGGGAGAAAAGGTAGAAAATATGTGGAAGATGGAATCAAAGGTTGAAGCAAATCAAACCAATAATCCAGGGGCAACAATGGGCTGAGGTATTTAAAGTATTAAAATAAAATGTTAAGAGGCCTTCATTTTGTTGCCTGAGGACAACGAACTTTAGCCTGGGGGGTGATGTGGAAACTGCTCGCAATAGATTCCAAGGGTAGAATCCAGAAGTGAAGGTGATTTTACCCCTTCTCTCTGTTCCCTATCTACTGTCTATCCTCCTTCTTGTCAGGAAGCTCTTCTTTTTTTCTTTCTTTTTTTTTTTTTTTCCTAAATGAATTCCCTCTTGAAGCAATTTGAGTCCTTCTCCTCTTGTTCAGCCCCAGGGGAGAGGAACCTGGTTTGTCACCAAACCTTCCTTTTCTGTTTCACCCAGGCTAGAACATAGCTGCAAGGTGGAGATGTCTAAGTTTTAGTTTTCCTACTACCTGTGTCTTTGCCTTGAATAATTCAGTAGAGGAAGCCCTCTTTTTTTTTTTTTTTCAGCTTTTGAGAATCACAGTAGTTCATATGAAAGCCATCTTTTTGAAAAAAGAAACAAAAAGTTATGAATGGCCACCCAGGTTCCAGTCAGAAGACCTTCCAGTTAGTGACAGGATGGGGGTGGGACACGACGCAAGGACCCAGAGCGGGACCGCCGGTCCTCTACCTCCCAAAGCAAGGTCTTGGGCAAGGCTGTGTGGTTATGTCTCTGTCAGTGTGAAGGTGCACTTGGACCTGGTTGAGTGTACCTGTCTCCGGCCCCCCCAGGGGCTTGCTCCCTCCCCCTCCCCCTCTGTTAGGACTGTTCCTAAAGGGAGGTCCCCCAGCAACTCCTGATTCGGAATTTTCTCCCCTCCCTACATGTAATAATTTATGGCAAGCCCCAAAATAATCTCCTTAAAATACCCAAACGTTGTTGTTGTTGGGGAGCTGCCCCCCTCCCGAAGCGTTTTATATCCAGGCCTCCATCAGGCAAATTTCGGATAAAAGGTGATTAGTGTTTTGGCAGCATTTTCATGAGGCTTTCTCTTGTATTCCTGCCAAAGAGCTTGCCAGGCCCAGATTTGATTAAAATGGCAGTGGGCTCTGCTACTTGAATGTAATTAGAACCATTCATTAAAGCTTTTGCTGACAGTTTGGCAACCTGTGCATTTTTCAGAGCATGGCCGGCAGCCCATGGAAACGGCTCCAGGGAGGAGCCAGGGACCAACAGCCCAGGCCGAGCTCGAGGAACGAGGAATGGGACATCCTCCGTGGCCGGGAGCTCTCTGCTGGGCCAGGCTGGCACTCACGGTGACACACAGCTCCCTTCATTGGATTAAGGGGGATGGGAGTGCTGCTTTCTTATTGAAACCAAAGCTGAGCAGGAGGTTGTGTGGTGTCTTTTATAGAGAATATAGGATGCTTAAGTTTTAAGGACGACACCCTTGGACAAACCCATCTCACAAGCACACAGCAGCCCAGGGCAGTCAACCACTTTCCCGGGATGCCAATGTCCTGTCCTTTTTACCTCTGGTGCCCGATATAAGGTCTGAACACTTAGTAGGTACTCAATTAATGCTAATGAATAAACAACAGTCAGATGAAAAGTAGAAAAGGAAAAGCTCTCTTATTTTGACATCAGTGTTCAGAGGTGTGGGTTCCCTGCCTCCAATCCTTTTGTGGTGATGATCTTTCTAAAATGTCAATCTGTCTTTCCTCTGAAAACATTTCAGCATCTCCCATTGTCTTTAAGATGAGGTCCATACTCCTTAGCAAGGTGGGTAAGGTCGTGATGGCACTTGATTACCTCTCTGGTTTTAGGTCTCACCATCCTTCCTGCCTCCCCATTTGCTCTATCTGCTTTGGCCACTCTGAATTCCAAGCAGCTACTGACACAGTCTCTATAGCTGTCACTCTTGCCCAGGCTGTCCCCTCTACCTGAGCTCCGTCATGCCTCTCTATCTTCATTTGACTCCCTTCTGCGTATTTTGTGTTCGTCTGACTGCCATTTGTCTCTCCCGTGAAGGCTACCATGTGCTACTTAAAAGTACTCTAGAACAACTTTTCCAGCCATCATCTTTGTGGCCAAGATAATCCATTGAAATAATCTGTGTATGTGTGTCTCAGTCCCAACAAAATGTCACCTCCCTGCGGGCAGGCACTGTGTCTTACTCACCTCTGAATCCTCAGACCCTGGCATAGGACTTGACTATGATAAGTGCTCAATAAGTATTTTTAAATGAATGAACCCATGTGGCCATATCATATAATAAATATACGTATACCCCATGATTTGATTTCTAGGTCTTAGCCATTCTGAAAAGTGACTCTGACGTGGTAGTTTGGCTCACAGAAGATTAGCTGAACCCTTAGCAGGAGGTAGATGGCACTTTTAAAACAGTCCACGGAATAGTCAGGGAGGTGCGTGCTTGGCTCTACATAGGGGCCTCATGCCAGGGAATCACAACTCAGAGGGACGGTTTTATTGGCTGCGCAAATCCCCCTGTGACCGTTACCTGCCTGCTCGCTGCACTGATGCTGACTCCTGTGCTTGACTTCTGCTCTTGGCATTGTCCGTCCTGACTCCAGAAAACTGCTTTGGCTTGACTCTGCTACCTTGACCTGGCTTCTTAGAATGCTCTTTGTCCATTGTTGGTCTGGAACTGGAGCCCCAAATTTCAGTCCCACTGTACCACACCTTGAGTCCCATTTCCCAGGTTGCACAACCAAGGTACAGAGAGGTTGGGTGACAGCACTGAGAATGTCAGCCATACAGCCAAGCCTTTGGACGCAGGGGGTTTATTATATCTACCATGTCAACAGAGAGGTGGAGGGGACACCCAGTCATCCTCAGGTGGAAAGAACAGAAACCTGAAAGATTTTGAAGAATGAGTCACAATAAAACCGCAGTGAACTACATGGTGTTTGAAATCACCTGCCTTTGGCAATCGTTTCAATTACCATTCGCACCCCAGTGCTGTTCCTGTTGGCAGAGGTTGGGTTGATAACCCTGCTTTGAAAGCATAATCCTATCCAGTCTCAGAAGGAAGATGGGAGTGGTGGTAGGACACTGTGACATTTACTGTTCACGAGTTTTCATACGAGCACAACAGATCTATTGTTCTTGTGAAAACAAATCATCTAAATGGAGATTTGTATATTTATGTATATATACATATCTCTGTTGAATTATATAAATAGATGTATTTGTGTATTTAGACATACGTCCAAATAGATATTTTTAAATCTTGGGAAAAATGAAGTTCAGGGGGCTCACATGGAGGGGACACTTTCACTTATTTTTATACTTATTAAGAAGAGAATTAGAAATCATTTTTTACTTTTTTATGTTATTCTACCTTTGTTTAGCAGTTTTACTTCCGGGAGTCTATTCCAAGATGATAACTGGACAAACATATATAAATTGGGCACATGTATAAAGATGTTGATCACAACAGCATCTATGTATCTAATACCAAACTTTGGAAATAATATTCCAATCATACGTCTTTAGAATGAAATTCACTGGGCCATTAAAAATAATGCTGTAGAAAATAAATAATATTTATTGACATGAGAAGTGATGCATGATACATTGCTGAGCGGGGCAAAAAAACGACAAAACGACTTATACATTGTGACATTACTTCTGTTTACTAAGTGGATACACAGAGAGAGACTAAGTTTGGAGTGGATACAACAAAATGTTATCTGTGATTTGTCTCTGAGAGATAGATTGAAAAGTATTTTAATTTTCTTTTTGTTATATGTATTTTCCAATTTTCTACAATGGAAAGAAATCACATTTATAATAATTTTAAAAGTTATAAATCAGAATCGTGCCGCCTGGAGTTTAGCACAAACATGGGGCTCCAACTGGGGCTTTGCCATTGCCAAGGAAAGCGGAGAAACCAACTGTTTGGTTTCACACACGATGCTGGCGAAACTACAGCCAAGGGCAGCATTTGTGTGTGAACGTGACCATCGAGACCAATGCCGGGGACTTGATCATCACTCACGCCCACGTCCTTTCCATATTGTTCCCAGTCTGGTTAAGATGCTGCTCTGAAGATGCAGATTTCACTCCGGAGAGAGAAGTCTGCATCAAATTGGGTCCTTTGCTAGCTACACCATGCATTTGCACCAATATTTATCCCATCTGTTCCCAGAGTCTGCTCCCCATTACTTACCAAAACTGTCAGTGGCTCCCCATTATTTACAAATTCTTTGGCCGGGAAGGCAGGGTTTCATGAGGTCTGCCCCCAGCCTCCTTCCCCAGCCATCTCTCCCTCGAGTTCCTTTCAGGTACCTTCTGCTCTAACCAACAGGGGTGCTCGCCATTCTCTCATGACTCAGGATGCTTTCAGCCACCATGATCAGAAACCCAACCTGACTTCTAGAGAGAGGCAACGTGTGCTCTCTGGGGATTGGGTGGGCTGTAGGGATGATTGACTCAGCAGCCTGGTGTTGTGATCAAGGACCCCGCCCCTCTGCTCTGCCATTCTTATTGTTGGATTCAAGCTCAGGCCAGAGGGTGAATTAGCTGCAGTGGTTCCAACCATCAGGTCAACATGGTAACATCTTGAAAGGAAAGGTGCACTTTTTTATCCTGTGGTTTTTCTCTTGGGGCAAGAAGACTATTCCAAGAAGCTCCCCCAAGCAGGTCAATTTTTAGGGGCAGAGGTTAGAGTCAGAGTAAAATAGACACAGAGATAAGCAGTATGTGATTCCCTGGGTCCTGGAACCTGACACCTAGGGAATCAGCATCCCTGTACACAAATTCTTTGACGTCAAGGCACACTGAGATGAGTGTCACAAAGAACTGGGTGAGCGTAGGGAAGACTTCCTACAGAAGGGAGCTCTCCTTATTGTGTATTCAGTACACATACTTAACCAGTCCCCTGTTGCCCAACATTTAGATTAGTTCTAATTATTCAATATGATTAATAATATCAGAATGGATACCCAGGTAGTCAATTTTAATATACTTAAAATTATTCTCATGGGATAAACTCCTAGAAATAGAATGGCTAAACTAAGAGTAGGTACATCTTAGGGATACATGTATATATTACCAGCAATGTGTGTGTGTGTGTGTGTGTATACATATATATACTATATACACTATATACATACATACACTACATGCACACATATGTATTTATTCCTTTTGGGGTCTCAGTTGTGTAAATATGTCATATAGTCCATTCAATCAATTACTGGGCAATGTAATACAGCAAATTATACTGCAGTGCATGGCCTTGTACATATATCTTCTATTTTTGCCGGTGTGTTTTTGGGTTAGATTCCTAGAATTGGGGTGGCTGGGTCAAAGGGTAAACACATATTTAATTTTCATAGAAACTGACAAATTGTCCCATATAGAGATATCACTTTATAAATCCTACCAGCAATGTATGACAATGTCTATTTCCTAAATAGTCCAACTTTGGGAATAGTATCTCCATGGCCTTTTCATTTATTGCCCACTTACTGAGAGTCACGGTGAGCATCTTTCATATGAGAAGAGCCATTTGCATTTCTTTTTCCGTGCCAGTCATGCTCATTTTTCTGTAGATCCTTGGTCTTTTTAGTCTTCTTATGTTTTAAGATATCAACGTGCTATATGTGATATAAGTTGATATTTTCCAGCTTGTCATTTGTCTTTTACTATCATTTGATATAGTTTCACTGTGGAAAAATTTATCTTTAAAATTTTTGTATAGGCAAATCTATCAATCTGTTTCTTACAGTGTCCAAATTTTGAACCATAGGTTAAAACATTTTCCTATTACTATATTATAGAAGAATTGACCAGTGCTTTTCTTCTAATATCTATGATTTCTCAGTTTCTTTTCCTTTTTCTTTCTGTTTCTTTCTTTTCCTCCCTTCCTTCCTTCCTTCTTTCCTTCTTTCCTTCCAATATTTAAATCTCTGATCCAGTTAGAATGTATCCTCATTTATGATGTAAGGAATAGATCAGATTTTATCTTTTCTAATCTGGCTATCCATTTATCTCGAATCATCTTTTCTCTATGAATTTCTTCATTGTACATTAAATTTTCTTTCACATTAAGTCTATTTCTGGATTTTCTGTTCTATTCTATAGTCCTAGCTCTATCCCAATACCACATATTTAATTTTAGAAATGTTAAAATATATGTAGAACTTGGTAGGTCTTACCTCACTCCCCGGTTACTCTTATTTTCCAGAAATTTCCTAATTATTTTTCCAGTTTGGATTTGAAATGAACTTTATAAACAACTTCTCAAGGTCTGGGAAGGGGGAGCCCCTAATAACACTTTTGTCAGGATCACAAGAAATTTGTAGTTTAACTTAGAGAGAACTAATTTTTCTAAATTTGGGTCTTTCTAATCAAGAACATCTTTCGGTTTATAAGAATAATTTTTTGTTTTAGGGAGTGTTTTTTTCTTTCATTTTTCTCATAAGGTTTTAGATATTTCTTATTAGGTCTAGGCTGGGCACCTGTTTGTGTGAAGAGTTCTTGTCTTCAATTTGTCTTCTAACTAGTTCATGTTTATAAATATGAGGGTTCTTATTTTTTATATAACCATTTAACTCTGATGTAAGTTCAGACTTACAGAAGAGTTGAAAGAATAGTACAAGGAACTTCCATGTAGCCTTTCTCCAGATTGCTTCATTGCTTACATTCTGATATATATATATATTTTTCATTTGTTGTGTTTTGTTTTTCCTTTTGCCAGATTGCTTTGAGAGTAAGTTGGAGATATGATGCTCTTTTACCCCTAAATATTCAGTTTGTATCTCCTAAGAACAAGGACATTTACCTTTCATAACCACAGTATGGTTACCAAGTTCAAAAAATTTAACATCATAATATGATTATTTAATCAATAAGTGATATCTAACTTTAACCAATTGAACCAGTAAGTTCCTTTATATTTTTTGCCCCTCCATCTCCACCCCCTCCCTGCTCCAGGATCACACATGTACCCCATGTTGTGTATCTTTAATCTCTTTATTATGGAACAGTTCCTTGGATTTTGTGTTTTGCTTTTCTTTTTTTAAGATTTAATTTATTTGTTTATTTGAGAGAGAGAGTATGCACCTGCAGCAAGTGGGAGGAGGGTCAGAGGGAAAGGGAGAGAGTCTCAAGCAGACTCCCCACTAAGTGGGGAGCCTGTTGCTGTGGGGCTGGATCTCACGACCCTGAGATCATGACCTGAGCCGAAATCAAGAGTTGGATGCTTAACCGACTGAGCCACCCAGGTGCCACCGTTTTGCCTTTCTTGACCTTGACATTCTTGAAGAATACAAGTCAGTTGTTTTATAAAATGCTCCTCAATTTGGATTGATATGCAGTTTATACATAATTCGATTCAGGGAAACCTATTGATTTTCATATGTGGATTTGTATTATGTGCTACCGTACTACTTTTTTCTATTCTTTGAGGTAGCTTTGTTCTGAAATCTCTTGGATTTTCCAGACATAGAACAAGACCAGCTGCACATAGAGACAGTCTTATCCCCTCCTTTCCAGTTCTTGTGCCTCTGTTGTCAAAGACCCAGAAGGCATTTGGACCTTGCCTCCTGGACAGTGTTTGCATCTTTTCTGATTGCCTCTGATTGGCTGCAGATTCACTACTTGAGAAGGACTGAGTATGTCCTTCGGAGGAATTTGCTTTCCCCAAAGTGCGTCTATGTGGATAGGGAGTGGTGGCTGCTGACAGGATGGTGAGTGCCATGCTCATCACATCCCCAGATGAAACAGTGTTCAAATAGGGAAGAGAAGTATTATTTGCTGCAGAGTACAGAGATTCATTCACTGATCATGAAAATGCTTAGTGAGAACTCGTGCTAGCTGACAGGGCTATAAAGAAGACTGATTAACAGTTGGGGAAAGAATTCACTTAGACTCTATTTCATGTCAGAAGCCAATCATTCCAGGCATAATAAATGGTCAAATATAAAAGAAAAACCAAATACAAATGAAAAACATTAGACTTCCAGAATTTAGGGGAAAGCACAGAAGGTTACAAGTGTTTGAAGAAGTCATAAAGAACAACAATTAGCAGTCTTGACTACATGATAATTAAAAACACTTTGGCATAACCAAAATTAAAGGGCAAACTATGAGATAGGATAGAAAATTAACATTTACTTGGAAAACATATATGGATTGAACCAAAAACATGAAGAATGACCTCAGTTCCTAAATGAACAAAGAGATACAGATTAGAACCATAATGAGGTCTTTTGCTTACTAAAGTTAAGTGTGTGTGTGTGTGTGTGTGTGTGTGAGAGAGAGAGAGAGAGAGAGTTATAGTGGAGAAAAATATTACCATTTTTAAGGCTAAAATCTCATAAGTAAGAAAGTCATCTTTGTTGGAAAAATAAGTCATTTGGGTAAGAAGGGGACACCCCCTCCCACCCCCACCCCCAGGGCCTGGCCTGAAAGGGCTGAGGTTGGAGAAAGAGAGGAACCACTCTGCATAGCAAAGTGGGAAGGACTTTCAGTTTAGGCGTGCCTGTGTGCTGTGGGGACATCTGAAGAATGAGGGTCACAGGGACAGGAGAGGGAAGCCATTTGGCCTCTGTGGGAGTGGCTTATGAAATTTGGGAGCAGAGATATGGTGTCTTCTGTTAAAATTTAATCTATCTGCTGAGCTGTGCCAGACTCCTCAGTAAACATCTACTCCACACAACTACCTCACGGGGGGCGGGGGGGGGGGGGGGGGGGGAGAGCGGGCAGTGCTGGTGCCCTGAGGAAATCCAGGAAAGGGGGTTATTTCCCCATCTGGGCTGAGGCAGAACTAAAAGAAGGAAACAGCCCACAGAAATGAGGGAAAACTGAGACTCAATGGCAAAAATGCTCCAAACAAAAAGAGATAATAGGTAAAATCATTTGTAAGATGGCTATACTGAAAACCAAAAGAGAAACTCTAAGGAGTAGGAATGAGTGGTCAGGAAGGGGAGAAGTCATTTGGCCACGAAGAGGAAGCTGGGATGTCAAAGCACACAGGGAGGCAGGGGTTAAATCTACCTCAGGCCTGGCGAGGTTGTGCTCACTGTCGGAGCACGTCAGCACAGCATTCAAACTAGTGGTTCTCAAAGTGTGCTCCTCGAGCCAGCGGCATCTGCCTCCTCCTAAGAATGTGTCATGAATGCCAATTCTTGGGTCCCATCCCAGACCTACTGAATCAGAAAGTCTGGGGATGAGGCCCAAAATCTGTGTCTTAACAAGGTGATTCTGTTGCATGCTAGAGTTTGAGAACTGCTGGTTTAAACTATAGCTCAGAGAGAAGATTCCAGGAGTTACTATCCCCTCATTCATCAGTTTATTCAACAGGTGTTTACCGTGTGCCTGCTGTGTTCTGGACACTGGTCTAGACTAGGCATACAGAGAATAGGAAGGGTAAAATCTTAGTTCTGGTACTATCCCATAAGGATTTTAGCATTTGTTTTCATAATTCTCATATGTCCCATATTATGTTAATTATTATTTTATTAAGAATTATTTACTTATTTATTTTAGATAGACAGAGTGTGTATGAATAGGAGGAGAGTCAGAGGGAGGGAGAGAGAGAGATAGAATCTTAAGCAGATTCCCTGCTGAGCACCAAACATGACGTGGGGCTTCATCTCAGGACCCTGAGATCACAACCTGAGCTGAAATTAAGAGCTGGACACTGAACTGACTGGACCACCCAGGTGCCCCCCATATTATATTATTAACTATCCTTCCAGTTGGTCAAGGATGAAATCCTTAACATTATCCTTTTCTTTGTATACCGTAACTCAGGAAATCTTGTGGATGCTTCCTTCCTTCAAAATATATACAGAATTTGGCCTCTTGTTCTTGCCTCCACTGCCCTTACTTTGGCCTTGCCACTGTTTTCTGTGAGAATTGAGGTGCTGGAGATTTGAGCCAGGAGAAAAGAGAAGGAGAGGGCAATGATCAAGCATTACCCTCAACACAGTTAGTGGAGTGATCTGCTTAAGGTTCACGTCACATCATGACACTCTTCTGCTAAATGCCAAAGACTTCCTGTTTCACTCAGAGTAAAAACCCCTGTTCTTAGACTGGTAGACAAGGGTCTGCGTGATTATCCCCCATGTCTACTTTCGTATTAATTCAAATACCTGGGTATGTCATCTTGCCATGCTATTTCCTTAACCCAACAGAGAGGCCACCTCCTGGCCTTTGCACTGGCTGATTGTTCTGTCTTAAACACTCTTCTCTCAAATATTTGCATGGCTAATTCACTCACCTTCTTCAGGTCTTGACTCAGATGTTACCATCTTAACGGCCTTGACTATCTTATTTAAAAATGTAACTCATGCTCACTATCTGCAGTCCTGACTCCCTTTACCCTGCTCACTAGTACCTGCTTCCCATAACACTTAGCTTCAAAGGCATGATACAATGTCCTTATGCTTTGTCTCCTCCATAAGAACAAAAGATCCCTAAGGGCAGGGTCTCTGTCTTTTTGTTCTCTGCTGTAACCCATGTGCCCAGAACATTGTTTGGCAATAAACACTTGTTTAATTAATAAATAAAATGTTTAATGTGTTGCATTGTTAGCATAAATTGACTTTTTTTTTTTTAGGATAGTTTCTGACTATTTATCTCAGGTTCTCAGGACTTAGTTATTATGTATCTACCTACTTTCTGTCACTTTGTTTATTTTACTTAGACTTTGGGTTGATTCCCTTGGATTTTTGAGAAGGTGGTATTTATCTCTTTTCCTTTTCTATGTGAATCCCCCTTCATGAGCATCTCCAATTCTAGAACATCTCTAATCTATAGTAAAAACTATAATAAAACACTATAATATCTTATTCTTTCAGAGGGCATGCCTTTCTGTGATTTCTCCATTGATACTAACATTGACTTGCTTATGTATGTATTTTGTCTGTGTGTGGGGGGGTCGGTGTGAGTGTGTGTGTGTGTACCTATTCTCATTCTTCAGAAATGCACAAAGATTTTTACCAAGTACATGTCGTATGTCTCTTGAGGGAGCACTGTGGTCTACTGGAAATACCTGAGCCACTTGGCCTGCTGCTTCTCTCTCACTGGACATTTGAGCAATTTCCCACTTCCGTGCCAGATTTCCCTCATCGGTAAAAGGTGAACTTGGACAAGCTTATCCAAAGAGATCCATTTCTTACTGTTCTAATGTAGCCACAAAACCTAATTTTTGCTGCTTTATTTATTGAAATGATAGATTAGGCTAATAATTTTCCTTGTGTTGAACCGATTTTGCACATTTGATGGAATCATTCCTTACTAAGTTTCTGGCACATAGCATTCTATGAATGTGTGTCAAAGGAGGGAGGAAGAAAGAAATGACAAAAGATCATGAGACTTTTGAATAGAAAGAAACTGGGTTGAAATCTAATTTCTCCCAGTAATATGCTGTGAGATTTAGAGTCACAAATGTCAGCTTTTAAAAAAGAAGATACTTATTAAAAATATTTATTGTGACAATTAAATGAGATTATAGATATGAAAGAGCTTTGTAAACTATAAGATGCCATGAAAATATTGTCATTATCATCATCATTATTAGTATTATTGTAACAAAAATATGAAGGCTTGCTAAATTCAGCCTACTCTATCAGTATTACTAATTGGAAGAGAGCACCAGATTTTTCTGCTCTTCTTAGCCTATGATGTACAATTTGAATATAACTGGCTTCCAAGGAAAGTATCCATTGTGAAATCTAGTTTACCATTATTATCGATATGCTTCCCAGGATGCCACGCTTCACAGCTCCCGATGAGCCCATCGTGAGAACCAAGGGCTTCCATAGTTTGGCAGTTGTCCTGACATACTGATGCAACTTAATACTAATTAACCAGCAATGGACTGTTTGACACGGGTATTGGCATTTCTTGGGCCTTGGGTGAGGAGTTGACAAAATCACATCGACTGTAGTTATCATTCCTTTTCATACAAGTTGGCCTGTGTATTTTCATGGAAGGTGGTGCTGGAGCTCTTAAAGAGTCTAAGATGCTGAGCCTAGCAGGTGGGAATACCTTCAAGATAAGCAGCTGTAATGGAAATACCTTTGATCCGAGGGTAAGAAACCCTGAGAGTTCTGTCCCAGTTCCATCACTGGCTGTGAGATGCAGAGAGCGTGTCCTCCCACTTTGGTCTCAGTTCCCCCACTCTAGGGGGAGAGAGATTTAGGAAAGATCCCCGGGGTCTTCCCAGCTCCGAAAGTCTGTGATTCCAGGTAAGGGGAATGACATCTCAACAGTAAGAAAATTCTTCAAACCACCCAAATAAAGATTCATAAGATTTAAAAGACAAAATGGTACTACCACTCTAAGGCAGATTAAAGCAAAGAAAAGGAGTCTTAACACATTTTTTAAAAAGTAATTTGTTGAAAAAAGACACCAGAGGCAAAAGGAAGACCCACCCTCAACCTGAGAGGCATGAAAACAATGAGTTGTTGACTTTCAAAGACAGTGGTTAACTTTCAAGACTGAAAAGAAAAAAAAAGTTATTACATTCTTAGTTTTTTTGAACCCGGTAAAATGAATTCAGTGAACCACATTTTCAACAGTACGCAGACCCTCGAACCATCTAGTGCAGCCCAGAGACTGCGGGCAGGTCAGGCCACCCGAGTAAACCCTACCCCCACCCCTGACTCCCACAGGGCATCTTGGAGGACAGGGCACTGTGGTCCACCTTCAACTGGGAAGCCGGTGCTGCTCGAGAGAGTGCCCAGACTGAGTGTCTTCCCCAGGGACCCCCCAGGTTAGCAGGAGCCCGAGCTCACAGCAACTCCTCCTACTGGGCTGAGGAGAGGGGTGTCAGACGGCACAACTTCTCTGCAGCGGATGGCATCCGACAGCTGACAGCCCCACATACCTGTGAGGTGTGGAACTCACAGCTGCTCAGTGCCTGGCAGTTGAAGCGAAAATGTCTGAGAAGAGCTTAGGCAAAGCGTGAAAACACTTGATCTAAGCCCTCTGACAGCCTGGAGAACGCTGCGAATGCCTCACTCGGCTTGTTAGCAAGGAAACCACAGGCCTTCCGTTTTGCCTCTCGGTTTACGAAGTGCTTACCTACGAACAGGAAGTATGAAAACAGAGTGCAGCAAGTTGACAGAACAACTTGAGTCGACGCCCTGATTTGTCTTGAGGAACTGGTCCTTCTTCCACCCCTACAGAACCTCCAGGCTCTGAATTACCCGGTACTTGGATGCAGATGGACAAGGCATTGGGTAGGGACTTAAACCTCAAAGATACATTAGTCGTTCCTTTGTTCAGCTGTATGCTGCAGATCCTGGGACACCCATTTTCTTGACAAACCCTCATTATCCTAGACTTGTTCTAGAGTGAATAACTGTTACAGATGCAAAGACACAATACTTCAAAATGGATTCACAATGAACAACAGCAACAAAAGAAACAGACTCATAAATATAGAGAACCAACTGGTGGTTGACAAAGGGGAGGGAGATGGGAAGTAGGTGAAATGGGTGAAGGGGATTAAGAGGCACAAACTTCCAGTTATAAAATAAAAGAGCCACAGAGAGGAAAAGGCCCAGCATAGGGAATAGAGTCAATAATATTTTTAAATTCACAGTCACAGGGGGGAAAAGAGGCAAAACAAGAAATGGATTCTCAAGTATAAAGAACAAAAATGATGGTCACTAGAGGGGAGGTGGGTGATGGGTGGGGGGGGATGGGTGAAACAGGTGATGGGGATTAAGGAGGGCACCTGTTGTAATGAGCACCAGGTGTTGTATGGGAGTGTTGAATCACTAAATTATACACCTGAGCCTAATATTACACTTACGTTAACTAACTGGAATTTAAATAAAAACTTTAAAAAAATAATGACTTTGGGGTGTCTGGGTGGCTCAGTCGGTTAAGCGTTAGACTCTTGATTTCGGCTCAGGTCATGATTTCAGGGGTATGAGACTGAGCTCCAGGTCGGGCTCCACACTGAGCGTGGAGCCAGCTTAAGATTCTCTCTCTCCTTCTCTGCCCCTCCCCCCCAAAATAATGTTTTTTAACTCAAGTATAGTTAACACACAGTTATATTACTTTCAGGTGTGCAATATGATGATTCAACAGTTCTGTGCATTATACAGCGCTCATCGTGATAACCTGTACTCTTAATCCCCTTTGTCTTATGTAACCTATTCCCCCCCACCTCCTCTCTAGCAACCACCAGTTTGTTCTCTATATTTAAGAGTCTGTTTTGGGGCACCTGGGTAGCTCAGTCGGTTAACCTTCTGATTTTGACTCAGATCCTGATCTCAGGGTCCTGGGATTGAGTCTCACATCCAGCTCTGTGCCCAGCAGGGAGTCTGTTTGTCCCTCTCTCTCTCCTTCTGCCCCTCCCCCAGCTTATGCTCTTGCTCCTTCCTTCTCTCTCAAATAAATAATTTTTTAAAAGAGTCTTTGTGTGTGTGTGTTTATCTTCTTTCTTTGCTTGTTTTATTAAATTCCACACATGAGTGAAATCAGAAATAAGAAATAACAAGTGTTGGCGAAGATGTGGAGAAAAAGGAACCCTCATGATCCATTGTCAGCAATGCAAACAGGTGCAGCCGCTGTAGAAAACTGTATGGAGGCTCCTCAAAACATTAAAAATAGAATTATTGTATGATTCGGTAATTCCAATAGTGGACATTTACCCCCCCAAAATGAAAACACTAATTCAAAAGGGTATATGCACCCCTATGTTTATAGCAGCATTATTTACAATAGTCATTATATGGAAGCATCCCAAGTGTCTGCCCACAGATGAATGGATAAAGAAGACATAAGGTGTACACACACATGCGCACACACACACGTGCCCTGGAATATTGCTCAACCATAAAAAGAATGAAATCTCTCCATTTGCAACATCATGAATGGATCTAGAGTGTATGATGCTAAGTGAAATATGTCAGAGAAAGACAAATAATATTTTAAAACACTTAAGTGGTAAGCATTTTGTAAAGTACATAGTTGTTGAATCACTATGTAGTATGCCTCAGACTAATACTATGTCACATATAATAATATGTCAAATATTACTTCAATTAAAAATTAAAAAATACTTTTAAAAACCAAAACCCAAATCAATTTATAATGTTTTTACTTTCCTACTAACATCCAGTCTAGATTAGAGAAATAATCTTGAAATGCACTTGAAAACTGCAGTTTAAAATTGGAATTCATTATTTATTGTCTCAACCACATAACACCATTAAGAGGGATCAAGATGTCACTGTGGGAGCTGCTGACCAGGTATGAAGGGACGTTTGACATAGCAAAGTGCAGGAGCATGGTGTGACCACAAACTTACAGTGGACAGAGGAAGCATCCATGGGCAGGTGTTGTTTATGCTGAGCCCTGAGTGTAAGGAGTTGGCCAAGCAAGGGGAGGGGTGAGGGAGAGCATTCCAGGTAGAGGGAACGAAAGTCCTAAGTGTTCGGAGGGACAGAGAGAACAACATCACATAAAGCGGAAGAGAAAGGACAAAAATGTGCTGGAGCTGGGCCACAGATCACAACGGCGCAGCAGAATGAGATGACATCATCAGGTTTTCATTTTAAAAAGTCTATATTGGACTTCTGGTGACAAGCTGGTTAATTATAGTCCCCAGTTTGTAACCTATTCAAATAATCCAAAGAACATACATAAAAAAGAAAGTTGCAACTCCAGCAAATACAGTTGGAGCTACAACTGCCAACCTGTAGGGCAAAAAGGACGCCGAATCTTTGATTTTGGGTTGGATTTGGAGAAGGATGCTGAGAGATGGTGCATAACCCTCCAGACCTCAGCATGGTCCAGATTTTGTTAAAAGTAAATGAGATGGACATTAGTTGTGAGTCAGGGATTCACTATGAGCCAGACCTACCTCTTGTCTGGGTGATCTGCTCAGGTGATAGGGGCAAACAATAAAAATTAAGAAAAAAATCTCCCTAAATGTCTTCAGAAACCATGCGTCTGGACCAAAGCTGTCAGCAGTTCCAGATCATTGCTCTGCCCTAATTACACACAGCATTCTTGAACAAATAGCTAACTCTAGTACAATGGCCCCCTTCTTCCAGGAGAGGTGAATAAAAAAGGCCCTGTCTGGGTCCTATGTATAGATACTACCCACAGGAAAAGAATGAGATGAGTTCAGAAGTGGAAACCGGATGAGGAATTCACATCTGGAATGATTCCAAGCTCACGGAGAAAATACTCCAGAGTATAGAAAACAAGTCCAGATAAATACTTTTTTAACCCTCAGAGAAGTTAAGAACAGGACTCCTTTGAAAAGGAAGCAAAACAGAGAGATAAAGAAGAGGAAGAGATTCTAAGATAGCCAAAGGAGAAAAAGCGAGCTGTGAGTGTTCAGGAAAGAAGGAGAACGCAATAATAACACTACCTTAGAAGCTGTAATAACCAGAATCTGGAGCATTCAGGAAAGTGGAAAGAAGATGTTTATAAATCATTAAGATGACAAGGGATGGACATAGCAGATAAAGGCCAACTAAGACAGGCACATCAGTATTTCTGGAAAGGAGAGCAGATATGTGAGACATAAATGCATTGCAAGATATCATGGGAAAACTTTCCTGTAATAAACCCAGAGGTGAAACTGCACGTCAACAGAACACTCTTTCCAGAAAGAAAAAAATTTTAAAAAGACTAAGAACAACAACAACAACAATCTTGAGGCATATCTTGAGTTACTGAACTGCAAGGATAGTGTTGAAGCTGTAATTTTTATTCTGTTAATGTATTCCATGTAAAAAAAAAAAAAAAAATTAAGCCAGCCTCTGATTTCTCCATTGCAACATTCAATGTTAGAAGACTGAAGCTCTGTGCTCAGAGTTATGGGAAAAGTTTTATGCAAATATTTTCTATCCATCAAATTATACTTTATTTATGCATAATTTATGTGTGAAGCCAGATATCCTTTAAAAAAATGGATTTAGGGAATTTAGCAGCTCTGAGTTCTTCTTGGGAAAAATACCTATTTATAGACAAAATCCAGACGGTGGTCCTGGGACATAGACCACAGTCAACGGTACTGACTTTCTCCAGGTGTCCCTGTGTCCATTTATGTAACAATAATGGAAACAGTAGCAGAAGTTTAAGAGCGAGACTGTTTATCTAATGCTTTGTAAATGCTGGGCACTTGGCAATCATTATCTCACTCAATCCTTTTCCCGTGCCCTATAGACTAGGATTCCTATCAGCCCATTTTCTAGTTTGAGAAACACCTGTAACTCAGGAGAAATGGACTTTGAGAGCAAGTAAGCAGCAGACCCGCCTGTGGACTCTTCGTTTTCTGACTCTTCCATTTATGTCCCTTCTATCACTTTGATGTCTTTTTCATGTCCTTATCCTCTGCGTCATGAGAGACCACCTCTGCTTTACCCTCCACCTTACAGATCTGATTTTCTGCAGTGAGTTCTGTCACTGACTGCCTTGGACCGTTATCAGATTGTTTGGTAGCATTGCCTTTACATATATTCCTTAATGGACTACCTCATTACATAGGAATATATTATCTTACCATCTCATCTTGTATCTCTAGCTTCTTCGGATCTTTGCTCTTACTTCTTCCAGGGCATAAAGTAGTCTCTCTCTGAAATGTACTTGTATGGCCTGAATAGAATATATATTTTAAGAATGCCTTTGTCTATCTCTCAATGCTACATTTATCTTGTGTGTTGTAGGAAGGTTTTTAATAGCCCCTCTGTAGTGTGTGTGTGTGTATGTGTGTGTCTGAATATTTGATCCCGTATTTGTTTAAAATTAAGGTGGGTGAATTCCTCTTAGGTCTTACTTGAATAGACTTAGAATCTTTAAGTCTTCAACTGGAGGGCTGGTCGACCATGTCATCCTAGTTCAGGGACACAGAGGTCTATCAGAAGAGGTCTTATACCAGGGGAACTTTATGTTAATGAAAGTTTCTGCACCCAAATCCATTGTCTGGCTTAGCCTCCATTCTGCATCTGACAGCCTTCCTGTACTTCTGTGTTGCCCATCAGGGAAAGCTCGGCCATATCACACAAGAGTAAAGCCACTTCAGAGGAATTCTTGCTTGGAGAGAAACCCTTCTCTCTTGGGCTTCCTGTTGAACATGGCAGGTTTCCTCTGGGCTGCCGGCACAGCTGATTCTCAAAGATTTTTCTATGTAGCAAATGCATTTTCAAGTGAAGAGTTCCCTGCTTCCTCATGGTCCAGTCTGGCCTCTAGCCTGTACCCCACAGGAACTGGAGGTGCCCCTTGCCTTGGATATTTCCTTCAACTGGGTGCCCAGTCGTTCTCCTTGAAGATCCTCAAAATTTGTGATGTAGGTCACAATCATTCTCTAGTATCACAGGGGGTGTTATCTGTTCCTCGTTTAAAATTTCCATTAGATAATTTCAGCTGGTTTCTTATGGGAGACTAATGTCTATAGGCACAGCCTATCTCTCCATCCAAACCCCTCCCTGTGTTTTACTTTTGGCATCTGCTCCCGGTCCCTCAGTTGGGGCAAACTCATCAGGTGATCCTCTCTGGCTTATTGGATTCAAATCCACACATGACTCCTGGCTGCAGCCCAGTGTGCTTCACTTGCGGGCGGAGTCCTCTACACACCACAGCTCAGTGGCACCTCCTAACCGGGTATTTCTGACCTTGCTTCCATTCAGGGTTGGAAAGTTTGGATCTCAGTTATTTATTAGGATCTTAATTTCTTTTACATTTATGAATAAGGTCTTTATTTGACATACATTTTCATGCTTTGTCATATTTGCCTCAATAATTTCTCCCTCATGTTCCCCCCCCTTCTTCCTTTTCTTTTAAATGAAAATGTTCAGATCAGTTTTAAGATGCTTTGTGACGCAAAGGGGACCAGGGTCTGGAGGAAATCAAAGTTAATTTAGAAGCTGAAGGCCCATGTCTATATTTCCTTGGCAGAATTGAAAGTGACTAAAAGATTCTGTCAGTGAGATACAACCCAGCTGTTTCGTGAAGCCCTGGGCAGGGGTAATGATGGGAGAGGATGCCCAGAAATAGCTGGCCTCGTCAATCATGGCTGCGACTGATCAAGGCCACAGTCAATTGAACAACCTGTTCTACTTATGCCTTCTTGTGCTAGGGTCAGGACATGCCATGGATAAGTAGAGAATTTTCTCGGCAAACAGAGTGAAACACCCTCCACCAAAGGAAAAGCCAATTCCCAAGAAGGGGTAAAAACAGGCTCTATTTTATGTGAAGGCAAAACTGGAATTTGTTGGGCCCCATACAGCTGCTTGCCTGTAAGAATTGCTCCAGAGTTACTCTTGGAATCCAAGGAAAGGCGATGTGGACGATTCTGGTAGCGTTAGGGCTCTGAACCAATGGTCAAGGCAGGACTACAATGAGTGATCAAACACTCCATAATTCCCTTCTTCTCTCCCAGGTCTTTGTCTGGGCTCCCAACAGAGGAATGTCTAATAGGGGCAAAGTGTCTCGTGAGCATGCACGACGGCTCTGTTCAGTCAGCAGAGAGAAGCAGCTATCTGGAGACCAAGGAGGACAGCGATGGGGGCAGCTGATCTGAGATGGGGCAGCTGACGTGACATCAGCGTTGGCAGCGGAGGTGCTGACAGCAGGGGTGGGGCTCTGAAATCGCGTTGACAGAAGTGCAATCAGCAGACACCAGAGCAGCAGGCAGTAGCCAGCAGGAATTATCCCAGACACAGAGCTCTTCTCCCATGAACTTGCAACATGCACCACATCGAGGTAGCACTCAGGCAAAAAAGCCCTGGTGGTGTCCACCACCAACGGAGGAAATAGCAGTTGACTCTCTTGCTTTGCTACTTGCCAACAGCCATTCAAGAACCCAGCCAAGCCTACGTAGTAGAATTTCTGCACTGAGGCCAAACACCAAGTAACTACAGGCTTTTTGCTAGTTCATGTAGCAACCACCAGACTTCTTCAAGTGGAAGATTGTATCAGTTGTATGACACACAATTATTTCTCTTACACTAGGAAATAAAAATGTTGCCGAATCAACCATGACGTACTAATGATGGAAAGTTATATCCTGATGTCAGAGATGTTAATGGGGGAGGGGGGTGTTGTTTGCATCTCTGAACAGGTGAGATACAGTGCCAGGCCTCGAACCAGGGCTGCAGACAAGAGAGACAGCACATCTCTCCTCGATGAACTCACAGTCTGATGGGGAAACAGATGCTGAAAAATCCGTCGTGAGTGTGACTCGGGGCCTGGAGGAGGACAGATGTCTTCTCCAAGAAAACGACTCTGCCCCTGAAGTGTGATGGGAGCTGCCCTAGGTGAGGGCAAAGTGGAGCTTTCTAGGAAGAGGGGTTAACATGTGCGGAGGCTCTCAGATGGGAGAGTAACTGGAAGGAGAGTCGGGCAAGGCCAAGTCATGTGAGGCTCTAGCCCACATTAAGGAATTAGGTTGGTCTCAGAGCAGTGGGAGGCCACAGAGAGGGTGAAACAAGATCACATCGTGTTTTTGAAAAATCACTTTATTTGCGGTGTCGATGGGAGGGAAGCATAAGAACAGGTGCAGGGAGATCAGATCATGAGATTTTGCAGCAATTGGGATAAGAACGGATAACGATTTATAACAGGGTGCTGGCAATGGGGACGGGAAGAAATAAAGACTCAAGCATATTTCAAGGGGGTCCATGACTTCTCTGTTTGGTTTGTTTGATTTCTTTTTCAGGAGGGTTGGGGTTTCCATTGGCATTCACAGAAACAAGAATATTGACTAAAGAAAATTCCAGACGCAGACTGGAACCAGCTTCTGATGTTCCGGTGTTCATCCGTGTCTGGCTTGGAATACAAAACTCCATACATTTGGATTTTTCCTAAACCAGGACATACTACCCTATTGGGGCAAAAATGCTCCCTCCATTTCCATAACAAATTGTCCTCTTCAGATTTAGCTCTAGATAGTATTGCCATGACCTTAGAGGACATCATGCTTGTGAGCATGAATTCAGAAGTTTTATAGATTGAATTATATATTTTTTTAAGTTTTTCTTTATTTATTTGACAGAGAGAACACAAGTAGGCAGAGAGGCAGGCAGAGAGAGAGGGGGAAGCAGGCCCCCCCTGCTGAGCAGAGACCACCCCCCCCCCAATGCAGGGCTCGATCCCAGAACCCTGAGATCATGACCTGAGCTGAAGGCAGAGGCTTAACCCACTGAGCCACCCAGGCACCCCTAGATTGAATTATGTTTAAAAAAATTTTTAGAGCATCCTAATAAGAAGTAGTTACTTAAGGAAGATTTTAGCCCAGAGGTATTTCTAATTTATGTGGGAGTATTAAGTGCTCATCTATAAAATGAGAGACAATTGTGGTATCCTCAAAAAATACATTACCCTAGAAATAAAAAGGCCTGACTGAGTCCCAACTTTCTCAACTTACTACCTGTGTGACACTGAGCAAGCCATCCAAACACATTTAATCTGCGAAATGAAGAAAGAGGATCTCTCTACCTACTTTGCAGGGCTATATGAACATCAAATGAAAGTCATAGCAAATATTTACTGAGCTCCTATTATGTACCAGAGACTATGCCAGGAAGAAAGGATGCAGGGGTGCTCAGACACCCGGAGTCTCTGTCCTCAAGAAGATTCTTACTGCAGGAAGGAAGCTACATCCTATAAATCACTGAAGACATGTAAGTTAGTACCATCATCAAATATTAGTGGTAGTAGAATTTCTTAGCAGAGAGTGTTGGGTCTTGAAAGTTGTCAAGAAATAATTTTCAAAAAGGTAAAATTATGACTCTCTTTCAAATAAAATGTACACAAGTTGAAGATTTTATTCAACTTATTAATTAATGGAAAAACCATTAGGATGTTAAAATCATTCCAAAGAACATTTGAAAAGCTAAGTATTTATGGCAATGTTAAGATAAGATTGCTGAGTTAGGTACAAAACCTGTCAGTATTCCATCATGACCATAAACCATAACCCATTGAGGTTATCTCTTCCACCCGACAAAAACTATTCATATCTCTAGCAAAACCGGTCTGAAAAAAGTCCACAGACAAGACCCTGTGGAGAGGGTCTTTAGGCAACAGACTGGAGACTGTCGGGAGGGAGCAAAGTACACCTCTGTGAATAGTGGGACGCTGGGCAGATGAGGGTGTTTGAGGGGCCACAAAGGCCCACATTAGGGAGGGAGGGAAAGGGAGTTAGCCTGGGACCATCTTGGATTCTCCTGGGGTAGATTGCCTGGAGAGATAATAGGACGGACCTCCAGATACTCAGGAGCCGAAATGGGCATCTTTCCCATCAAGGGGGCCACAGTCAGAGGTCCCAGAGGGGATGTCGTTGAGTCTTTCATGAAAGCTTCACTGAGGAGACAGAATCAGCAATGGGACTCCACCTGCCCAAAGAACACCACAGCCAGATTGTACCAAACCAGTCATCGAACACCTTTCCTCCCCCTTATTTCTCCTCTCACCACCCCTCTCTCCACATCCCTCTACCTTATTTCCAACCACTTGGAAGCAGAGACAGTGAGGGGGTAAGAAGGAGAAAACAAGGTGGGGGAAGAATAGGAAAGAAACTGACCCACCACCAGTCTCCAAGCCCGAGGCAGGCCAGGACTGGGGAGAGTGGAAAGCTTTAACTCTGAGTGAAGTAATGTTTTGACTGGTTGTTTTATTTACTGAGAGGGAGTACATCTTTGTGATTGAAAATGTCAGGACTTTTGTTACCTGAGGATGTCTAGAAAGGTTGAGAGACTTGACATGGACCTTTACACCGGCCAACTTCTTGGCCCTGAGTGCTTGGGATGGGGTCGAGGGAGGCTGGGTGTCCTTCAGGTGCAACATTCCCTCCCATCTGGGTACTGAGTTTTCAGTGTGGGCCAGGGAGGAGGGTGAAGGAAAGGGCAGATTTTTCTTTATTTAACTGCATATAGTCGTGGCCTTCTGGCTACTATTCTATCTCATTTTCTGTGATTTTGATGAGGACAGTGGTATCTCCAACATGTCCGTTGATACGGGACTCAAGCTCAAGCTATAATCTTGCACATTAAAGATCCCTCAAGAGATCTGACAGAAAATTCCAACTCAGCTCCAGTTGGTGGCTCTCCTACCATGTTCCTCAGATGCAGATGCTCCTTGCCTTTTTTGTGGGGACAGTCAGGGTTGTAACCCGAGTTACACCTACACAAATGGGGAGACTTGTTTCTTTCTCTCATTTACCTTACACAGCCTGAGCAGTGATGACGAAATCAAATGCCACCACCTATCTTTGTGAATGATTAGAGAGGGGGAAAGCACAAGACTTCAAGACTGTCCAAGGGCTGGAAGAACCTCCTTAGTCTTGGAAGGGGGTAATCTTCTTCTGCAAGTGCAGCACTACCAAAATGGCTGACCCTCTCTCACCTCCAAGTCCTCTTCTCCTCCTAGGTTGGGGTAGGGATGATGAATGGGGAGGTGGAAGGGCCCATTCTCGAATCAGCACTCTTGATAACCTGTGTTGCTGCGACTGGATCCAACCACCCAAAGCCTCCTTGGAGAGATTATGACTTAGAAAGTGAGACACTAAGTGCTTTTTGCTCACCACTCCGAGGCTTGGTTTCAATTCTGGGGCAACGGGAAAGCCCCCACTTACCAATCATGTCCTAATTGCTAGGGAAGAGCCTCAGAGACTGCTGTGGGGAACCCTGTCCTACCAGCCGGGGGTATAGTCTCGGTCACCAGCCCTGGAACTCTTCATCCATACAACGGTGCCAACCTTTTGAAAGTCCATCCATATTTCTCGTCAGGAGCCACTCTTTAGTTAGCATGCACCATAATTCGTCATCTACTGGGTGAAACAGGGCTACTGAGAGATAAGGTTGTGATATCACCAAAGAGTGGAGGGATGGAGAGAATTCATTCTCTGGACAGTTCTTTTCGATGAAGGTCAGTCAACTTTCTCTCATGCCCTTCCTTTGCAGGGAGGAACTGCTTATTTTAAGAGGGCAGCCATTTTTATGTTTGCATGTAAGCAACTCAAACAATAATGATTTTTTGGATTAGTTTAAATGTGCCTATTCCTCCTCTGTGACTAATTAAGCTGAATTCTGTGCATACGGGAAGCTGTTTGGCATTTGCCTGTTATCTGTGCAGACCTGCTGGGTTTGATTACCCACCATTAGTTCATAGCGGTTGGACAGACCAGCCGACTCCCAGGATTGTCTCAATTATCAAGATACCTTGTCACCTTTCCGGCCAACTTTTAACATCTTCACATAATCCCTATAGAGAGTGTGTGTTTTAAACTTGGCTTCATCTGGAGGATTAGTGAAAACACCGGGCTCTTCCTCCTTAGGTGGCTAATGAAGACCCCAGCAATGACAAAAGTGCAAATTACTTTAAAAGAGTTCCTATTTCTGTCAGTGCTAAAAATACTCTTTCATTTATATTTTCTTCCAGATTTACTCTGTCTCCCTCCAAAGTGAAAGATTGAAAAAGAAAGGTTCTGACTACCAACCTTATTAGACTAACAGTACAACATTTCAGAAGATGGGTTAAAAAATGCATCTATGAATTATAAATAATGTATAATATGGCTGTGTAATATAGTCCATACTGCAAAAATGCTGCTCTTTTCTCAGGGGGTAGTTTTTTTCCACTTGTGGATTTATATTAAAGTCCTCAGTCCCGGCAGTGAGATTGATGGTCAGAGCTTTAATTGGGGCTCTCTGGCGATTATCCAGATTGGCAGCTGCTGTCAATCAGCTTCTAAAGAAATTTCTGAGCCAATGATTAGGCCGCTCCTGGAGATGTTGGGTCCCTAGGGGCAATGTTAAGGCTCCCGATCACAGGGGAACACTTAAGGACAGCAGAGCTATAATTCTCCAAGTCGCTGGCCCACCTAGCAATACACATGTCTCTGTTTTCGGGCTGAGTCAACTGGGAAGGGTGATATCATGGCGTTCACAGGGTCCGCTTGATGTAAGCAAACCAGTACTACCAGTCCCCTGGCAGCTTCCAGTAAAGTAACACAATGATACCCTATGTATGTTTATAGAGCACTTCACAGCTTTATATGGCATTGACAATTGATAAAATAACAATACATTGCTGTTCTTTTTTTGGGAGGAAATATACAAAGTTCACAAAATTTCTCCCTTCTGGTATATGTAATATTCTTTCAGAAATATTATTTTCATATGAGTTAAAAATCCAAACCATGTTTGGATTAATCTAACATTTTACAGTGGCTTAATCTCATTAATTCAGATCCCACTAATTTAAATTCGATGATAATTCAAGTAGGATTGGGCTGAATTTGTCTTTTCCTCATCCTTGAATTATGGGGAATAATGCTAAGAAACGTTCTATTGGTTAAAAAGTGAGCTGTCAGTTTCTCATAGAGTTAAATGAACAGGTTCTTTCCATATGACAAGTTTCCTCTTAGGTATTTTTCCACGAAAATGGAAATCTAGGTGCCCCACCCCAGGACCTGCCTCTAAATATTCTCAGCAGCTTTATTTGTAATAACTAACACTCCAAAGAACCCAAACATTCATCCGTAGGGGACTGGATGAACAAATATGGTATAGTCAAACAATGATATATTTATTCAGCAATAGTGGGGATAAATCTCCAAAGCAACACTGAATGAAAGAAGGCTATACACAAAAGATTGTATGTTATTTGGTTCCATTTATTCTAAAACATGCACAATTAATTTATAGTGACAGAAAGCCAATCAGCGGTGGCCTAGGGATGGGGGGTAGATATTAGGTGGGCAAGGGCACAAGGGAATTTTGTGAGGTGAGAGAAATATTCTATATATTGATTGTGATGGTAATTATATGGGTATATGTGTTTGTCAAAATTCAATGAAACATACGTTTTAAATGTGGACCCTTTATTGTATGTAAATTATATCTTCATAAATTGGATTTTTTAAAAAGTGACATGCCATTACATGTATCTTAATTAATAACAGAAGTCCTGTCTTACGCTTTGTGTCTGTCTGTGCTTCCCCTTTCCAATATTTTTTTTAGCAATATTATTTCCAACATGCAAACAATATAAGGAATTCCAGCTTGAGTTCAACAGATATTTTATAAAACAAGATAAAGAAGAGTCAACCCTTCCATCTCATATCTAACAGGACCCCAAAGTCTACCTATTTGGACTCCTCAATATTTCTCGCATCTTTATACCGCTGCATAGCTTCTCCTCTGATGCCTTCATTTAGCTTTCACTCATGTCCTGAGGGGTCTCTTTCCTGCTATGATTTGATTTGAGCAAAAGGATTCCCCACACCATCTTCTAGCAAGCAAAATGGTACCCAGAGGTCTTATGGCTGGGAGAAGGGCAGAAGGGGTACTTGTAGGGTAAGAAGCAAGACAAGGGGTAGACCTGGATAAGACACTGAGGAAAATTGAATGGAAGTCTCTCATACTCAATTCTGGGGTTCATAGAATCAAGATAAGATCCTGAGTGAACTGGATTGTTTTCCATGCCGGTGGTGTTTTCTATGTATGCTTTCTTTCTTTCTTTCTTTCTTTCTTTCAAGATTTATTTATTTATTTATTTATTTATTTATTTATTTATTTATTTATTTGACGGAGATCACAAGTAGGCAGAGAGGCAGGCGGGGGTCGGGGGAGCAGGCTCCCTGCCGAGCAGAGAGCCTGACAAGGGCTCATTCCCAGAACTCTGGGATCATGACCCGAGCCGAAGGCAGAGGCTTTAACCCACTGAGCCACCCAGGCACCCCCTATGTAAGTTTTCTTTAGCACATTCGTGAAGCCACTTTTGGAAAGTATTAGACCATTTCAGTTATGTTCAAGAGAAATAGGGAGGATTGGTGTTCTTGGGGGCTGGTAGGGAAAGGCCAGGTGTGGTAGTGGCTACAGGAATCAAAGGCAAAGAACCCCAAGAAAGACAGGCTACTTGGAGCGGCAGAGCCAAAGCCCAAAGGTTCAGCCTGCCCCAGCCCCTAGCATCCACCCCCAGGTTCACAGTTTTCTCCCAAGTCACTGTTCTTCTGCCTGACACTAAGAGCATTCTGTCCTATGTATGAAAGGAGTGATTTCCTTTCTGTTGTATCCTCACATTCTTCTCTGGTCATCAGAGAGGGTAGTGATGGTGAATAGTCACCCAGGAGAAAAAAGGGGATGGTTTGAGACCAGCCTAGTCCATTGTCAAAGGCCTCTGAGAGCCCTTCCCATCTTCTGAAAGTGCCTTTTAGCAAGACTTGGGATAGGCGAGCCTCCAGCGAGAGGTTTCCCATCGATCGCACACTTGTCTGCAGCACAGGCCCAGCTCAGAGATTTCCACCTTAAACATTCAAAAGAAACCACTTGCTGAAGGTTCTGAAGCTGGGGATAACAGAGGAGCCCCCAGATATCAAACAAGTGAGCAGAAACCGAATGTGACTTTTGGCCCCAGGGGTAAGAGAGATGGAGATGAGAGCTGACAGGCTCCTACTTGACAATGGCCTCTGTGGAGTGGAAATGGGTAACTCACAAATCAGAGTGGCACTTCCTCTCCACAGGCTGTCCCTCGAGCAAGGCCAGAGCAGCCCCACCCAGGCCTCTCAACACACACCCGCCCCGGGCCGCCCACGGGGGTATCGCCAGGGTACTCCCCAACGCAGGACACGTGTTTGGGGGTACAACTTTCACCTCAAAGACAAACACGGATTTAGCCCCTCAGGTCCTTCTCCAGCACACACACACACACACACACACACACACACACACACACACAAGAGCAGCACATATTTTATCCTTGAGATAACGCAGCCGTGAGCGTTTTCGGAAGATCTTCTAGTCCTGGCTCTCCTATTGGTAAACCGAGTAAACTTGAACTCAAGTACATCACTTCATTTTTAGGAGCCAGAGTCTCCCTGGCTATCAAGTAAAAAGAGCTCCTTGTCTTGTGGAAGCGGTAGACATGGAAGCAGCAGTGATAGTGGAAGCTGGTGATGATGGGTCTGCAGTCCAGGCGAAGGAGTGATTCATTCCACAGAGAGGAGACAGCATTTGGAGTGGGTCCTGGGAAACCTGTAAGAGTTTTCCAAGTCAGGCAAGAGAGAAAAATGTTCCAGGCCAGGCAACACGCTCCTTAAGGCCAAGAGGCAGGAGAGGACAGGGAGATTTGATGAGGCCTGTGTGTGGGAGAAGCCGTCGGTCTGAGCATGTGAGAGGGGGAACATGGCTTCCTGCATTCAGCAGAGGGTGGCCTACTGGCTCCTGCTTCGGGTGCCTGGGCAGGTGACGATTTAATTAAATAAAACACCCAGAGCAGGAGAGGCTGAAAAAAGTGATGAATCCCTGCAGGGGCCCATACACAGTGCCCAGCAGGAGGCAGGGAAGAACCTACCAGGGTGCCTCAATAGTCCAGGGATTCCTGACTCGTTGAAATGAAAGTATCCATAGTTCAACCAAGGGACATGCCCAACAGACAGCTGGATAAACACGTCCAAAGCTCAGAGGGGTGGTTGAAGCCAGAGATGCCGATCTGGGTGTCTTCGGCCCACGCGCATCTAAATCATTTCAAAGTTCCTCTCTAAATCCAAAGTCATCTCTGTGCCTGTAAATTTCATAAAAGGAGAAGTTCCAAAATAAACCTCTCTTCTCTCCCTGGACTATTGAGGCACCCTGGTAGGTTCTTCCCTGCCTCCTGCTGGGCACTGTGTATGGGCCCCTGCTGGATAGTCCCAGGATTCCTGCTACTAAGTTTTGCTTGTTGGAGTCTCTGTCAGCAACGCGTTGCAGTGTTTTAGACAATGTAGCACGGTCTCAGCCCAGATGATTAACCTGTAACTGGACACCCAGTTGATGATGAATCCCAAAAGGGCTTCAGCAACTCTCATCCCTTATCAATGGCCCCCCATGTTATGCAAAGTACAGTTCAGGCTCTCCAGTGTGGCTTTCAGGTCTCTGTCTCTATCCCTCTAATCATTAGCCACATCAGGAGCAGCGTTAAAGAGAGGCCCACACAGTGGGAAGCAGAGGCCACCAACGCCCAGCCACACGAGAGAGCGTGGGTGCAGGTTCTCTGGCCCAGTCAAGCCTTCAGGGGACCAAGGCCCCCGCTGGCATCTTCTCTGCAGTCTTCTGAGAGATTCCCTTTAGCCAGAAGCCCCCAGCCAAGCCATTCTTGGGTTCTCGACCCTCAGAAACTGTGAGATACATGTTTCTTGCTTTCAACCCCCAAGTATTGGGGTAATTTGTTAGGGTAGGACCAGGAGAAGGAGAACTGAGCTCTTCTGACATATATGAAGCATAAAGTAAAAGAACTCTGTTGCTTCATATATTTTTTAACTTTTAAGAACTATTCTAAACATCCCATTTCAATTTACATCCATGTTTACAGTTTTTAAAAATTTCATGTTGAACCTTTTAAAATCGGAATTCTATTTTCCTTAAAATTCACATGGTTGTGAGGGGGTATGTGTGTTTTCTATTGTTGCCATCAGAGATTACAACAAAGTGAGTGACTTGAACAGCACGAATTTATTATTTTTGAGTTCTGTAGGGCAGAAGTCCAATGCTAGTCTCCCTGGGCTAAAATCAAGGTGTGGGCAAAGCTGTATTGAGTTCCGGAGGCTTGAGAGGGAAAACTGTGTCTTTGTTTTTTCCAGTTTCTAAAGCTCGCTCACATCCCTTGGCTTGTGGCCTCTTCTTGCATCTGCAAAGGCAGTGAAACAGGCTGAGTTCTTCCTATGTTGCCGTCTCTAGCTTTCCGCAGCTGGGAGCCATTGCCTGCTTTTAAGGACTCATGAGAATAGATTAGACCCACTTGAATAATCTGGTATAATAGTCCCATCACAAGGTTCTTAACCTTAATCCCATTTGCAAAGTCCCATTTGCCATATAGGGATTAGGATATGGACATATTTGGGGCGATTATTCTACCTATCACTGTATATATATATGATATTATTATAAAATATATTTATATATATGAATTTTACATGTGTTGTATATTTCTATTATGCATTATAAAAATATTATAAAATCCATGCATTTAAAATTTTCTGCGTATTATGAAATGTGCATATATATGTACATGTATGTACGTATACATATATGATACCATGAAATAACTCTGATTTTTTTTTTCATAGTTGCTTATCACAGAGTCTTATTCCTCTACCTTTTGTTCCACACTCAGTGATTTTGATGGAATGGGCCATTTCCCTATTTTCATTTTCTTGCATGACTCTACCTTTATTGAAGTGATGCGAGCAGTCAGATAGGCCAAATTTATAAGTATTAATGAACAACACCCAGCCACAGTGGCTTCAAGCTGTAAGAGCTTAATTTCCCCCATATTGCATGTCAGTCGTTGGTGACTAAGGGATTCTGCTTCATGCTGTCCTTACTCGGGGACCTTGGGGAGGGGAAATCCAGCTCCATGAGCCACAAGAGCTGAGATGGGGAAGGGAATACATTGGCTCGTGCTCTCATTTCTGAAGCTTCACTCCCAAGTTCCACAGTGGCCTGGTATTTATGGACAGCCCCAGTGATTGCCTTTAAAATACATGAGCATCCTTTAAATAAAGTCCACATCCTTTAAAATAGAACCACAGGCTTCATCACGAAAAATCACAGAGCCTTTCTTCACTCCGAAGGGCTACTCCCCAGCTGCAACCACGTTAAATTATTTTAGTGGTTTCTTCTAGAATTTACCTCCCAAGTTTCTGAATAGCATGAGTATAGTTCTAATTTCTGATTTTCCGTTTTAGATACCATCTTTTAATTCCTACTGGGGAAGATTCGACTTAGCTCTCTTCCTCACACACAGCGTTTACAACCTCATGACCCTATAAACCGCACATACAGCTGAACTATGTAAGTACTGTGGTTTCATGTTCTTTCTTGTGCATTTTTTTTTTTTACAGATTGAGTAAATGCCTCTTTTTTTTAAATTCCATTACCTTAGGTTTCCGTATGCCTTTTATTAATTTTTCCCCAAGCTCTCCTGATGGAGCTATAGAACTCCTCTTAAAACGTCCAGACACACCAAGTTCTTCTTTAGTTCCATTCTGTTCTCTGCCCTCGGTCCTCTTGTTTCAGCTTGAACAAATCGCCTTCTACGTCTGTTGACATCTAGGGGTTCTATTGCTTGAAAGCTTCAGGTTACCAATCAAGCAGAGAAAGAAAGACAGGAGGACTTCTGAGGTCCTTAACTCCTGCTCTAGAATTTTCATTCAGGGATGAGGCATCATGAGAAGTCCAAATAGGTTCCAAGGATGGGCTCTGCACCCTGCCCTTTGACCAAGGCTGCCTGTGCACCCCACCTTGCCGCCCCCTGGGGTCTGATCCTCCCAGTCCAGCTCAGGTTCAGAGCCCTTACTTTGACTCCTCATCTGTGCTGCTTTCATGAGTTTGGCCATCCTCTGATCTCCGCTTTTCTAGAACCAAGAGAAAGAAAGAAGAGAGGAAAAGGTCAGCATTTTTTGAGGAGGGGGGATTCCTAAATTCCTGAGCTCCAGCTCTAGAAGCACCTCCATACTTCTCGCCACTCCTTGGTCCCATTAGAAACAAAATTATTAGACTTTACTCAAAGAGTGGAAAATCCGAGTCATAGAGGAAAACAGTGTGGAAGTTAAAATCTTGTTATGCTCTTATCTAGGAACTGATTGAATTTCTGAAAGCCCTCGAGGTGCTCCTGCTGACAGCTGGGACTGAGGGTTCAAAGCAGAGAAACAGAGCATGTGGGGAAATGCTTTTACTTCATGATTTTCTTCTCACACCTGGCACTGAAATGAAATATGCAAGGGAGAGTGAGATGGGAATATAAATATTGCAATAATGATGATAATGCTTTGCTACCTGGTGCGGGGATGTGATTCCGTTTGGTCACAGAAGGATGAGGCAGGGAGGGTGGTGAGTTGCTGGTGAAACCCAGAGTTGGTTCAGAAACCTGAGCAATTTCTGCCTGCATAGTCTGCCATCAAGGAAATTATCTTTTTTTCTTCTTTTTCTCATTTTCTGCTATGTGTAATACAACTGGAGATTAGAACAGAAAGGATGTTCCTAGGGCTTTCTCTGAAAACAACAGCCCCACCCCAATGACAGGGAAAGGATTGATGCTACAAATTACCAACTTGTAAATGGAAATTAATACTGTAATTAGCAAGATAGGAAAATCCATCTTATTGTAAATAGTGATACTTATAGATTGTGATATTCCCCTCGGGATCACCAGGTTATTTAAGAGGAATAAATCAAGAACCACATTCAGACACGTGAAAAATACCAGAAATATTCAGAGCAGACATATATCTACAACTGACAATATTTTCACTGGGTTGTAAAACAGTGGATAAAGTCAATTTTTAAAAAAGATACACATTTGTGATTTTTGACACTTCTTAGATGAAAACTGTTTTCAGATTGGCTTTTGAATACCAACATTGTCACCTAGACAGCTTTCTAGCAAACAGACTGAAGTCATTGGATAAAAAGATTAGTTTCAAAAAAAAAACCAAAAAAACAAAAAACAAAACAAAACAAAAAAAAATCTTGAGATGAATACTGCATTTCAGATAAAAGCAGGGGTCTCCAAGGATGCAATATAAACATTCGATAAACCTGAGGCTCTGATAAAAATCTATATAATGGCCTTACGTTTCTATAGCTATTTAAAATGTGGAACCTGCTTTCACATCCATTAACTCATTTGATTCCCGAGAGAGAGAGAGAGACAGAGTGTAGTGTGGGAGGAGGTAAATGAGAAGGAATGTAAAACAAAATGATCCTCATTTTACAGATGAGGTAGTGGGGCCCACAAAGATTTAAGCTCGCACTGCCTCCCAGGCATTAACAGACTGCGTGCATTCAATGTTAGCCGCCCCTGACTTAGTGTTAAAATGTGGCCATACCTCTCTAGGCAGCCAAAACAGGGATGGCATTCTAGCCACAGGAGGGTTGCGACTTCAAGTTTATGAGTCCAAGAATGAATTGATGCAAGGCAGTTAGGAAAGCTGCCCTAATGCCCCCACTCACCACGACTATGAGGATTTCATCCGATTGGTCCCCATGATTGCATCCATACTTGACAGATTGCTTAGGGTTTGGCTAGGTACAGTGCATCATAGCCTGTCTCGAATCAGGGCTCTGCATGTATGCATGCCTTTCCTTCTGGACCAAGGGAGCCCACAAATCAGCTACCAGGTTTTTAACATGTGCCCATCCCAGGGCCGGTGCTTCATAAACATGCGTGGGGTTGAAATAAATCATGGGAACGGACGCTTTGTAATGTCACCAGTTGGGTCATAACGTAGGCATGCAGACTGGAAGTCACAGTCACATCCACTCAGAGGGGTAGATGTGGCAGATGCTTCCCTCCTAAAACATGCGACCCCGTTCTTATCCCATTTCTTGGGATGAAGTAATTATAGGTGACCCCTCCTTTCGCACAGATGGAAAATGTGTCTGGGAGTCAAGTAACAAACTCATATGCTAAAGAGGGGCAGTTTCCATGCTCCCGTTTCCCAAAACTCTAAATCCCCAATCAGGGACACCAGCCCCGTGGCAGGTTTGGAGGAACTCTGCCCATCTCCCTGGGTGATGGTCCATATGATGACATAACCCCCTCCCACCTCCTGGCCCACGCCTCAGCCCCCCGCCCCCAGCCAGGCTCTCACAGAAGGCAGGACAAGATTCAAGGTGGCTGGAAGACGAGGGGTCAGTGCACAGGCTTCATGAGCATCCACGGAGAAAACCTTTGCAAAAGAGAAAATGCAGCACATGATAATTCCTATTTTGTGTAAAAAAGGTGGGGGGGGATTAGAATAAATAAATAAATATATATATATATATATATATATATATAAAGACAAAAAACAGGAAGGAAATCGATCAAAAATTTTAAATGGCTTTTTCTAGCTGGTTGGATTATAATTTGGGCTTTTTTTCTCTCCTATTCTTGTATTATTTTACTGTATTCATTTTTAAACATCTATTAGTTCTTTCACATTTTTTTTTATCTACTTGTAAGACATTAAAAACATTACCACTAAGGCTGAAATCCTCCTTGACCATCATCCTCAAATTCCCAGAGGTAATCACATCGTTTAGGCACGCATTTTCTAAATTTCTTCAAAATATTTACATTTATGTATATATGCACATAAAAATACGCAATATTGTTTCATTGCTAAATAGAAGACATCATACAATACACTTTGTACTGTGTGTACAATGGAAAAACTGCGGTTTCCTACCCATGTCTGTTACATGTAAATCTACCTCAGTAAAGAAGAAGAAAAAAACCCATAATATTCCATCAAATGGAGAGACTTGCAGCTACTTAGTCTAGTGGTCCTGCCCTGGAACCGGGCGAGGAGTTTCAGAATGAAACCAGTGCCAGAAATTCTGATGCAATTGTTTTTGTTTCCCCTCCCCTACTCCAGGTGATTTTTCACGTTTTGCTGTCACACTAGCATCACATTGTAAAACCTTGCACATATGTGTGGGTGGTACTCTAGGAAGACCCCCCAAAACGCACTTATCTTACAACCCCAGTTTCCACTCCCCCCAAAGTATGTGAAAATACCCCCTATACTTCTCTAACTTGGAGATCTCCTGATTTAAATAGTTTTAGATTTGCGCTGCTTTGATGGGCTCAAACAAATAGTGTGCTGTTTATTTTCACCTCGCTGATTATTTGTAAGATTTATACCTTTTTGCATGTACAGCAAGAGATTAGGAGCACAAGATACCCAGATTTGCTTTCCAGCTCTGCCACTTATGAGCTGTGTGACTTTGGGCCAGTTGCTTTCCCTCTCTGTGCCTCCGTTCCCTCATTTATAAAATGAAGAGATAAACAGTGCCCACTCATCGGCTTGTCGTGGGGGTTAAACAATTTAATAGAAATAAAGTTTTAGACCAGTGTCTGGTATAGAGTAAGCATGCAGTCGATGTTAATTTCCTCTTTGGCTATTCATACTTTAGCATTATTGCTTCACCAGAAAAGAACTAATTTTTACCTGTGGGCTCATTCGGAGAAAGCTATTCAGGCAGGCCTCAGATAGCTCATGGTTGGAGACCTTACATACTTTGGTCCTACTCTCAGTAGTGAAATGGAGAGAGCAACCCTCACTTGTTTAAAGACAAAGGAGGTGAAACCTTCTTTTGGGGTCCTTATCAGGTCAGAAATGGTGGGAGGCTGTCACTTCAAATCAGGAGGCAGAGTCCTTTTGCTGCTGTCACGAGTCTGCGATGCCTCGTTAGAAGCCTGGAATCTGAGACCTGGAAAGACTGACAGAAAGGCTCTAGAGAATGTCCAGTGGACAATATTTCACGCATGAGAACACAGAGTCCCCAAAACTGAAAGTAATTAGATAAGCTCCCACAATCATCCAGGGACAGATTCAGACTAGGGCCTAACATTCTTGAGCCTCAGGAAGCTTTGTGCTATCCTCCTTCTTGCTCCTGGGTCCTGGGCGACAGTATTTTGGAGGGCAGATTCTAGTATTAATATGTTCATGAGCAATAAGCTGAAAAACTTTGATTTTACAAAATTATGATTTGTTATTGTAGATAAAATAAGAATACAATAATATTTTAAAACTATAACCCTGCTGGTTTCTTAGCCTTAGGACAAGTTCCCAAGTAATGCATCACCTCAAAAATGTTTTCATGCCCACAAGATAATTCTTTTAAGGAAAAGGTCCAACAGACCCATCCATTTAATTCAACGTGTTTGTATAAAAACATACTACAAATACGGAGAAATATTATGATTTAAATAACGGGCAAATTTTTGCAGTCCCAATGTGATTTTTAAAAATCTCATTCTGACCCAAAGATGAGGGAGTTTGAGAAGCTTTAACCCTTAAAAAAAATTAAAAAAAAAAAATTCCCAGATGACTATGAAACCAATTAGTTTGACAAAACGTTAGTCTTTAACAAAGAATTATATATGTATCTCTGGTTTTCAAGGAGAGATAAGAAACTAACAAGAAATTTGAGACATATCATTTCATTTAATATGACTAATTATGTGAAATATTGATGAACTTTGACCTGGGATGTTTTTTGGTAATACCTGAAGCAGGTGAAAAGATGTTTATCTATTATTTTCTCTCCTCAAGTAAAGCCTTCAATTAATGTATGCAAAAGCCATCAAGGGATTCAGCAGGCTTAGGGAGAAATGTTAACAAGAAGCTGACCAGTCTGGATGGTAATATGAGGCAATGAGGTCTCAGGGGCATCATCTCTGAGCACACAATCCCAAGTCCTAATCTGCATTTACCAGGACTGGCGGAAACCGTGCTGGCTTCAGTCCTTTGCATTTCATTTCTGGGACTTGCCGTTTCACATCTTCGGTTAGTAATGATTTACAGCACAGGGGTAACTCCACTCCTCCTCATTTGCAGGAGAAACCAAGGGGGAAAGGTTAACTAGCTTATGTGAAATCAAGGAGAAATACAGTGACCTGAAATTCAAATTTTCAGATGATTTCAAGATCATCCATTAAGATGGATAAAGAGACACCCCTTTATCTTTATTTAAGAAAGAGTAAGATAGTTATTATCTTCTTCATTTCTATCTTAGCTCTCTGTGCCGTGTTGACAAATTACCCCCAAATTTAGCGGCTTAAACCAAGGAACAATTGTTGTCTCACAGGGCCTGTGGATCAGGAATTCAGGAGACACTCAGCTGAGTGGTTCTGAGCTCGTGTCTCTCATGGGGTGGCTGTCAGGATTGGCTAGAGCTGCTGTCATCCTGAGTGTGACTTGGGCTGGAAGATCTGCTCTCCAGGTGGCTTACTCATCTGGATGGCAGACGGCTGCTGGCAGGAGGCCTCGGCTCCTTGCTACGGAGAGCTCTCCGAAACACTGCTTGAATGTTTCACAGCCTGGCCCGGGCTTCCCCGGAGCAAGGGATACAAGAGAGAGCAAGGCCAAGTCCCAATGCCCTTTATGACCTGGCCTCAGAAGACATAGACCATAGTCATCACAGCAGCAGAACACGAGCAGGGGGATACGCGTCTCTGACGATTGTGGGGGCCACCTTGGAGGCCGCCCACCACAACTTCTTCAGGAACCCATGAGTACAGACAAGAAACCCAAATTCTCTGTTGTGAGGATGAAGAAACTTTTTCGCCCCAGGGGACATAGGCTACATTCCCAAAGAGTCAGGAATGGGGACGTGAGCCCAGGTCCCCTGAGGCAGCTTGATTGTCCACACCTCACAACATGGAGGCCCGCAGGGCTCGGGGCAGCACAAATTCACTCCCCTCTGGGGCGTCACCTAACTTCATCAGGAAGTTTCGAAAGAGAAGGTGGGTATATGTGAGCTAGGATGCAAGTTGAGGCATACTTTGGAGCCCCCAAGTATTTGTGGGGAGCCCACAGCTAGTTCCTACTTCCAACGGCCCCACTTCAACTCCTATGGGTAATGTTGGGTTTTCTCTTCTTCCTGCTCTCTGAAGATATTCCCCTTTATTTCCAGTGTATTTTACGCATTTTAAATATTTTGTTAACATTCCTATGTATCCAAGGAAGAGAAGGGTTTTAAGCGTGCTTACTCTACCATCCTGACGAGAAGAGCAGGGTTGGACCTCTCTGATTGTTCATTTTTAAAATAGAAACAAAAACTGCCTCTATAGGATTGTTGCAAGGTGAAGTGAGATGACTCAGGTAAGGTGCTTAACACGGTGCCAGGCATATAGGTCATGCACACAAATACCTAAGTATTTAAGGAGCATTTGATTTATAGAGCAAAACATTATAATCAATATTACTGGTCACTTCATTCTCATTGGGCCTCGGTTTCTTGATCTGTAAAATGAGTGAGGTGAACAAGATCAGAGATGGGAAACAGGCTTCCATACAACCAGTCTGTCATGAGGAAACTGCTCGGGCATCTCAAGAATTCTGAGACTAACCTTCAGGCGTCAGGAATGATGCCACGATCGGCTAGTAATGTCTGCTGAGGTCTGGGAATAGCAGAAATAGCAGATGTATAGTGACACTCCTGCATTTTTTTTTTTTTTTTTTTTTTTTTTTTTGCTATCCCTGGACTAGACCATCTATTAGGTCTCTTCAACTTTAGGCATATAAGATGCCATAACCCGCCGTCGCCTTCTCACACACAGGAGAAATGTTCCAAGACCTGTCTTTGGATTATCCAGAGTTTTCTATGACCAGTTCAGTCATAATCAATGTGCCTCTACAAGGTTTTCTTCTCCTTTGTAAACAGACAGCTGGTTACTTAATTGAATTCACCCAGTTGTTTTCAAAACAACCAGGAGTATGACCAAATTCAGCCTTCTCTTCAAACTAGTTTTGTATGTCTCTGTGAGTCGCTACATGACGATATATGTTATTTTAAACTCTCCTTATTTTTAATGATATAAACAATGAAAGCCCAAGTAAGAGAAAGGAGCTAACACATTTATTCCCATTCTGCCATCTGTTTAAAGCTGCTGATGTAATTCCAGCTTGAAATTGCATTAGCGCTTGCCTCCTGGACTTCTTCCTTATTTCCTTTTGTGTCTCAGGCCTTCTGTACTTAAGAGAAAGCACTGCCTCTAGGATGTTGGTCAATTAATGCGAAGCTACAGTCTCGCCCTGGCCATTTTCAAACTGGCCTCTGATTTTAATTTCCTTCACGATCAGCTAGAATGACTGTTACTGGAGTGTTATTTGCTTAAATGTATTTGGTATTTAAGGTTTGATTAGTGATGTTTTCAGCAATATCATCAACAATCAGCAGATTTGTTTACCCTGCAGAGGACGGCAGAGATTAAGGGTTGTGGTCGTGCATACTCAATCATCACATATTGGCTTTTTTTGATTTTTATCTCTTGGATTATGCCTCAGAATTCAATTTCAATTTGTTTTGTTTTTGTTTTTTTTAAATGCAGCTGCTTTACACTGCTTTGAATAATATTGCGGTAGAGAGTTTTGTATAATTGTATGATGAGAGGTGTGTGTGTGTGTGTGTGTGTGTCTTTTAGGAGACTAGATTCCATTTAAAATTATATTTTGGCTGGGTGACCAGAGTGTAGCTTCTTCACTTGGATATAGAGCGGGGGCATGGGTTGAGACCATTTTCTTTTCACTTGCAAATATCCACCTACAGGGACTTGGCCTTGGATGAGGTTGACAAAGGATGTGAGAGCATGTGTGGGATGGGGGCAGGAAAACAAGGAAATTTGGGCAGCTTCCTTCACTTTTCTGAGCTCCAGTTTCCCCACCAGGGATGATACTGGTTAATTCTAAAGCCTTTCTCCTCTAAACAAGTTCTGTTGATCTCTGAAATGGGCACCCTTCCTTTTTCCTGATATAGCTGTATAGGGGAACACTGTTTTGGGTGCATGAAATTGAATCTTATGTCAGAAAATGTGATCAGAATGATATAATGTTGGATTGGGACAGACCTTAAAGACCCTCCCTAACCTTTCCAGACTCAGTCATACCCATCCCCAGAACCTAAAAGGCATGGCCAATGATGAGGAGAGTGTTCATTGAGTACCAAGGACACAGCTTGGCTTCAGCAGAGTGTCACCAGAGTGTCACTTGCTGGTCAGAACTATGGCTTTGAACGTGGTTCATCCCTGCAGCTCAGAACCATCTGTGGATTATTATTTTTTTAAAAACATTGATGTGTGAGTCTTATATGCAACTTGCCAAATCAGAATTTTTGGGAGCCGACACCAGACACTTGTATATTACAAAGCTTCCTGTCTGATTCTGAGCTGCAGTCAATGTGGAGAACCTCTGTTCCAGGGAAACATATCACTGAGATGGAGTGGAGAGATCAGAAGAATATCTGATTAGGGAATCCAGACATCAGGATGTGAGCCACCACCCAAGTACTGAGGGAACACAGAAGAAGTGGGGAGCACTAACGTGGTCAGGGAAAATCAGGGGAACCTTCCCAGAGGAGGTGACATTTGAGTTAGATCTTAAAGAATGGGAAGGAGAACAAAGAATGGTAGAGAAAAGGAAGTCATTGAAATGCGTCACAAAGAGTGTGTGCCAAAAAAGGAATGAAAGGCACACTTTTGGAGTGTCTACTCATCTCTTCCAGAGACCCTCATGAGGCGCTAGAGTCAGATAGACATAGCTTCTCCTCCCATGGGGAGGTTGACTGAAACACACAGAGAAGGGAGACATCAGGAGTTGGGTCTGTAAAGGGAATCTGCATCAGCTTAGGAGAAGTCATGACTCCCAGGTAAAAAATTAGGAATTGACTCTGTAGGCCATTGTTCACAAGTGCAAGGTCATAGCACACTGGTACATTGTAATCAGTTTTAAGAGGCTATGAGTAATGCGTGAGTGATGGCCATTAAACATGCAGTAGAGAAGAGTGGTTGAGAAGGCAGACTTTGGAGCCAGGCTGTTGGGATGCAGTCCCAGCTTGGCCACTTACCAACTATAGCCACGTACTGTCCCCTGGGCAAATTACTAAATGCCCTTTGCTCTAGTTTCTTAAGTTGTATAATACCAATAATAATGGTGCCTACCTCATTAGGTTGTTAGGAGGGTTAAGCGTTAGTATTTGTAAAACACTTAGAAGAGTACCTGGCAATATAACGATCATTATTACTATTACTGTTATTATTTTGGCTATTTTTTAAAGATGTATTTACTTATTTATTAGAGAGAGAGAGAGAGGGAGCGCGCGCTGGGTGAGGGACAGAGGGAGAAGGAGAGAAAGAATCCACAAGGAGACTCCCTGATGAGTGTGGAGCCCAACACAGGGCTCCATCCCAGAATCCCAAGATCATGACCAGAGCAGAAACCAGGAGTCAGCCACTCAACTGACCAAGCCACCCAGGCACCCCTATTTTGGTTGTTTTTACATGAGTTTGAAAAGTCACACACACACGTTTGAAGAGACTCAAGCTTGTGGATAGTGCAAACTTACCTGCTCTATTCAACAGCAGGGATCAATGTAGGGGGTGAGGCATTGTCCTGCCAGTTGCACATAGCTCTGGTTATGCCTTGCGCAGCAAGCAGAGACTGCAAGTGTCCTTACTGCTATAGGCTTGCCTTGCCACCTGGGTAGGGTTGCCAAATAAAACACAGGACACTCAGTTGAATTTGAATTTCAGATAAACAATAAATAATTTCTTAGAATAAGTATGTCCCATGCAATATACTTATACTAGCAAAAAGTGTAAGTATAAGGGGAGGGTCCATGTGACTTTTTGGTCACACTTTAGGAGCCAGAATCCCTTCCAGAGAGATTGGATCTCCATGGCCTCTCTGAAGGATGATTCCCACAAATCAGGAACTTCATCCCTGAGAAATCTTCAGGGAAGTTGTCATCAGGTCCTGAAGATGGACTTAGATGGGTGGGAAAACAGCATGTGGTGTTACAACCCCAGAGCGCTGCACACTCTAAGTGAGGCACAGGGGCATGGGAAGGTTTGCATGTTTGGGGACCACTGAAAAGACAATGGCACTTGGGCATTAGGTGTATGTGGGTGTGTGTATTTGTCTGTGTGTGTCCATGTGTGTGTCTGTGTGTGTATCTGTGTCTTTATTTGTATCCATCTATGTGCCTGTGTATGTATCTATGTGTGTGTCTGTGTTTGTATCCACATGTGTGTCTCTGTGTGTTTGTGTGGGGTGCTACTCAGGAGGACATATGGTCAGGGAAGTATTTTGGGTCCAGGAGTTTAGGAGTTTAAGAAATTAGATTGAATGAGTTACTACCTAGTTCCTGAATTACTCATTTTGCTTCCTTTCTTAATGGATTTCATTATAGATATTCAAGTTTCCCTAAGCATTGCACTTTTTTTTCCTTATCATAATTAGTTTGTTTATTTGTTTGTTTGTTTATGTTATATTCTTCTGTGTTCAGTTACAAAAAGGTTATAAGATGGATAGGAACAGCAAGTCAATGATTATTTAACAAGTAATAAACTGACTGCAGTCAAATGAGCTTGTCATTGGAAGCCTTATTCTGCTATCTGAAGCGAACATGGCAGAGCTCGTTTATTTAATTAGAAGCTGTTTTTACTGGAATTCTTCCAGGAGGACAGTGGGTGTATTCTGTGGTGTTTCAGGGCTCCTTAGATTTCAGAGATCTCACAGATAGAAATTAAATAAAAGGGGACAGTATAAAATCAAACCCTGTGAATGGTTACTTTCTCCAGTAGTGTCTTCTGACTTCTTTCTTCCCTGTCAGCTGCTTGAGGATGGAGACCTTTCTCCTCAGAACTGGGCAGATATAAATTACATAAAAATGTACCAAGTTCTTTTGGTGTTTTTCCCAGATTTAGAAGACACACATCTTGCCATTTCTTGATTAATTACTACATGGAAGTTGCTGAGAGGCAAGCTTGGCTCAACATAACGAAGGACTTGCATATGATTGTGGGACACTGCCAGGCTGGGTGATGAGGATTTTGGTCCTAGTCTCAAGTGCAGCCATAATTCTTTGTGGTACCTTCAGCAAGTTGTTTTCCTTCTCTGGGCTTTAATCTCCAGGTGTGGAATGAGGACAGGATCTTTATGTTTCCTTTAGCTGCCCCATCCTGAAATCATGGGACACACTGGCAAGAGAGCTGTCCAAAGAGGAGTACCCAGGTAAGCCAAAACAGCAAGGGAAGGCCTGCTGAGTGAGGAGACCCAGCAGAGCCTTAAAGGAAGGATGAGTACAAATGACAGGAGAGAACTTTACAAATTTATTCTAAACAAACAATCATAGACACATACAAAGACTTACTTGATGAAAAAGATAATGCTAGGATGTTCTCGGGACATTATTATTTTGACAGTATTAAAGAGTTCATGAGAGCTTGGCGTAGACCTTCTTGTTTCTAGGAACAGCCGAGTAGGTTATTTAACTAATCCTCCCACTGAAAGCTACTAAAAATATAGATTAAAAAAAAAATCTTAAAAGCACCAGAGAGATGACAAGAAAACAAGGAATTACTGGATTAGAAATAAAGGCGAAATGAGAACCTAGTGAGATAAGCAAGCACAGAAACTGCTTTTGATCTGAACACACTTGCTGATCCCTCAAAATTAAAGCTTTGTTCTGGCAGTCTAAGAGGTGAGAGGGACACAAATCAGAGCTCAGGCCACACACAGTGAGGCATCTCCTAGGAGACCCTTCCCACAACAAGCTGGGACCCCAAAGGCTTCACTGCCAGGATGAGAGTAAACAAGTGACATAGCTCCCATAGAATTACAGCCTGGCTCCAATCCTCTGGGTCCCTTGTTAGTCTCTTGCTACTCAAAATGTGATCCATAAGGCCACAACATCAGCAGTAGCAGGGGGCTTATTAGAAATGCAAATTCTTGGGCCTCATCCAAGACCAACTGTATCAGAATCTATACTTGAACAAGATTCTTGGTAGAAGCCAACCCAAATCCTCTCAGAGGAAATGTACTTTCATCGTAGACCTCAAATTATTCCTGAAAATAGTTTTTCTAATACAATATCCAGTAAATAGTCAAAGATACTATGTCACAAAAGAAAATTAGGCTGAATAAAGGAGAACCAGCAGAAACAACAGGCAATAGAAACAGAACTACAGAGACTTAACATGGTAGAATTATCAGATGTAGTCTACAAAATAATCATTTATATTCACAATATTTTATTCACAATAATTTATATTCACAACAGCTACATGCAAAAGTGATCATAAAAATTTTTTTAAAACTTGAAGATGACTTCAGTGAATAGGAAACTATAAAGAGTTTGTAGCAGATTTGCAAAGAATGATAGAACTTCTAGATGTAAGTGTTTAGCATGTTTCCTGGAACTCATCCATTTGTGGATGACTGGTATAGGGTAGAATGGATAACCAGTCATTGAAGGTGTGTGAGCAAGCCTGGTTATCAAGATCATTGAAAAGGGAAGGCCATTACTCTCTAAGGATTAGCCTGGTCATCCTCACTTCCTTCTAGTATAGATGCTGTAAGATGTTTTCCTTTGAATGGAACACCCTCCAACCGGCTAGGGCCCATGGAATCCTTTCTAGCTCAATATCTCTGGTCTAGGCTTGAGAATCCTATGGAAGGTTGCTAGATCATTCATTGGAGTAAATAGCATCACAGCTGTATAATTCTTGCAGACAATTAAGGATCATCAGCAGAAACCCCAGACGAAACAGAGGGAGCCTATCTGGGGGACACATGGATCAGGTGCCATGGATCCAGGAGAAGTTTATGAACTATGATCCAGACTGACTATTTGCACATTTCTTCATGAGTCTGACAAGATTTCTCCACTTTCAAACATTGTCAGAGCTTCATAATCTTCAAACTGTAAAGAGAAAATACTGGGGTCCTTCTTTGGACCTTCCAGACTTCTTGGTTCTGTTTTCCCCTTCCCCTAGTTGTACCATCAAACTCTCCAAAAGGGAGGCTTGTGTCCATACTTTCTGTCTGCCCTCACCCTTCAGAACCCCTACACCTTAATTTCTGTGCATGTCATGAGCATATTCAAGTTCCACTTTTCCTTTGATTCATTCTCCCCAAATTCCCTGACCATCTTCTTGGGGCTCTCTCTTTGGAAATCATAGTTATCACTCACCTAAACCATTTTCCATTATACTATTTAATCCTCCCACCTCTTGTGCAGAATAAGCATTTTTGTTTTTTATAATATTTTTTGTTTTTTTATAATATAATAAAATTTTTATAATATATAATATATTTTATATTATTATATTATATTATATATTATATATAATATATAATATATATTATATAATATTATTATATTATATTATTATTATATTATAAAAATATAATATATTTTTATAATATAATAAAATATAATAAAATTTTATATAATAAATTTATAATAATTTTCATTCATTATAGGAAAATTAGAAAAGACCTCTGAACAAAAGAAGCAAATTGAAATACCCTTGAATTTTACTACACAGAGATAACTTTACCACTGTAAATATTTGGTATATTTCCTTAAATTTTTTTATATGATTTTTTGCAAAAAATGAGATTTTGTATGCTGAGCTTACAGTTTTATAATCTTTTTAAATTTACTAAAAATAAATACTGAAAGTCCATTTTAGTAAATATATACCTATAACATAATTTTTAATGTTTGTGAAGTATGGATGTACAATAACTTATTTAGCAAATCTTTCACTGTTGGACACTCCAGTCTTCACTATTAAAATAGCATCTTGTAGCTATATCTTTGTGCATATTCTTAATTATTACTGCAAGATAGATTCCTTCATCTGGAAATGGATTCAGACTTCTGATCCTGACAAATTTTCCCTTCAGAAAGTTTGTACTAATTTAGACTCAAAACAACAACGTGTGAAAATGAACATTTCCCTGAACCTTAACATTTGGGTATTATTGTTTTTATCATCTGGTTAATGTCATAAGTAGCCTATTATTGCTGCTTTAATCTGATTATAAATAAGAATTTTAAGATTTTAAGATTTTAAGATTTCTCTTATGTTTCTCTACTATTTGATTCTTTTGTGAATTAAACTGTTAGGATTCTGCATGTACTAAAACACTGGCACATAGAAATAAATATTAGCAATATCTTCATCATCTTTATAGGTAACATCATTGTACACTGCAGATGATTTCCCCAAATTTGTCATTTTCTTTTCATTTCATTCAACTGTACTTTATTAATTTAGGCTACACAGAGGTTTAAGGTTTTTTGTTTGTTTGTTTGTTTGTTTTTTTAAAGATTTTATTTATTTATTTGACAGACAGAGATCACAAGTAGGCAGAGAGGCAGGCAGAGAGAGAGGAAGGGAAGCAGGCTCCCTGCTGAGCAGAGAGCCCGATGCGGGACTCGATCCCAGGACCCTGAGATCATGACCTGAGCCGAAGGCAGCGGCTTAACCCACTGAGCCACCCAGGCGCCCGAGGTTTAAGGTTTTGAAGTGAAAAAAACTCATGAACCTTGCTCTTCATGGTTTCTGCCTCTAGCTGCTTGTTTAGAAAGACCTTTCCCACTCTAAATCATATATTCACCTTATTTATGTATTTTCATGTATTGCATGTAAATCTTTAATATATCCAGAATTTATTTTCATGTAAGGATGGACTAGAGACCAGTGATTTCTCACAAAAGGCCAAATGGTTTTCCAACTCAACATTCTGAGTGTTTTTCAAAAGGAACAGAGTAGAGACATTTTTGAATTGAGACCTGTGAATGGCTGTATCTCCGAGTGGAAAGGAATTAATTACCACATGTCAGAAATCAGCATGGGGCCAGAGCTATTAAACATACTAATGGCTTGGATGGAAGAAGAGCTGCAAAGCAGGCTGTGAGCTTCTCCCTGTCCGGTGGTGATTTAAGTGGGTTACTTACAGCCCAAGATGACAGTGAGGAAAGCCAGACAGCCTTTGGTATCAGGGAAGGGAGCAGCACTGGTGTCAGCAGACAGGATTGGATCTGGTTGTAGTCTGGTTGCCTGCGAGTCTCCGCTGCCTCTTTGGCCCTCATTTTGAAGACTGGAAAGGGAGTAGAAGGCCTGAGAAGGGCCAGGGCCTTCAAAAGCAAGCCTCCCTCTGTGGCCAGGCCTGGAAAGATGACATCCAGAGACCGCTCCAGCTTAAACCTCAGCACTCGCTTGTGCCCGGGTTTCCCTTCCAGCATGGCTGTGCTCTCTGGTTTTGCTCTGTGGACTTCTGGCTTCTGTTTCTGCTCTCCTACATCCCCCATTCTGTAGTTTTCTTCAAAGCACATATTTCATATTAAAATCATTCTTCTCTAGACTTTTCCTTTTCTGTTTGGCAGTCCCATCATTGCATGTTTTTTTCCACCTTTGAATTGTTTTTCATAATACCGTACTTTCTGAAATTGGACCTTAGATTTTCTATGGGCAAGAAGCATAATGGTACTACTTGACAGTTGTAAGTTGCTCCCACTTGTTTGAACACAAACATCTGAGTCATCCTAACAGGTAGGTAGGCAGGTCATGTGGACAAAGTACGGATTTGAGAAGGGGATTTGTCTGAGGGGCATAGTGAATCAGAAACAGACCTGTTCTGGTGCCAGCTTCAGAACTGGGCCCCGCCTCAGAATTCTGCTTCCCCCCCTCCAAGGTCCATTTTCTACCCCACTTGATGGCTCCTAGGAGTCCTGTGATTCAATGAAACTTACAGTTTTCTGTCATAGCCCAGTGCTAGGGTGCCAAGATAACTAATTCATACCCAGTCTCTCAGCAGGTTGCCAACAGGAGGGGTGTTTAAGTATTTCCTGTGTACCAAATGAGAGATGGACAAGGAGATGGACAAGGTCAGGCTATTGGTCAGGGGAGGTTTCACAGAATATCGTATGTGAGCAGGTGGATGGAAGCCTGTCAGCCTGGATGAGCCCTGGTGTCTTTAAAGGATATCTATTGTCCTGTTCTGGCACTCATTCCCACCCCCACATTCCCTGCCCTCAGTGTGCACGTGTTCATCCTCTGACCACAGATGTAGGCTTAGTTCTGGGACATATATTATTCTAATAATACTCAATCCTGGAGTTTTAGTTTATTCTATTGGGGAAAAAAAAGATAGTGGACTTTCCACAGGGGTAGCTGAGGCACTGGTGGCCATATTGCTTCTGTGAGGAGAGAACTTGCCTGAGGAGAACCCAGAGAGGAGAGCAGAGCTGAGAGAGGGAGAGGGTGAGACTGTCTTCAGGACATTGTCTCAGTTCTGAATCCAGACACCCACGAGAGAAAATAGCTTGCGTTTTTCAGTCATGTGAGCCAAGAGATTCCTTCCCTCAGGTGGGTAAATAGGTTTGAGTTGGTTTTCGGTCACTTGCAACCCAAAGATTCTTAACTAAACTAGAATCCTGTCCAAATCCAAGGTTGTGAGTCTTTGGTGGACTGGAGGTCAGGAATGGTGTCTACGTGGCCTCAGTACCTATCTCCTCTGCGTTATAGGTCCTATTGCTCAGCATTCAGGGAATGATCAGGTCCAGATTATCCTGCTTTCAAAGCTATTGATTTTTGCTTCTTGGCAGTGGCAGATTCCAGACCGGCAAGACTTTCAAGGCAATCCCTGAGGGATTTCCCTGCAAGTGAGTGTTCCTGCCGCAGGAATCCTATATGAAGGTCACAGATGATGGCTAGGAAACCTCTGTTTTATGTCTTTCTAGAACACTACCTGCTCCTTCTTATGGAAAATAACGCCTGCCCCATTCTAGCCATGTGGTTTGGAAGAGGATTGCCAGAATCTTAATGGCACAACCATGTGACCAAAGTGACTGGCCTGGAGTGGGCATCTGCCCAAGAATGGGATGAAGAATGAAGTCTCAGATCTTCTCCAACAGTGGAGATGTGTAGAGGCATCGGTGACCAGGTCCCTTGGACTATGGCAGAGAACAGTCTGAGGAGGGAAAGAAATGGCCTTACAGAAAGATCATGGCATGAAGGATGTGGACATAGGTCAGGTGAGATCAGGCAACTCTCTACTCCCACATACAATTGTCCTTGGGATCCCATTATATCCTCTACATGCTCCTTGACAACGTAAGCCTTCTAATGAATCCCCCTGCAAATGACCAGGCCAAGTTAGCTGCATTAGGTGTCTGTCCTTCAGAACCCAAAGAGCTCTATACAGCTGCAGAACTTCCCCAGGCCAGGCCAGACTCCATTTAGCTAACTAGCTACCCATTAGATCCATGGTTCACAACCTTGCCTCATATTTGAATTACTGCAGGGGCTTCTAAAAGAGAATGGTACCATAGTCCAGGACCACAGACTCTCACTTAACAGATACAGAGGAGGGCCCACACAACAGGTGTTTTCCTAATCTCCCCAAGTGATTTTAACATTTATCTAGGCTTGCGCATCACTGCAAAAATGATCCACTAACCATACTTGCCTATGGAACGGGACTTGAGGCAATAAAGGTTGTAAGGGAAAGTCCATTTAGAGGTCTTGGCATCTGAAGGGCTTGGTCCAAGTCCGGTCTTGGTCACTAATCCTGTGGCTGTAGGCATGTCAGCTGACCAAGCCTCAGGAACCCCACCTATAAAAAGGAATTAATAAACTACTTCTTTGTCCTCCTGACAGAGGTCTTTAGGGATCAGATGTGGAGGAACCTAGAACTCTAGGCATCCCAAACCTCATTTCCTAGAACAGAGGTTGCACGTCCCTTTAACTCATTCCTCACACAGTGGGGGGTGGGGGGGCATATGGTGTCTTCACAGCTTTCCTGGTGTCATGATTGAGAAACCTCTAGAGGGAGAGAGGGCAACTCCACCTCAGCAGAGGAAGATGGGCTCTAACTTGTGGTTTACAGAGAGCGTCTGTGTCCTCTCTTCATTTCCTACCCCATGCCTACCTCACCCCACTTTACCCTACCCCCATCAAAGTTCCTGTAGGAACACCTCAAAGATTATTTCTCAACAGCCAGCCACCCATCAAGGCTACTTAATGATCAAATCAGCCTTTCTAGGCCTTTTCCTAAAGGATTTTAATCTCTGTCCTTGTTCTCTCCTGGATTTTTTTTTTTTCCACCACTCCTTGGCTTAATAAATGCCTTTCCAGAAGGCTTCAACCCGGCTGGAAGTATACTTGAACAGCAATTCTAAGTCCTTATTAGCTCTATAGTGATCAGGTGAAGGAATAATTGATCTCAATCAGGAACACCTGGTTTCATAATTGCACAAATGATTATAATTCAATAATAAAAGTCAATTTAACGAACTTAATTCAGATTGCTTTAACCTCTCGCAGACAGTTAAGAAGTGAAGAAGCAAACAGGGAAAAAGGAAAAAGGGGGAAGAAAAGAAAAAAAGAAAAGGTCTGTCTCGACCACCTGACCAGATAGGGCCCAAACACAGCCGATTTCTTCTAGCCCCACCATAGCTTGTATTGTTGCTTCTGGGCCTTGGTTCACTATGTTCTTTCTGTGTAGGATGTCCCTCCCCCAACCTCTACACTTCCAAAGTGTATCCATTTTTTCCAGATCAAGCTCAAATACCACCTCCTTCACCTCTGGAGGGTTGGGGGCTTGAGTGAGATGGAGACCAAGGGTAGGAAAGTATTGTCCGTTGAGGAACTACTGCCAGACATTGACCTCGGGATTTCATTTAGTTCTCAGAGAGAGGTGGGAACTCGAGGCCCAGAAAGCCTAACACTTTGCTCACAGTTGAATGGCTGGAGAGCGAGCAGAGAGAGACAGGATTTGAATTCAGGTCTTCCTCATTTCGGAGCCTGTGCTCTTTGCTCCCCACTGTGAGAACCCTCCAGGTCCCCTGGACCTTCCTCTCCGGCCTAGGAACTGCTTTGGCTGCCCGTGATGGGTTTCTGCGGCTGCCACTTGATTCAGAACATGAAGAATTTGGCCAAGAGTTTGCCGGGCTGGTAAGGCCCTCTCTGCTGGCTTCCACCTGGTGGAAGTAGCTGTCCCCTTCATCTCCCTCCAGTGAAACACTGGCTCCCGGGGATCAGAGGTGGGCTAGAAGTGCTCCTTTGTGAATCACTACAACCCTGTGAATACCAGAGGCTGAGTTTCAAGGATTTTGGGCTTGGGATCAAGCAGAATGTGTCAGGCTGAGACCCAGAGATGGAGGAATGCCCAAAGGCTACTATGCTTCTGTCTGCTCTCCGAAAGGACTAGGGAGAGAGTGTGCAGTGCTTTGCTGACCTGTTCCGGTTGCGGGGGGTGGGGGAAGGAAGCATGTGAGAAGCGTCACATGCTCTCTATTTGGTAAACATTCATGGAACGCCTACCAGACCCATCCTGGGCACAGGGATTCTGAGCTTACTATTGCTATTACTGTTGTTATTATTAATGATAATAATACCACCCACAGTTTACTGAGTACCAGTCAGATGCCTGGCTAAGGGTATATATGCATTATCCCATTTTTCTTCTCAGCCCTATAAGTAGATATTAGTGTCTTCCCCCTATTACAGATGGGTAAATTGAGATTAGAAGATTTAAATATGTATCCAGGGGTAGACAGGGCTAAGACTTAAACCCAGATGTCTAGCTTGAAGGCCTGAGGTCTCATGGCCCTGCTCCCCAGGGCTTGTAGCCTAAGGAATTGTGGGCATGTGCATGAGTAACAATAGTCCGGTAGGAAAGTGCCGGTGGGAAAAGGTGGCAGCCAGGGCCTCCTCACCCGGGGGACACTGCTGCTGACTGTAACAGCAAAGGGCCTTCTTCATCCCTGGACAGCTGCCCGGCTCCGTCTGGGCTGGCCCCTCTGTGGCCCCTAAAGGCTGAGTGCCTAGAGATACCTCGTGTAGACTCTGATACACTCCTCCTTGGGCTTACTTTCCAGTTCCTGGACAAAACTTCTATTTTAGAAATGGGTAGAGTTGCTTTGAAGAAGCTCACTATTAGCTTGAAATCTCCCCCTGCCCCCGACTGCTTGACTGTGGAGCTTTGAAGAATTTATATTGACTGTAGGAAAATGAAAAAATGCAGATAAGCAAGAACTGTTTAAAATTTCCTAGAAATTCCATCACCCAGAGACAACGGCTGCCAGAATTTTGCTGTCTGCTCATCCAGATGTCGCCCAATGGTCATGTAAAGGGCGGGTGTCACGATGCTTTTCTTTTACAAACGTAGAATCACACTGCACTTTGGTTTTGTCACCCACCTTCTCCACCGAGGGCTGTGTAGTGACTGTCTTCCGCGGGATCATATTTGAAACAGAAGCTTTCTAAACCTTCGCAAGCTTTGGAATCTGGAGCATGGCGGCACATAGGTTAACAACGTAAGGGAGAGGCAAGGGTCGAGGCAGACAAGGCATAGTAGTTTGGACCCTGGTTCTCCCTGGTTCTCCCTGGGTGACCCCTCTGAACCTCACTGTTCTTATCCATCACTTGAGGATACAACCCTTTCCTCAGCTGGCCTCCCAGGTTTGGGCGAGCTATCTAGGCAGTGACCGCCGTGAAGGGCTGGTGTAGACTCTTCTTGTATTATCTGAATATATGAGGTCTCTGAAGACTCTGACTCTGCCAAGAATCCCTTTTCTTTTCCACTTGTGAGCTCTGAAGAGATAGCCCAAGAATCCCGAGTTTCCAAGCCCATCCCTGTGGTGCTCCTCCCCCTGGCTTCCTCGTTGGTGATGATGAAGTTCTAACACTTCTGTTCCTCAGAGAGGACTTACACCCTGATGGCTGACTTGCCTGGCTGGCTTATGGCCGTATTTTCTAGGCTTCTGGCTACTACAGGGCTCCCGTTCTAGAGAGGCAGGGCATCTTTCCCAGGTTCCTTTCGCAGTGGGTCTAGCCGCAGCCCCCTGATAAGCCTCCCTGAGCTTCCTGCTGCCTTTCACGATCTCCCTGAGGCCCCCCCCCCCCGAACCTACCCACTTCCTCTTATCTCTTCTCCGGGGCTACTCTGAGTCAGGGTGCTGTCTTTACTTTGCAGACAACCCTTAGTTCTTCCTCACTTTTCTGCCCACCTTCCTGGACCAGGATGACACCTCACTCGGACAGGATGAGAAGTTCTGTGGTTTTCCAGGGATTCTGATGGGGACTTTCCAGGTGGGCAGTCTCTGGGCTCCAGAGCAACCCCAGGTTCAACTTGCTTCTTGCTGCAGCTGAGTTTTATTTGGCCAAAGTGGCCACTGGACACGCCACCTGTGACAGTGAGAACCCACATGGTGCCTTCCCCACCCTTTCCCAGGAGGTAACCGCGGCTGAGGGAACTGAGACCTGAATTCCTAAGCATTCCCACTCCCCTCCATCCAATTCACCTGCAGCCCCCTGGTCCTGAAGTTTTCTTCCGTGTTCTTACCCCCCACTTGCCCATTCCCCAGACTTACCCTTCCTGGTTCTCCAGAACTCAGCTCAGACCCCAGGACCTTCCTCACATAGCAAGGCTCATTTAGGTGCTTTTAGCCTCAAAATACCTAGTACTTCTAATAACTCTAAGAAATACCAGTTTTCTGGTACCTTGTCTCCAGGGTGTGAGTGCCTGAAAGAAGGGGTTGTATCTTCTTTTCCATTATTACCCCAGAGTCATAACAAGTATTCAATAGATTTTAATGAATGATTAAACCAACTTTGTATATTTTGGTCCCACTGGGACCACATCAACCCCCATTTATGCTTCTGGAGAAACTTTTTGTTAACTCAGAAATCCATCCTTCCTTTCTCCTGCAGCTGAGCTGTGGAAGGATCTGACAAGTTTGAGGTTGGCCGTCTACCCTTCTGGCGGACTCCCTAGTAACCCAGGTGGGGTCATTAGAATCCTGCCCCTGGTGGCCTTAGCTTTCTCTAGGGGTGGGGGGAAAGCCAGACCTGTGACTGGCAAGGGCTTTGAGCTTCTGCACCTTCTCGCTCTGGGGACTTCCTGCTCTATCTTCCCCAAAGCTGCCTGGCACTGGTTTATTCTCCAACTGAAGGTGAATTTTGTTAATGTCCTGAGAAATTTGTAATATCCCTAAAAGAAATCGGAGCTGTCCCGCCCAGATTCTACTGGAGTATCATCAAAGCTGAATTAGAAATAATCAAGCTTTCCTCATTCATGCATGCATTTACTGATCCAGGAAGCATTTATTGAGTCCCTATTATGCCCCAGGTACTGGGCTAGGTGCCCAAAACCCACATTCCGCCCGAGGTAGACTTTCTTCTTTAACAGACCTCACTGGCTGAAACAACTACACCCAAAAGCCATTTCATCTGTCAACTGATTTACATAATGACCAGTTTGCCTGAAATTCAGCCCATTTAGGTGTTTTTTAATTTGTTCAGATATCCTGAGCAAATTATTCAGACTATCCTTTTTGCTATCTTTTTTTTACATTGTAAGATTTATTTTTGTAATAAGATAGAACTTTAGAATTCTTCCCATATCAATCAAGATGTAAAATATTTTTTAAAAATTAAGTATAGAAACCAAACTGAGTTTTGAAGACGGGGGTTTGTGGAACTGATGAGCTCTTGACTCTTCCTGCAATTCATTTCCCCGATTCTATTGGCATGGGGACCTGTATTTCTGGTCTCCGGGGAGGGAGCATGTAAGAAGAGAAACCCCAGATAGGACACTGTGGGTCCCCTCTGCAGACCTAAGTGAGGGATCCCAGGCTAGACAATGAAGGATGGTGTTCAAAAAAAAGATTGAAAGGCTTTGTACACATGAGGAGCCTGGCCCAGAGCTGTGAGGAGACCACTAGCCTCTCTCTCTGAACCAGAGGTGGAGTGTGGCTTCAGTGCCACTGCCCCGAGCAGTGAGGCTGCGTGAGGGAAGGTTTGAGCCAACGATCGAGGAAGAGCACCCAGGCACAGCTGTGGAGCCTCCATGAGGTGGCCCCTGGGACCAGCCAGCGGAGGGGGGCTGCTGACGTCCCCTGGTCATCCAGGTCAGGGCTCCCGGCTGCATGACTTCAGCATTAATGTCACTGAACTTCATTTGCATCCCCCGGTCGCTGAGGCGTGGGAATGTTTGGGTGACAGAACACCCTCAGGAGCATAAAACAGCCTCACGCTTCAAAGAATGGTGCCGCTGAGTGAAGATCATTGGAAATACAAAATAAGTTGAAAATGCCCGATTTTAGAAGTAAGGAAAAGGGCATCTTTATAAATTAAAAAAAAAAATAAAAAGCAAGGAACGGATTCATTTTTGGGCCAACTGACCATGGAGCCACCACTCACCTTCAACCACGCATGGCAGCCCCTCTGTTGAGAGTCCTGAAACAGGCAGAGCAGGGGACCCAGGAAACAGTCCTGGCACTCCCATCTAGTCTCCCCATTGCCAGGGAGAAGAGGCCCAGATGCTCAGAGAGATGCTGGGGGCGGGGAGAGCAGCGGCTAGGGCAGGGCAGCCTCCCAGGGAGGGGACAGAACAAACACAGGTCTCCAGGCTGCAGGGGGACTGCAGTGTGCAGGGCTCCACTCCACTTGCAACCTTGGACCCCGGCCAAGCCTCCTGTGCACTGGGACTCAAGACAGAGCCCTCGCGTGCAAGCTGGAAGCTGGGAGAGAATTCCTGTGCTTCTAGGAACCTCAGCCTGGGGTTTGGTCGTCAAAACCTCTAGCTACAAAGACCCTTAGGGATTATCTGGTCCAACCCCCTCATTTCCCAGAGCACGTTGCTGGGGCCCAGAGAGGAAGGAATTTGTTCCCTGTCACCAGGAATGTCAGTGACGCAGGATCCTCCTGCTGGGTTCAGCCTAGGACGATGAACCCTGACAAGGGACCCTGGGTTTCTAATGGGTTCACCATGAAAATCAAAACAATCACAGCAGTCAGTATTTTTCAGTCACTGGAAAAGTCTAACTTTGTTAAATCCGCAAAGCACAAACATTTGCTCATCAAAGCATTTACCCAAGTGATACTCAATTAAAGCAATATTAAGGGAAAGAAAATGTGCACATGTTACAGACCACCTACGCAGGATTTCTATCACATTCTCTTAGATGAGAGGTAAACCGATGGCAGTTCTCACTTGCTCTGATCTGGAAAGTGGGGAATTAGCAGGAGCTTTTAGGAAGATTTGACAGGCAGCTGTAAAGGCTCAGAACCAGAAGCCAGGAGACCACTTCTTCTCTTTTCTCTGCCTCTCAGAGGCCCACTGACCTTGGGCAAGTCCCTCAGCCTCTCTGAACCTCACTATCTTCATCCCTGAAATGGAGATGATGCTCCCCACCCAGCCCAACCACCCACCCCCAGGTTTGTTACAAAAATAACGTGAGATGGACCTAAGAACATGTAAAGCAAAACCCAGTGTTTTTCAGCCACTTTCAATCTGAGCTGGTAGCTGACTACAGAAAGGAGAGGGGGCTAGGAGAGCAGGAGAGAGAAGACAGGTAAGGGACCTAGACACCAAGTTCTAGTCACGACAGTTGCAATCGCTCAAATTGCTGAGCCTGGAAGCAGTGAGATCTTGCAAAAGGTAAAAGACAATGTGGATCCAGATGGACCTGTGGGCTCTGGCTCTTCATGGCCATGTGGTCTTGGACAATTTATGTGAGTTCTCTGAGCACGTGAATGAAAACAAAAATACCCACCTAGCAGAGCTGTCACGAATGTTCGTGAGAGCTGGCATCTCCTGAGTGCTTATTACAATACTTCAGATACTGTTCTAGGTGCTGAGCCTACACTAACTCATATGAGCCTCGCAACCACCATCTGAGTCAGACATTATCACAATCTCTGTTCTACCAGCAAGAAAATGCAGGCAGAGAGGCTGAGCAACCTGCTCAAGGTCACGCAGCTAAGTGAGAGAGTCAGGCTTTGAATTTGGGCATGCTGGTTTCAGAATCCATATACTTAACTTCTGTGTAGAGCATATGAGGTTCCGACGGCTGCTGTAACATATTACCACAAACTTAGTAGCTTAAAACAACACAGATTTATTATCTGATGATTCTGGAGGTCAGAAATCCTAAAATCAAAATGTTGGCAGGCCACTTTCCTTCAGGGGGCTCTAAGGAAGAATGCTTTCTTTGCCTTTTCCAGTTTCTAGAGGCCAGCTGCATTCTTTGGTTCATGGTTCCCTTCCTCACCTCATGCTGACCTCTGCTTCCATTGTCACATTTTTTCTCTCTCTATCCGGGCTTTCCTGCCTTCATCTTGCCTTCATCTTATAAGCACCATGTGGATACCTTGAGCCATCCCAGATAACCCAGGACGACTTCCCCATTACAAGATCCTTAACTTAACCCCATCTGCCATGCCACTTTTGCCAGGTAAAGTAACATATCCACAGGTTTGGGATATTAGGAGGTGGATGTTTGGGGGGACTGTTGTTCAGCCTACCATACTAACTGTGACCTCCCCCAAGAAGGGAGATCTCTGAGACTCTGGTCCCTCATCTGTAGAATGGTGGGTGGTATTTCCCATCCCACAGGGATATAGTGAGTAGCAAAAGAGAGAAGATGTTCAACAAGTATCTGCCATCAGAAACCGAGCAAACGTTGCCATGATGGTAGGTTGGGAACCAAGATGTTCCTGAGTGGCCTCCCCACTTCCTCAGGGCTGTTGGAAGTAGATCTTTGCACACAGCCCTGCTTCCTCCTCCCAGTTCTCCTCAGTGCTGGCCAGGACTGGAGTAGGATGTGGCCATCCTCCCTCTGACTTCCAAGTTTCAGGCCTCTTCCCTAGAACTTGAGCTGCTCATTTGTCAAAGGCAAGTGGTTCCTTCCGGCTGGAATCCACCGGCACAACTCCGTCCCCCACGCCTGGACTTGAGGCAACTTGCCTGCTGACTTGGGGCAGAGGTAGAAGAAGAATACAAATGATCCTTTAAAAAAATGTATTTCAGATCTTATTTTGAAAATACTCTGGGAGTCTGCTACTTCAGAGATACCTACCGCGTGGTTGTTATTTTATAATAGGGTACTCCCCTGGAACAGAAAAAGAGAGAGAGTCAAGTCACATCTGTGATCCAGAGGAAAGAACAAAATTCAAATGCCAACTCTGCCTTTTACAGGCCAATGTGGATACAACCCACACAGTCATATGCCTCAAATGAAGTTGACCCTTTCCAGTTCCCAAGCCATGCCTGACTGATCTGAGCATAACTTCCTTTTCCACCCAAGTAAGTGGTTCAGAAATGACTTGTGAGTTGCAAGGCATCGCTGGGGGGCAAGGGCTAGGGGCCTTTTTTCCAACCATTCAGAGAGGCCCAGCACATGATGGCTTCCCTTTTCTTCTGCCACAATGATGTCTGGATGACAGGTCTGGCACTCCTGTGGCTGTCTTATCACCAGCCTGATGAAAAAGACAGCCTGGGGATGGCAGAGAGGTAGAAGGGTATACTTCCTTAATGATGGACTTGAGCTGCTAAGTCAATCAAACTTGAAGGCTGCTTTATTCCAGACTAGAATAAATCCCCCTTTAATCGCTAAAGCCAGTTCTCCAGTATTTGCTACAGAAAGCATCTGAAGTGATAGATCAGCTGTGTGATCTTGAATAAACCACCTACCCTCTCTGAGCTTTATACTAGTCCACCCCTGCATACTCACGATGAGGATCAAGTGAGAGAGTAAATGTGAAAGTTTTTTCAAACAAACTACACAGTACTGGACAATTTAGGCTATTATTAATACTAATATTATTATTAGTATTATTTTAAGCTTTGGTAAATGTGCATTGTCCAAATTGGATCTATTTAATAAAACTCTTTATATTATTGATTTATTCAAATCTGGGCTCTACTCTGGCCAAGTAGTTTGGTTTTGTTTTTCTGGAGCCGTGGCAGCATTGGAACAGGTCAGGGGTTCTCCCTTCTGCGTCTGTCTTGTTGGACTTCAAACGGACCCCCAGCAAGGAGACAGAAGTGGTACAAAGTTCATGTCACGAGAAGAGTGCCCAGGGAGGGAAAAACAGTTCTCCCAGTGACCGCTGGAAGATTAGAGCCCAGGAACCCCAGAGAAGTCTTGGTGGTCCAAAGCCCACAGGCTCCCGGGTACGGGCGGCTGACTCTGCGGCCTCCTCTCATCAGTGCCTTCCAGAGGATATGCTTCTCAGGGGGAAATTGTAGTTCTGAGGGTTTCTAAATAGTACCTAGGCCACCTGTTCCTGCTAGTGTCTGGCCCATCTCCTTCAGCGAAAGGAAACTCTGAGTGTTGAACCTTTGCCCTTATCCTGCCTGATGTGTCTGTGAATGAGTACGGATGGGAACAGCATGTCTGCTCAGCTGTTGTCAGAACCCCTTAACATAGTGATGCACGAGCAGTACAGAGAGGGCTCTGGGCTCCAAGGGCCCTGGGTGCAGGGATGCTAGAGGGATACCGCCTGTTTGGGGATGACAAGAGCCTGCTTGAAAGACAGAGAGATTGGGGCGCATGGGTGGCTCAGTGGGTTAAGCCTCTGGCTTCGGCTCATGATCCCAGGGTCCTGGAATCGAGCCCCGCATCGGGCTCTCTGTTCAGCAGGGAGTCTACTTACCCCTCTCTCTCTCTGCCTCTCTGCCTACTTGTGATCTCTCCCTCTGTCAAGTAAATAAATAAAATCTCTTAAAAAAGAAAGAGAGAGATAGAGATCGGGACACAGAGAGTGAGGGGAGAATGCGTTTGCAGGTCAAGGAGGACACCAGGTAAAAGAACTGGTGTACGGTCAAGGAAGCAGGACCCCCTCCAAGGGATCAGGCTGCGGACTGACCAGCTGGCCTAGGGACCAACGCCAATCTACCACCGTTGTCCTCCGGTCCATAGCGAAGGTGAGAAAGATAAGGACAAATAGCAAGGTTGGTATAAAGCTAATTCACACAACCTGAAGTTTTGTTTTTATTCTGATGTGACGTCCTTCTTACGTCTCCGGTGCTAACGTGCCATTCCTTCTATGAAACGATGGCCACTGTCCACGGCAGCTGGGGGAGCCATCCAGTTGGCCTGAACTCCTCTGACCTCTCACCTTCCAGGCATGTGGCAGGATTCAACCTCTTGGCCCCCATTTCAGTGACGTCTGGACAAGTGCCTTGTTTTTACAAATGAAACAGAAGAGGAAAGTGCTCATTCCTCATGGGCAGAATTTCTGAGAGCCAGAGAGTCGGATAATCCCACCCACGGAAACAGGAGTCGAGGCACAGCCTCTGTCCGCCTGGCACCCCCATCACCAGGACCCTGCCGACCTCCGGGGGCACACAGGGTGTCGGTAACATCACTTGCCCTGCCCCAAGCTGCGAGGCTCGGGAAGCTATTTGCTCTGGCAGCACAGTCTAAAGGAGGAGCTGTTTTTCCTCGTGTCTTTATTTAGCAGAATGAGATGTTGCCAATCTTATGTGGGTATCCTTTTCTTCCCCCCTTCCTTTTGACATTTAGCTGCCCCCAAGAAAATCCAACCCCTTGGACATGCTGACGCTCTGATAGCTGGAGCGTGGGCAGCATCCTGTGTGACAAGAACAATGGTCCTCAGGTCAGGGACCACAACACGGGCCCCTCTGTTACGACCCAGCCGGAGGCACACCTGCTTTTTTACCTGCATGATGAATAAATGAATGCACGGCCTGCCCATCCGCACGGGGCTTCAGCCGAAGCAAAGGCTTTGATAACTGAACGTTACGTGGCTGAGACTCTGCTAGGCCCCGGGGATATCCTGACAAACAAGGCAGACTCAGACTTCTTGCCTATTTACGTGTTGTCTATGGTTTTCCATTTTGTGGGGCATGGGAAAGACCAGGGGTCTGTCAAAAGACAAGTAAACAGGGGCGCCTGGGTGGCTCAGTTGGTTAAGCCTCTGCCTTCAGCTCGGGTCATGATCTCAGGGTCCTGGGATCGAGCCCCGCATCGGGCTCTCTGCTCAGCAGGGAGTCTGCTTCCCCCTCTCTCTCTGCCTGCTTATGATCTCTCTGTCTGTCAGATAAATAAATAAAATCTTAAAAGAAATGAAAAAGATTTTTAAAAAAGACAAGTAAACAAACAGGTGAATAAAATAAAACATGGAAAAGCTGTCCACCGGGAGGACACAGGGACTGAGGTAGAGAATAACAGGGGAGGCCTACTTGAGGTAGGGTGGCTGTGCGGCCTGCTCCAGGGGCAGAGGCCTGCATGGCGGGAGGTCGCTAGTAGGCGAGCCGAGAGCAGGCGCGGCTGGTGCTGCCTATTTCACGGTGTCACTTAATAAACCCTCCACAGAACACATTCAAAGCAGAAATCGTCATGTCCAGTCACTCCCTGCCCCCAGTCCGGTCTCCCTCGACCTTTCCCAACACGTAACTTCCACTCTGAGGGCTGCTCAGGCCCAAAATTGTGGAGTCTTTCTTACCCTCCATCAAACCATCAGGGGATCCTTCGAACTGCACCCTAAATCAGACTACCGTCACCCCCTCAGCAACCCTCTCCCCTCCCCCACCATGGACCTGATCCAAGACCCCTGTATCTCCAACCTCTTACTACCTTATAGTAGCCTCTTCACCGGCCTCTTTGCTTCCACCCTTGACCTGAAATTCTGTCCCCTTTTCTCTGACACAGCAGTCAAAGGGATCCCTCAAAACCCAAAACCATCTTCTGCTCCCATCTTACAATGGCTTCCCGTGTCTCAGATAAAACCGGCATCCATCTTCGTGGTCTGGCCCTTCACCCTGGCTCTGATCCTACACGTTTCTCTTCCCCTTGCTCACCCAGCTTCAACCCCACAGCCATCCCGATGTTTGGCATGTGCCCAGCATGCATCTGTGGCGTGACCTTTGCTCTTGTGTTTCCACTCCGAGTCCTTGACTCAGCTGGTTACCTGTTTCTGTGGTTTGCTCCCTACCTTTATTCGGGTCTTTCCCCAACGGCCTCGTCACCGGAGTGTGCATCCGTGGACACTCCTTTCTGACATTTCTATCTTCACACCTTTTCATTTTCCTTCATGATATGAACTGTCACCTGACATACTATATACTTATTTTTCTAGGCCATAGGTTGGCAAACTTTTCTATAAAGGCCAGATGGTAAATATTTTAGGCTTTGCAGGCCATACGGTCTCCATCACAACTGCTCAACTCCGCCGTTGGAGTGCGAAAGCAGCCGTAGACAGTACATAAATAAATGAGCATGGCTGTGTTCCAATAAAACTTTATTTACAGAAACCGGCGGCAAGCTGGAACCGACCTATGGGCCACAGTCGGCTGACCTCTGGCTTAGGCTTTTGTTGTCTACCTCCCCACCAAAGTGCAAAGCTCCAGAAGAAAGAGGATCATGTCTCAGAGGCACATCCCAAAGTGCGTGGCATGTGGTAGACAGTCCATAAATATTTATTGAATTCATCGATTCATTGATTAATGAGCTCCCGGGAAACTGATTTTAGAAGGCTGGCTGAGGAATTTGGACCTTCTTCTTCCAAAAAAAAAAGTTCGAAAAGTGTCTTTGCCAGTTTTAACAATATTCATGACGGTTGATTGACAGATCTTATCTGCAGTCTGCAATTCTCAGAATGGAGACATTTTGAGACAAATGACAGCCACTTGCTCGTCTCACTGTTTACTCCTCTTGTAAGAGCAGCGCGAGAGGCACATCGCGCACAGAGTTGGATGTGTTACGCGTCACGCTGCTGCCAGCAAAAACACATCGGAATCAAATCATCCTCTCTGCAAGCAAAGGCCTAGGAATGGCACCCTAGACGCCCTTCTGGAAATAAAGGGGCCTGCTACAGCTCTGCAGGGACCAGAATCCAGGATCCATGCCACTGCTGGGTGTAGATGAGCGGAGAGGGCCCCGGAGGCTGAAAGTGTTGTGAGGCGGGGAGGTGGCCCTGGGTGGGGTCGGAGGGACTAGGTACAGCCTGATCGAAGAAGGACTCCTTTTCTGGGATGTGACAGGCCAATGCATGGCGTTGGCCAAGAGTGGAATGTGCTCCTGAATTCTGAAAAACCCAGTTAGAGTGGGTTGTTTCTTTCTGGAAAGGCGGGTTCATGTGAGGGTCCGGACCGTGGGTATCCCTGAGAACCAGTCTGGAGAACTGGTACCATTAGGCAGTGGGAAACCGGTGAGGGTTTTGAGCAGTCGGTTGTTATGGTGATGGAGTTTCCTCTGCCTTAAGGTTGAGAAATAGAACGAAGGAGCCAGCAGATGTGAATAAACGAGGGAGGGGCAGATCTCAGGTGAAGGAGTTAGAACAAATCCTGAGGGCACTGGGGAAGCACTGAGAGGTTTGAAGGAGAGAGTGACTTGATCAGCCCTTTTTTCAGATGAAGTGGATAAGGGGATTGGAAGGAATGGGAGAGTCTTCGGGATAAAGAGACCAGTTGGGTCACTGCTTCTTTTTTTCTCCTTTTTGTTAGAGAATGTGTACCTGGGGAGGGGTTGGGAGGGTGCAGAGGAAGAGGGAGAGAGATAATTTTTTTGAGATTTTATTTATTTATTTGAGAGAGAGGGAGAGCACAAGCGGGGAGAGAGGCAGAGGGAGAGGGAGAAGCAGACTCCCCCTGAGCAGGGAGCCCGATGCGGGACTCCATCCTAGAACCCTGAGATCATGACCTGACCGAAGGCAGATGTTTTACAGACTGAGCCACCCAGGTGCGCCTGGACCACTGCTTCTAGAATGTTCTTCTCTTGCAAGTCCTCACCTTTCCCTGATGCAGTTACCTCTTGCGTCCACCTCCACACCAAGTCGGCCCATAACATTGACTTGCTAAATCTGGTGACCCCACTCACGTGCCACTTCCTCCCACTGTGAAGCCTTCTGCACTCTCCCCACCTGGAAAGGACCTTTCTTCTTGGGGCTTTCATGCTTCCTCAGACGTTCCTCTCTAATTGCAGTGACTGGTTTTCATCTTAGAATCAGCTTGTCTGGATTCCAGCGGCAGCTCTTCCACTTGCTCTGTGGCCTCAGGCAAGTTCTCTTCCTTCCTTCCTGGGCCTCTATTTCCTCATTGATAAAAATGGAGATAATAATAATAATGCCTTTCTCCGAAGGTCACTGTAAGGATTTAATGAGTTAATATTTGTGATAGGCTAAGAACGGTGCCTGAAGTACAATGAACTCTGGATAAGCAATGGCTATTATTATTATTATTATTGCTATTGTATTAAAGTTATTTGTGTCCATGTCTTATCTCCCATAATAGATTTGAGCCTTTGAGGGTAAAGACTGTGTCTTATTCATTTTTGGGTCTTCCTCAGTGAGTAGCAAAATGCATTCACATAGTATGTGCTCAGTATATTTATAGAATGAATCAATAATGATCAAATGAGTGAGTAAGTATAACACATAGAATATAATTTAACCATGATGCCGTAAAAAATATTACTTATATTCAGAGATACTTTGATTTTCCAAGGGAAAAACAAACTATGTGGGTAATGGCAAGAACCTAAGAATCTGAGTACAGAAGGAGCAAGGGGCAAAGCCTGCCATAAAAGCTCTCCAGATTCCACTCTGTGCCTTGATTTCCCCATCCACAAAATGAAGAGAATTGATTACATTATCTCGAAGTCCTACCTAGCTCTCCAGTTCTATTATTGGGATCATTAGAGTCTCAAGAGTTTTGCTCTTTAGTGACTACACCATTAGGAATTTCCTAGAAAAATGAGTGGAAGAATTTTTTTTTAATTGAAAAAAATGCTTCCAAAGGACACTGAGTGCTAGGGCATAGAAGAAGATCTTATCAAACCTAGTGAGGGCTGTGTGAGAGGTGGGCCCTCTGTTCCCTCACTTTAATTAGGACTAACATATCAGGAAAAGAAATTCTGTCTGAAGTATGTACAGCAGTCACATTTACCCCGAAGACACAGGAAGCTTGAAAACATGAATCAAACCTGCTCCAAATTCTCCTGAGAAAAAAGAACAATGAGAAGCACCAACAAAATGAATCCAAGTTCAATGGGATGTCATTGACCCTGCTGAAACTGTGGTTTGGCATGTTGGGCTTTGCTGTTGTGAGTCTCAACATGAGAGACTCACGGGGGTTCAGCATGAGAGACGAGGACTCTGTGGTTTCTAAAGACACCTTGGGGTGATGGCAAAGGGGGAGCCCTGGACTGGGTGGCCCCTTCTTCTAAGTCTCTCTCAGCACCCTCTTCAACTCTCAGGCATCATCTTCCTACGTGGCTATCATTTGCATCACTAAATGTTATCTTCTCTGAAGAGTGTGCTTATTTATCTCAGGCCCCCTAATGTCTAATAGGTGCTCAACAAATATTTGTTGAATGAATGAATGAATGAATGAATGTTGGCCAGGACTTAAATTCTGGCTTTGAGGAATGCTGACACCAGAGAGGAAGAGTTGTAAATACATTAATTTCCAGGTCACGTGATGGTTAATCAGTGTAAACTCATTTCTGGGTTAAAATAAAGCAAACACGTGAATTATTAGACAAAAGTGAAGCAACCAGCCTCCGTGCTTCTGCCTTCCCTATTGACTTCTCAGTCAGCCTGGGCTGGGGGTATGGAGGCATGCGGGCAGGGAGCCTATGGCTCTGTCAACTCACTGGGCAGGGCTGCCCATCCCTGAGCCATCCCCCCTGCTGGGGGGAAGGAGGGGCTCAGTGCCAGGGATAGCCAGAGTCATGTAGCAACCACGGCTGGTCCCTGTTGGGGTTCTGCCTCTCCCCCACAAACCCTGAAGCATGTGATCTCCCCCCAAAGAGCCCCGCACTGGATCCCAAGCAGGGAGAGGGAAGCTAGATTCCTCCTCAACAGATGTCACCATAATTAGATAACTCATTATATCAAGGAATAAGGGAAGGAGATTGACATGGATACAAATGCGAACATATTGATAGCTGTTCTGCATGTGAGTTTGTGCAATCTTGGAGACTGATTTCCTGGACAAGGCTCAAGGGATGAGTCAGCGGTTGGAGCCTGGGGAGATTTTCCACAATGATATTCTAGTCCTAGTGAAGTATCCTAAGAGCTTTCCACCCTGTAAGACCATTCCCAGGGGCGGCCAGGGCTGGAAGCCAGCGTGGGTGTGTGCCTACACATGTCGGCGGGGGGGGGGGGGGGGCTGCAAAAAGCCAGGGCCTGGGGGTGAAGTGGGGAGCCTCCTGGGGAGTCCGCCCCCACCCGGAGCGGGATTAAGTGTCCTTCACTAGTGTTCCCATATGACCCTGCCCGTTCTGTTGGGGCACCCACCATTCCACTGTGTACTTGCCTCTTTTCCCTGCGGCAAATGGGAGGCTGTGACCACTTGATCCTTTCCAGCTTGTTCTAAAGTTGGAAATGCCTTTAAAAATGGGGGAAATGAAGGAAACAGTGAACTGACATTGAGCACATGCTGCTCCTTCCCTGGCCATGTCACATCCATCATCTTCCAACAACCCCCTGAGGCCGACTCGCCAGTTTTCAGAGGGCCGTGATCTCTTCAGTTGGTTGTGCCTCCTGAAGACTCCAGGGCAAGCAGGCTCCTCCCCCGTGGTCCAGTTGGTAATCGCACTTAGCACTTGTCTTTTCTGGGGAGACCTGGGGAGTGGAGGGCGTGAAGAGGAAAAGTCACTCCTGCTAGAGTTCTAAATCCCTGCGCCCGCCCCTATGGCCTTCATCCTCCCTGACCATGCCTCTCGGGCTCCTTTCCCCACCTCCACCCCAGCATCCTACCTCCAGAGAACGAGCTCTTTTCTTGCACAGAGAAAACACAGTGCACTGGAATGGAACTCCCTTAGCTCACTGACCGGGAAGAGGTAGCCCACCTCTTCCTTTACCTGTGCCTGGCACCTGGCTCACTTAAGAGTCACGGTCTGCCCTTGACTTTTATTTCTTGAGTCTATCCCCTCTTCTGCATGGTCCAGCTCCTTGCCTTTCCTTGGAGTCATTATGTTATGGCCCAGGCCTCTCTCCGGTGGTCTTTCTGCCACTGCTGTCCTCTCCCTGGGCCTTCTAGTTCCCACCCCACATTTCACAGAAGTTCTCTTGAACCTACAGAAAGCCCTTCAGCTGGCTGAACCTGACATTCAAACGTCTTGGTAAGAGTCCTGGGGAAAATTCTTCTGCAGGGACCTGGAGTCCCTAAACAGACAACTCTGTCCCTATTTAAGGTAGGCTTTAAATACAAAGATGACAGATGCCATCAGCAGATTATATGCAGGAGCCAATGCTATGCTTGAATTAGTAAAAGTGTGACAGGTTATAGTTACACATTGGTAAAGAACTCAGGGTCACACTTGACGAAGCAGTCCAGGGCTGAGTGACCGATGACTCTGAACAAAAGTTAGAGCTACATCCAGCCAGACTCAGAAAGGAGAAGAGCTAATGACCATCCATCAGAGAGGCCAGGGTTGATGAAACCCACACCAGCCCCTGCTTCTGGGCAGGGGAGAAGAAACAGAAGGACTTTGTCTTCTTGGGGACCACAGGCCGTCAGAAGGTGTCCATCTTCCCCTGGAATCGTTGACCCCAAACCTGCCTGGAGTAGGGAGAAACAGTAACCCCTTCTGCCTTGCAATCCTTTTCTCTCTCTCAATTCTCTCTCCCTACTTGGTGTTGGGATAGTGGGAGTCAGCATTAAAGATTTCTGGACTGGTTTTTGCTTGTGAGCCTGTACAAAAGTTCATTTGGAGGGCCTGTTGACAGCTCTAGCACCGACACGGGAAAGACAGTCCCTGCTCAGACAACTACCCAGCTTCCATCCGCTGACCAGCCCTCCCGCCTATGCATTCAGCATTCCAGTTGTCACTCCCAGTAAGGCACCACACCTTCCTTTCCTCTGTTTCCCTTTATGGCCAAACCTGACCATCCTGCCATGGTCCATCACACTCCACCTTCCTGGGGCCCTTCTGGAGTCTGCCTGCCCTCCTCTCTCACAGCCCTGCACGGGCCCCCCAGCATGCTCTACTTTCTGTCACCTGGCTTGCTGTCCCTGTCTTTTCTCCCCTTCACCCCATGAATTTTTCCAGGAAACAGACTCAGTCAGGGACATGTGAGCACTTCCCCTAGGCCCCAGCACAGTGCTGCTGGCTAGACGTCACTTGCTATGGAAGGAGTGTACTGTTTCCAGGCCCATTCTAGATGTTTTACGTTAAATCTTCCCAAAGCTTTGGTAGACATGTCATCCTGTTTTGCAGATGATGAAAGTGAGGCTCGAGAGAGGTTAAATGACTTGCCCGAGATCACAAAGGCGCAAATGGCAGAGACAAACTGGAACCTAGGCCCGGCAATGTTTGCTCCCCACCCCACCTCCACTCCCCGGCGCAAGCCCCTGCAGGCTCTTGCAGTGAACTGAGAAGTAGGAGGAGACAAAAGTGCTAAGTGGCACAGAGGAGCGGACACTGTTCTTCCAGCCCAGTCTCTTCCCACTGAAACATGCACCTGATGTGCCTTTGAAAACTTTTTTTAAAAAACTCTTGGAAGAATGGAGTAAGTGTGAACAACTCAGTCAAAGGCGGGAGCAAGAAACAATACCGAGAATCATGAGTTTGGTTTTCTTCTGCTGCCCTTCCTCTGCATCAGAGAATTTGGTTTACAGGTTTGGGAAGAGAGGAAAGGAAGAAAGGAGCTTCCAAATGGAAGAAAGCGTACAGCTAGCAATGCAGGGCCAACTTTGGGGAGATGCACTCGGTAAAAATGTAAACAGGTTGTCATGGCTTTCTGGATGTTAGACTGGGGTTTCTTGGTCACCCAGCACGCAGAGGCGACGTGCCACTTTGACATTTGAGACTCCTCCCAGGGAGCAGATGTGTTGGCCCCCTACATTGTGATGATTAGAAAGATGTGCTTCAACCCCAAATCTCCTCAACCTCGGCCAATGTCCTTTCTCAAGGCTTTCCCCAATGGCCTCTTCTCCGGGGTCTGCTTCTCATCGCGTGACTCTAATCTGTACATCAGGACACGTACAAGGAGAAAAAGGCTCGCCTCTCTCATGTCCCTACTCACGGCAGCTCCCCACTGATTCTTCCTTATTGTGCACAACTGGCCATATGTCTTGACAGCTACCGCAAGAGACTGTCTTGAGGCAAAGGAAGCTGATGGCACTTCTTATGGTCCTGGGCTGGGGACACGAGACGAGTGGGAGAAAGCTCTAAGCAGGCAGCTTTTGCTTTGTAAGAAGACCCTTCCTGGGGCTTAGAACTTCCCTAAGATGGAATGAATGGTGATGATCTCCCTTCCGCTGAGTGGCAGGAGGAACCTAGAGTCGGGGGAGAGGTCAGATTGACACAGAGGGAGCTATTACAGATGAAATGCAGCGTGTGGGGTTTCCATTGCAAAGATAAGATCTGCTTTCTTAATTTTGCATTTTCAATTCATGACTCATAAAAACAGAACAGCCAGGTGCTTTTTGGAATGTACAAGAGACCAAGGTAGCCAGTTGTAAGTGACCCAGAAACCAAATAAACCCACATCTAGCAATTTGCCTGCAACAAACATCATTCTTATTTTGAGCATTCTTACATCCTTAAACAGAGACTGTCATTTCTGGCTCCAACTTCAGAAACAATAACATACCCTTAGGGCTTGTAATCCACACTAGAGAAATCATTAGCCATCTGAAAGAGTCATTATATCTCATTCAAACCGAACTAAACCAGCAAATATTTACCGAGCACCTCACTGGTGCAAGGCGAACCAAGATGGGTAAGATCTGGTCCCTGCCATCTAGGCACCAACAAGAGAGTGGAGGGGAGAGAACAGGTTTGCGATGAGCTGACTCACCAGGCCACCTCTTCCAGCACTTTCCCAACCTCCTATGATTATTTCCTTCAAACTGCCAGCTGCCCCCCCACCCCCAAGCCTGTGAGCTCCTCAAGGACAGTACAGCTCATCGGCTAAGGCGTAACATTTGCACTTAGAAAAACTGAGTTCACCTCCTCACTTGGCCGCGTGTCAGCCGTAACTTGGGACCCGTTGCTTTACTGCTCTCTAATTTCCTCGTCCGAAAATGGGAACAATAATAGGACTGATTATTGTGTGAATTGGACTCAATAACATGAGCAAAACCTGTCTTGGCTCAGTAAATACTGCTGTTACTGCCACCACTACCACTGATAGGGGGGTTACTCTTAAGTAGGGGCTAATTTCTGAGGTGAGTTCATAAGTTGAAGTTCACACCTAAGCAATATGATACTTCAAAATCCCACCTTGCATCAGAAGCATATGCACTCTGAAAGAAATGGCTTAATATGGGGCACCTGGTGGCTCAGTGGGCTAAGCCTCCACCTTTGGCTCAGGTCATGATCTCAGGGTCCTGGGATCGAACCCCACATCAGGCTCCCTGCTTAGCTGGGAGCCTGCTTCCCCCTCCCCTTCTGACTGCCTCTCTGCCTGCTTGTGATCTCTCTCTCTCTCTCTCTCTGTCAGATAAATAAATAAAATCTTAAAGAAAAAAAGAAAGAAAAAATGGCTTATATAGTTACTGGCACAGCTCTCCTCTCTCTTGCTCTCTTCTCTCTCCTCTCTTTCTTTCTCAGTCATAGGGTTGGTCACTTAAATTAATAACAGCTAATATTGAATGAGGGTTTATTACCTGGTAGGCACTGGTCCCAAACTTTACATGTATTAACCTATTTAGTTTCATGTCAACCCATGAGGAAAGCACTAAGATTTTTCCATTCTACACATGGGGAAACTGAGGCACAGAATACAGATTCTCCACCACTGGGCCTGACTATCTCTCCTTAGGTATATAGGATATCCATAGCTTAATACTAGTGTCAGCACGTCCTACCATTTATACAAGTCTTGGACTACAATTGCTGTTGGGTAAACATATGTGGAATGAACGAGTTCCTTAGGTTACTAGTTGCAGGAAGCGTGGCCTTTGTTCAGGGCACCCATATCCCCATAACCTTGCAGGCAGCAAAGGGAAAATGGGCTATGATGAGGCCATCATGGGGTATCCGCACAGCAGAACCCTCTTCAGTATTCTCTGCGGTTGCTTAGCTGGTTCCTAGCCTGCATGTCCATCCTTAATCCTTCATGGAACCAGCTCATTCCCAGATCACACGATCCCATGGCAGGAGGTTGTCATCCCAAGCTGTCATCATCTTGGAGGCACCACATCACTGCTGGGGTGATGGCGTGAAAGGGCCAGAAAAGGGTGCTCACAGCCTTTAGCACACTTCAGAGGGACTCTGGTAAATCCATGTTTCTCTGATGGGGGTATCGGGGTGAGGGGCGCGACAGGGATGTTTCCTGAAAGGTCCAGGAGTTCTCTCCAGGAATCTTTAGGGGATGTGCTTTTGGTTTGATGATTATGAGACTAAATTTGTTACAGTAAATTCTAGAGGTTAAGGCTTATAACTCTGGAGTCAGAGACCTGGATGCAAATCCTGACTTTGCCACTTGGCTATGTATTCCCTTGCATCTGGGTTCCTGGACAAAGTAAGAAGGTGAAGGAGGCAAATGAATTTTCCCCTTGACCTTCTTTTCCCTCCTGCCCACCCAGATGACCTGGGAACCCATTCTAGCTTGTACTTAGGTCCTTGCCTTTAATACAAGACTGGCTGGAAGAGGAGATGCCTGAAATGATGCTTGAAGAAAGAGCCAGAATCCACCAGGCCTGTGTGTTACAGAACCATCACATTCACTCGTACTGTGCCTCATGGCTTACGGTGCGTCCTCCTGTGCATTTGGTCCTGACAAAAACTACATGAAGTGAGGTGACAATATGTAAATTGACATATAATATAGTCAGTTCTTATCATTCACAGATTCTATATATGCAAATTTGCCTGCTCATTAGCATTTACTTGTAACCCCCCAGATTAATACTTGGGGAACTTTCTTGTCATTTGTAGACATGGGCAGAGAGGTGAATAATTTGGGGTGCCCACTGTACCCATTCTCAGATAAGGTCAAACAAGGTGAAGCCCTGCCTTCTTGTTTCTGTTCTCATACTGCAAACAGGTGTCCTTTCGTGGTCTATTTAGTGCCATGTTTTTCACATTTTTGTGCTTTAGTTGTTGTTGTTGTTAGTGATTTTGCTGTTTAGAACGTCCCCAAGCTGGGGCGCCTGGGGGGCTCAGTCGGTTAAGCGTCTTCCTCTGGCTCAGGTCATGATCCCAGGGTCCTGGGATCAAGCCCCAAATCCCTCTCCTGCTCCACGCGCTTGTGCACTCTCTCTGTCAAATAAATAAATAAAATCTTTTTTTAAGAAATGTCCTTAAGCATAGTGCACAAGAAGTTGTGATGTGTTTTCTGGAGAAATCATGTGTTAGACAAGCTTCATTCAGTCAGGGATTATGGAGCTATTGGCCAGGAGTTCAATGTTAATGAGTCAACAGTAACATTACGTTAGGTGTCTTTAAGCAGAAACACCTAAACGAGGTCATGTTTTATGGCAGACAGAGAAGCACGGCAACCAGAGGCTCCCTGGAACCCAGCCCTGTTTCCCCAGGAGTCACAGGACACTGTTTGTTAATGTGGTATTCCCCGTGATTTTACAGACCACAACTCCCACAAATAGTGAAAATGCAGTGGAGACAGTAAACACATAGAATAAAGGAAATCAAGGCTCAGAGAGGTTGGTGGGTTGGCCCAAGGAGCCCAAGGTTATCCATCTGATGGGTATCAAGGGGGTTTCTTGAACTCAGACCTGAGTCCATGCTCCATACACTACCACCTCCTGTCTGTCACGATTCCTGGCCCAAAGAGTGTATGAAACATTGCCATGGAGTTTGGGTAAGGAGGATTCACACCGGGTGTTTGCAACCTCCCCTTTGCTATGCTGCTCTCCCTCCTGCACTTTTTTGTTTGGTAGGATCCTCTGCGATTGCTTTGTCATTGCATGAAAGGTCCTTCCGAGCAAGCGGACTTGTAGGTGGCTCTTACTGCAACGGGCAAACCTTTCCAAGGAGGGATCCGGGGGAAGAACAGAACGGTCAAGCTAGGAAGCAACTCTTAAATCAAACTGACACATGAAGCCATGGAAAATGCTCCTATGTTATCCTTGCTAATATTTTAAATTCTAGAACAGGGCAGATGGGAAGTGAGGAGTTACAGGGACATCTGTGCCCTCCCTGACCCAACCCTGGGCAGCCTTCGAAAATCCTTGTGATTCTTCCCCCTCCCCACTGAGGAGCCATGCCTCTGTGTAAGCATTTTCAAACCATCAGTGTCATTTTGTGGGAATATTAGATCCAACATATCCCTTTTTGCAGGTCCCACAATACTTCCATGATGCACTGCCTTGATGAGTTTGACAGGCATGACAGAGGAAAGGCAGGAGGGCGGAGGAGAAGAGAGGATTAACAAGTGTCTGTGAAGTGGCATTTATATTTAGAATTTCCTTTCCTTTCAAGGTTTGGTGTGCCAGTCAGGTCCCTTGGTATCAACAACAAAAACCACCGTAGCTCATTTCAGTAAAAAGAGAATTTATTAAAGAGTATTAGATAGTTCATCTGGGTGTGGTGCAAAAACAATGAATACTGTTACGCTGAAAATAAATTTAAAAAATAAAAAATTAATTAATTAATTAAAAAAAAAGAAATTAAAAAAAAAAGAATATTAGATAGTTCACAGATATAGATCGCCAGCCAGGAAAATGTCTCCCAAACCATGAAGTGAGATTACCCACTAGAAGACACCACATCCTCCTCCCACTAGCAGCCCCCGCCCCCGGGTCAGGGACACCACAGCTTCCACTGAATATGGAGAGCACCGCACACCAGATCCTCGGGCTCTGACAGCACCAAGGCCACATGTCTCCCCTGTCCCTCTGGTCACAGGGAAAGCTCTGGGCAGCCTTTCTACCTCCTGCTCTACTTCTGAGCTGAGTTCTCCACAGGGGTGGAGTCCAGGTCACATGACTGGTCCAGATCACGTGTCTGACCCCCACCCCCAATCTCAGAGCCCCTGGGTCCCCAGAGGGAGATCAGATCAACTTGTTAACTTGCTGGAAGGTCACCACAGGGAAGTCGCAGAACCTCTCCTGTTCTAGTTTCCTCATCTTTAACAGGGAAGATTCCGTTTACTGTGCTCTGGGGTGACTTTCAGCTCAGAAATGCTGGGATTTGATCATTCTGAGCATCTGAGAATGTTTTATTTAGCACTCAACCACCCCAGGATGTTTGATAAAATCTGATCATTTGGACAGGCCCCAGGAGAGAAACAGATCAGATCCTGCCTTGGGTGTGGGAAGCCCACCTGGTGGGAGACTGTGCCTAAGTGGTAGGGGTGGGGTGATGCTGAGGGGAGGGACACTTTCAGAACTAGAAGGAATTAAAGATTATTCCTTCCTTCCTTCCTTTTCTCCTACCTTCCTTCCCTTCCTTCTTTCCTTCCTTCCTTCTTTCTCTTTCTCATTTCGGTTATGGAAATTGAGCCTCAGAGAAGGAAATGATCCGCCCAAGTTCACACAGCTACTTAAAGGCAGAACTGGGTTTAGCATCGGCCTTCCTGCTTTGCTGCGCAAACTCCGTCCTCACCACCGTCCTCAGGAAGCTGCCCAGGCGCCTCAGGGCTCAGTGGGAACAGGGCAGTGGTTGATCAGCAGGGTCTGTCCAGGCCACGAGGGGAGAGGCCAGATTTACCAGACCTCATTATAGAACCACATTGCAGGTGCAAACCAGAGGCTCCTCTCCCCAGAGAACCAAGATGAAAGAAGGGTGGAAAACTCCATAACCAATTCTACGGAAGACTCTAGAAAAAGAAAAGTACCTAGTCCAAAATTAGGAGGTGGTAGTCAATGTATGCCTAGGGAACCGGCTCACACCTACAGTCAGAGTTACACTGGGAACAAATCGTATCGCAAACTGAAAAGGGTGTGTGAAAGCCAGGATGTGAGAAATGGTAGCAGTAAGTTCCTAGAAAAGCAGAACAAGATAACAAGTTAGAGACACATTATACCATGGGCACCCAGAAGTTTTGGTGGATTTTTTCAATGTTGCTTTAACTATTCTATCACTGCTCAGACAGTGCACTTCATTGGTTGATGTCCATGAGATCCTTCCGGGTAAAAACCACATGAACATACAAATGGGTCAGTCCCTCCATGCCTAAATTTAATTCTACTGAATAACACTGGTGATGATGATGGTAACTATCTCATATAATCCTCCTTACAGTCTGGTGAGATAAACACTATTGTCATCACTGTTTTAGATGGGGAAACTGAAGCTGAGGTGTGTTGCGAGACTGGGCTAAGGTCACACAATCAGTAGGTGGCAGATCTGGGAGTTGATTAAACTCAGAATTCTTTCCCTTCATGTTAATGAAGAGCTGGACTTAGGCTGAGTCAGGTTTGAGAATTCGTGGAAGTTATTAGATGTGAGGTATGGACCTTTTCAGAACTAGCTGTGAAATCCCAACCCTGCTTCATAGGAAGGAGACGACATCATGGTCTTCCTCTTGTTTTCTTCTACTGGAATTAAAATCACAGAACTTCTCAGCCTCCCTGGAAAAGCTAAATGACCCACCACTTCAGAGGAAACGCCTGGGGTTTGTGCCCAGCAACTTGACATCTTCCCCGAAGCACTGACACGGCCAGTCCAGGTTAAAGGATATCAGCACTACCACACACTCTCCTTTTTCCCAAATTAATCGAGAAGAAGGAATTTCTGACAAATGCCATCTGCTGATTTTTCAGAGAGACAAGTTTTGGTGGTGTGACCAGCAGGTGCCTCGGCTTTTTCTAGCATGCAGTACCAAAATAGTCACCATGGCAACCCTGGGAGGGCAGACTTCCAAAGCGATGCATTGTGAGCACAGAAACTCTGGAGCACTTTTAAGCAAGAAGGAGGAAGGCTCAGCGGGTGGGTTTCCAATGGTGGAAGAAGGAGCTTTTCCCCGGCACACGCCAGGGCTGGACCCCAGGCTGCTGTGTACCTGGGACAGCCAAGCTGTTCATCACCCGGGGACTTGGGCTTCTAGGAAGAGAGGGGAGATGAGAGTTTGTGGGGAGTGGCTAACAGAGTGGTCAACTGCCAGATTTTTCAGGGACCAAAGGGGTTTGGAGGGGGGACAAATGATGTATGGTCCTGGGCTGGGAGGCAGGAGACTGGGGTTTTAATTCCTGCCCCGTCACGTGCTAACCCAGTGACCTGGGCAGTTGACCTCACCTCTCTGAGTCTCAACTTCTCGTTTGTGAAATGGGGGTGGTGAACTCACCGTGCCTCATCATGGGGGAAGTTGAGGGTATGATACCAGCCCCGGCTTGTGGGAGCTCTCAGGAAGATGCTCAATGAGCAGCACAGAGAAAAAGAAAAAATAGAGATTCGGGGGTCAGGAAGCCTCGGTTCCCGACCAGGCTACGCTGCTTTCTGATCCTGTGACCTCGGGCAAGTCACAGAAATTCCCAGACCTCAGTGTCCTCACCTTCCAGGGACGCTGAGAAGCACTGCCAGGCCGTGGGGTTGTTAAATAAGATGCAGCACGCACGATCAGGGAAATGAGTCCTTGCCCTCCCTTCTGGGCTCCTGGGACTTCTGAGTCTGAGGCTCCCCATGACCGGGGACCCCACACTCCCCTGTGGTGTTGGAAGCACACACCAAGATAGAACCCAAAACAGGAGGGTTTTGCTTGGGAAACACCTGAGAGCAGATAGGGAGAGACCTGGGAGAGGCTGGGAGAGCCGGCACAGCGCCCACAAGTCTGACCCAAATGCAAGAAGGGAGGGAAGGAAAGATTGGCAGGAGGGTCTTGGATTTCTATGAGCTCCAGGAAGGCTCGGCAAGGCCAAGGGCAAGTCTTCCAGCCACAGTCACCTGTCAGAGAAGGCCTTGACTCTTGTAACCTAGCATCCTTGCCATAGTCTGTCACCAGCTGGCCAGGAACGGTCCCTAGGAAGTGTGCCCTCAGCACACACAGGAGTGTGCAGCATCCGGGGCCTTTGGTCAGTCTGACTCCACGTCTGCCAGTTGTATGTGCATAGTCGCCATCCCTGCCTGATTCTGGCACCTTTCACTCGGCCACCCACAGCAGCGGCTTGGCCTCAGGCCCACCCCTGTGCTCCAAGAGCCTGAAACCACATCCCCACAGTCTCCACATCCAGAATGTCACAGGAACTCAGGCTCAGTGATGTGTCAGGACCCCTACTCTGGGAGAAACAGCATTTCCCACCTCTCGATTAGATCATGGAGCAAAGCTGTACACGCCCCATGTCTCCGTCCATGCTTGCACGCACACATGTGTAGCTGTGCTTGTTTCTGTGTCACCGCACGTGCATCTGAATGGCTGTATTTGCGTCTGTGGATAAGCATTTATACTTACGTGTATGTGTGTGTGAATTTATACAGCGATACGGTTAGCACTATGCTAAGCATTTTACACACAGTGTCTCTCATCTTTACAACTCTCTTTGCAGTGTGTCAGTAGATACGTGTCCAGGTATCGTCTTCTTTTCAGCATAGATGTTTTCTCCAATGCACCACTTGGATAAGACAAAACAGAGCCATGGAGTGATCTGGGAATGTTTCTCTTCAAAACCTGAGCTCCTGTCCTCTCCACTACACCCGCACCCCTACCTACTGATCGGACCGTTTGTTGCATGAAACCACATATATGTGCATGTATAAGAAAAACTAAGACAAAGAAGGGCTATGTACATGGAGAGGTCTAGGTTGATTAGAGATCGATGACTGACACAGGGACATAGTTCCAAATGCTAGTCCCCCTCCCAGTATGATTCTATTAGTGTATGTCGTCTGGAAACATATATTGGGTCTTAGCTGCAAGAATTTCTATGTAATAGGCCACGGCACAAATTTTGGAGCATTTAAGACATTTGAGACTCTGATTCTTCTATAATCCTACAAGAGACCTCTTTTCTTGTCCTTCCCCCAAAGAGGAGGCTATCATGGCAAGTTTTTCAGCCTGCCTTGCAGGGTTTGTTTTGTCTGATTGGGGGATCTACCCTAACACTTCACTTTTCTGAATCATTGTCTTTGCTTATTTCCTGGCAGTATGAAAGACTTATCTAGAGAGATTGTTTATAATCAGCCTCAAGGACCATCTACTGAGTGCACGTACTGGGCTTGAGATCGCCATAAACGACCACGTTTGATTCTGGCTCTTGTCAAACTGATCCCCGGCTTACAGATGAAGAACGGAGCCTCTGAGACATCAGGAGGTCTGGACGAGCTTACTCTGCTAGCAAAGGGGTAGAAGAGAGACCAGAGCCAGGCTCTCTCCACAGCATTAATCTTCTCCAGGCTGAAGATCCGATCTGCCCAAACACCTGGAGTTCCAGGCTGTTTGTTAGTTCTGCTGTTTCCTGCGAGCCTGCAGGCCCCGCCGAGCCCAGGGGACTGCTTGGGGCCACGGCAGGTAGACTTACCTGGAGAAGCTGCCCGAGCAGCATATCTGCTTTCTTCCCATTTCCTTCCTTGGTTCACAATGAAAGCCCAAATTCTGCCAGTCTTGACTGCCATTCAGATCCTTTTTTAAAAAGGATTTTGAGGAAGGAAACCATTGTGTGCCCCAAAGGGTCCTGGTAACCAGAGGTGTCTGGAGACTTTGAGCTGTTAACACAGAGAGGGAGCTCTCTCCTGCTTCTTCTCAGAAGGGCCCTGGTCCCATCTTATGGGCTCTACCTTCATGATCTCATTACTCCCCAAAGGCTCCAAATACAAACACATTAGGGGTAGGGTTTCAACATTTGAACTGGGTGTGGTGGGGGGACACAAACATTCTGTCCACAGCAGAAGCAGAGAACCCTGCAGTTCTGGGCAATGAAACCAGAATCCACAGGAGGCACTGGGGGTAAGGCCTGAACAAGGCCATCCAGACCCTGCCCTAAGAGAGTCATAGTCCGATGTGGGGAGGCCAATGCTGAAACAGGCAAATCCAACATACACAGGGATAAGCATTTGGAGAGAGGGACATAAAGTCTCTGTTGGAGAACACAGGAGGGTACCTCACCTAGACAGACAGGCTACTGGGCCTCCTGATTCATTTTCCACTTAAATATAAAAAAGTGACTTAGGATTTGGAGTAGGATGAAAAAGGAGGTGATGGTTGTGGGAAGAGAGATCCTGGAAGGCTTCTCAGAAGAGATAGATGGCCTTCTGGAGCTGGGGACTCAAAGGGTGGCTAGGATTTTAACGGGCACAGATTTGGAAATGCGTGTCAGCCTGAGAAACCAGGCTGTCCCTGACAGAGACATGAATGGGGACTAGGCCCAGTGGACAGAGCTCATCTCTAGGGCCTGTGGATCGAATGCATAGTATAGGGCAGCAAGAGACATAGCTGGAAAAGCAGATGGGAGGCACATCGGAGCCTTTCAAGGTTTGAACTTTGTACTGAAGTTCACAAGCAGCCATTGCCAGCATTTTGAGACACCACTGGGCCTGCATTTTGGGGATGGTCTCCAGGGCGGTCAGGATGATGTAGGGGGAAGCTGGCAGGATGGGACCAGTCCCTAGTAGTGGTGTAGGTGTGCAGTAATGAGGGCATCCGTCCTGGGGCAAGAGCTAAATCAGTGGGGTAGTCACCCCGGCCTGGCAGAACATGGGGAGCACACTTGGACAGCCAGCCCCAAACATGTCTGAGAAGAAATTGATGATCCCCCCCTCTAGAAGAACCAGGGCCACCTTAGGTCCAAGAAGCAAGTTCAAGTTTCGAGATGAAAATCTTCCAGAGTGCTAGAACAGAGCAGATGGAGGGCCCCAGGGGAGCAAGGGGCCAGAGCAGGGATGAGGCCAGGGCTGTGAGGGCTGTGACTGGAAATGGGCCTCAGACTTCTGACTGAACACTGGTGTGTTTATACATGCATGTGGGTGTGTGTTGGGCTGTCTGTGTGTACCTGTGATCCATGCACAAACGAGCTGAGCAGGGAGGAGGCATGGCCTGGGTTAAAGGATGACCGACCAGGAAGACAACAAGGGGCCCTGCGGGGTGGGATGGGAGATGTGCCCCAGGTCTTAGCACCCACGCGGACTGTCAACCCTTGACCACCTGTGTCAAAAGAATGGAGAGCAACGAGCTTCTGACAGAAGAGCTCTATCCCCTTGGTCATGTTCCAGACCAGGGGAGCAGCCCCCTCCATCACCCCCAGCTGTCGGGCTCAGCCACCGAGCCACCAGGCCCCACACCCCCATGAAGCGATGCCCGAGACATAGAGCTACAACCCAAAGCTTTTTTCTTAAAGACTGGAATCAGAGTCCTTTCTGGCACTTTCCACAGGTTTCCAGGAGTTTGTCCCCTGCGCTCAGGTCTATGGAAACTGGTTCATCCACAGTCTGGTCATCCCAGGGGGCTCCTTCGCAAACTTCCTGTAGGTTCCAGGAGTGGGCAGCCTGCTGGACAGTGAACGCACTGCCTGGTGAAACTCCAGATGAGAGCGAGTGCCATTCCCAAGACAATCTCCCCAGATCCTTTTCAGCGCTGTGAGTCCTTCCTTCCTTCCTTCCCTCCCCGGCTTGGCCTGAGTTTTCTGCCCAGCGGAGTCCTGTGAGAACATTTCGGCGCACTGGGGCCATCCTGCTCCCAACGGGGAGATGCCGGCTGGCTGACCCCTCGCTGTGGTGGGTACTGTACCCACAGCCCAGGGGATGTCTGCCCGCCCTCCCTCCTCTCCCGCTGCTGACGCACGCGTCCTATAATAAGCCTCTGTTACTTGGAGCTGGGGCGGCTCCATAGTAAGCCGAAACCGCTACTATATTTACACCCTTTCCACATTTAGACAAAGGCTATTTTTAACAGAAGGTCTATTTGTGGGGGCTGCCCGCGTCACACTCTGTTCACATGCATCTCACCATCCTGGGTCTATTATTTTGATTTCACACTTGTACCAGGTTTCTTTCCTTGCCTCCTTCCCTCCATCGTTTTGCTTTCACTTCTTCTCTCTTTCTCCTTCCTCTGTCCAATTTCCTTCCTTTCTTTCCCCCAGAGGAAATCAGAACGAGAGGTCTCTGGCAGGCTGTGTCTCCAGAGTGTCTCTGGGGACACCCAGGGTCCCATCCTCATGGAGCAGAGTGGCCAGTGGGGCCGAGTGCTGGGCCTGTGAATTTTTTTCGGTGCTTGCTGGTGGCGGACAAGTGCGGACCCCAGTCCCCGGGGCTTCATCGTGCATGCCTTCCAGATTCTCTGTGACATTCCAGTTCCGCGCGCACGTGTGTGTGTGTGTGTGTGTGTGTGTGTGTGTGTGTGTGTGTGTTTGGGGGGAGGGAGCCAGCAAGGTCAGAAGAAAATAAGCCAAGATTTCATCATTCATGCAGAACATTGTTTCAGCTTACAAGTTAATTTTATCAGATTTTTCTAAGAAGACAGAATTTTTGTTTATTTTGATGAAAGAGGATTTCATACTTTCTAGATGCATGATCCACTTGTGGGAAGAGGGGGACAGAATCAATGGAATTAACACATACTAAGTGCCTCCTGCGGTCCCACTCCCCACCCCCCAGCCCCCCAGACCCTGACAATGTCAGAGGCTGGTCCTGCCTTGCATCCCGGTTCCAGGTGAGGAACCTGGAGCCCAGAAAGATCTGGCAACTGCTCTGAATTCAGTTCGCTGGGAAGTGGCTGAGCTGGGATGTAAATCTGCATGTCTAACCACAAACTGCCTGCTGGACTCGAATCTCACCCCTGCCGCTTCCTTCTCCCCTCTCCAAAATAAATAAATAAAATAAAGAGTCTTCACTAAAGCTGTTCTTATTACTTTCTGCTTCTGATTCTGCTCCCCTGCTCACCCTCTCCCTCAGTTAGAAGAGGCCTTTCCCACCTCAGAACCCTCCTTCTTCGATCGTGAGTCATCAGAAATACAAACACATTGGAAACTACACAGACCCTGGCCCATGCGCCCATGGAAAGCCTTTGTGGATCCTCAAGGATCCCGGAGAAACCCCATGTTGTCAAATCTTATTTTCTTCCTCCAACAATCCATATGGATTATGGCTTCAGGGTGAAATATTTTTTATTGTCTTTCTAAGCGCAAAGACTATTGAGATTTGAGTTCACATCAGACCGTAGTGGAACAGAATACAGAGCCAATTGTAAGATGCGCGCCCTCCTTAGTCCAGCTTCCCTGGTGTCAGAAAACTCCCGGAAACCAAATGCTCCCTGGGTCTCTCCCCATCGTCAAGACTTTAAAATTGCTTACTCTGGCTCAGGCATTTCCTGGAGACTCTGATAAGAGATTATTATCTACGTGGTGTCCTGCACTCGGGAGACCCAAGCCCCGAAGCACAGCCGCTGTAACATTAGGGCAAGTCATGTTGCTTATATTTAATTTAATTTCTTCTGCCTCCAAATGGAGATACGAACACCACCTTACCTACTCACCCTTCTCACAATTTGCAGAGAAGTTTGAATAAGAGGCTTTATGTGAGTGCGCTGCTTCCAAAGCCGGCAAGTGCTACAAGACTGCGTTGCTCATGTTGATGTTTTTAACTTTAGTAGAGATGTGAAAGAGGGCTCGGCAAAGCCAAGTGATATGTTCAAGGTCACACAGCAACTAAGTGGTTGAAATAGGGAGCTTAAAGTCCTGTTTCTGCCTGCAGAGGGCTGAAAAAAAAAATTTCAGGGCCGGGTGAAAGGCTCAAGTGCTGAGCTCAACCAGTGGTGGGCCAAGCTCAGCCCAGAAATGGGGACACTGATCTGGGATGGGTCCCATCGCTCTCCCCAGCTGACCCTCCCTGTGGACCTTTGTGCCAGAGCTTCTCAGGCTTCTCAGCAGTGTGAGTGTCGTGCCTCAGCCAGAGCCGAAATCCCAGAGCAGCGACAGAGAAGCCAGTGTCATGGGGCTTCTGGTTTCAGGATATGCTGGAAAGGCGAGAAGGAAGCTTGTCTTCCCCTGGATCAGGGCCAGGGCCGGGTGGCAGGGCCTCCCCCGCCAGGAGCTGGGACGTTCCCCAGGTGCCCGGGCATCCCCAGGTCGGTAGAGCCGCCAGCACTTCTCCAAAGCATTAGCTTGGGTCAGAGCATAAATCATCCAGCCCTTTGCACGTACCAGATGTCTTGTCAGCTCGGACAAACCCTGCCCCGAATCTGCGACCTGACAAGGTGCCTTGTGTTCACCCAACTTAAGGAAGGGTTTGCGGGAAAGGAATTAAAATCCCCAATAGCGGCTTCTTGGTGGACTTGAGGTTAAGACGCCTTCATGGGGCCATACCTCTTCGCCTTGCCTCGGGACTCTGACCTTCAAGCCTTTGGCCACACCCTGCCAACCATCTGACCTGCCTACCCTGGACCATTGCCAAATTCCCACCTATTCTCAAGGTCTGTGGCAGACATTATTCCCTCTTCGAAATCTGTTCTGGTACTCCCTCCCAGTTAGGACAAACTCGAGCCCCTTCTCTGGGCTCTCAGCCTCTCCTGGGAACACGGCAGCACGTCACAGGCCGGTCAACACAGGATGTGTCCGTCTGCCCAGCCTAGAACCCAGGAGCAGCTCAGTTGATGAACGGACCCGGAGTCAGGCTTCCTTCTTTCCCCTTCTCCTGAAGCGTGCAGCACAGCCTGCTGAAAGGCCCTGGTTAATGTAATAGGATCTGCGGTACCCGAGCTGGTCCTCTTCGGGGGGCCTAGCCCCCCCCCATTTGCCTGTTAATGACTCACAGCTGCCCCTTTTCCTGGACGAATCGCCCTCAGGCCAACACTTCTCTAGGAGGTTAGACTTTCTCCTCCACCTACTCCCGACCAAGCCCTGCAGGGCTATGGCTAAGTGACCCCAGGGGGATGCAAAAGGACACGTCCCTCCCCTCAAAGGAATAACTCTGTAGGGTGCTTTAAGCTCCAGAGTCAGTCCTGCATTGGCTCCCTCCCCAAGGATCCGGCCCAGGTCAGGCTTTACCTGAGACCACAACTTAGGGTGCCCACCCATCCCCGTGGGGTAGTCAGATTTAAGAACTAAAAATCCAGGATATCCGGTTAAATTGCTTTTCAGATAAACAAAGCATATATTTTTAGTGTAAGTACATCCCAGTCCCTATTTAGAACATACTTGTAGTAAAAAAAATTACTTGTTGTTTATCTGAAACTCCAATGTAACTGGATGTGCTCTATTTTACGTGGGAGCCCTACCCTCACCACATCTGTGTTCATCCCCCTCCTTCTCATGCTCCTGCTTCCCTGCCTCCCTCCCTTGCCAGTTTTTCCTAAAGGGCACTCCCTCAACAAACCATAGGGACCTCATCTCAGGCTCTCCTTCTAGGGAACCTGACTTGACAGCCTCATTACCTCTTTCCACCGTCATCTTCATGCTAGGGAAGGCCCTCCACTTTCCCTGGAGAATACCTCTCTTTGGCCCCGTCTCTTGGCATTAGATGGACAGGCCGTTCCAAGGAGGCTCTCTGGCTGGCCCCTGGGGAAGCCACAGACCTTAACTACATTCCTACAGGACTGTCTTCTTGAAAACCTCAGAGGAACACAGGTCCTGACTAAGACCTAAGGAGATCTGGAGTTTTCATGAGCCTGACATCTGTGTTTAGTTTATTAAGTACTTAACTTCATGTCTGGCACAGGGTGGTACTTACTGAGTAGTTGTTATTAGTATTTATCATAAGCAGTAGTTAATAAATAACTTCTGAGTCCCCAGAGAACAAAGGATTAGGAAGAAGATGTCCTATGGTGCACCCAGCTAGAGAGAGTTTAGGTCAAAGCCATCCAAGGATGGAGAGAGTTGTCTCATATGGTAGTGAGCTCCCCGTCATCAAAGGGAAGATAGAGGAAGAAAGATATTTACCTACCCACCAGGGGCAGCTAAGTTCTATCCATCACCTCCTTTAACCAAACACTGGGGTGTTGGTGCAGAGGCTGGATGACAGCATGGGAGGTCATGCTGGAAGAGCATGTGAAGGTCCCTCTTAAACTTGAATTCCACGATCCTGCAAAAACCACTGCCACCCCACATTTACGACAAGCCCAGTGGCCTCTCTGGTGTCCAGGAATTTGGCAAATCATTCCAGGACAATGTCCCAGGTGCCACCCATACTTTTCAGAACAGTGCGTGCTCCTGGACTAGTTAAGAAACTACTGCTCCCCAAACCCAGCAAGAGAGCAAGAAAGATGACTGACCTATGGACATTCAAACCCCTGTCCCTTAAGTCCTCTTTTTGCCTGTCACTGCACTGTTTCTGGTCCCTTTTCTCGAAGGGCCTGGCTCAGCCACAGCCTGTTTGACTGAAGGGATTGGCTTTCTGTCCATCTCCCACAACTGTCACAGGGATACCCAGGAGCCCTCATTTCACATTTAACCCCACTGCAGATTCTTCATGCACAAACACAGATCACGGGGCTGGAGGAGACTGTGGGGCCCCTAGTCCAAACCTTAGCACACCTGTGAGTAGAGGCCCCTCAGGAATACCCCTGCTGAGTGCCTCTGCCTAACACCTTCCAGGCGGAGAGCTTGCTCCCAGCGGGCGCCACCCCCTCTCCCCCATCTGAACTGCTCAGCCCCTGGAAGAGGCGTCTCCTAGCCCTGTGTGTCTGCTAGCACATCCAGAGACGGCCCAGGATGCCCAGTCCTGTTGGAAGCAGGGGTGCGAAGAGGCGTAGGGAGGCAAGGGGAGGAAGTGGCAAAAGACTAGTCAGAGGGGGTGAGAAACATCGGACAGGGAGCTGGCAGGGCTGGGCTCATTCTAAGAGGGACTGTATCCTGTAGGCGCAAAACCTGTCATGCATTTCACTAAAGTTGGTTCTTCAAGAGGTTCCTCCTCAGCTTTCTGAAAAGCTTTCATCCCAAAGAATATTCTCTGAGGACTGCGGAAAACTGGGGTATTGTGTGACCTGTTGTGGTAACAAGAAAAGGGTGGTCAGGAAAGAGAAGCGACAAAACCGTGCCACGGGGAGGACAGCTGACAGAACTGGGTCTGTTTCACCAGGAGAATAGATTTGGGTGAAAATCTGAAAATCTTTCCTGGGGAAGAAGCTTTGGACCATCTCCAAATGGAACAAAGAATTGGCCTTAGAACAAAAGGATAAACCATCGGAGTGACCCAAAGCTTTCTATTAGACAGAGCTAGTTAACATATGCTGTGGTTGTGAAAGGTCCCTGTCACGGAAGGGGTCCAAGCTGGAGAGGACAGATCCTCCAAGCAGCCCCCTCCTGGGTGGAGGTTGGACTCGATATCTTTTTATATCTGAGAGTCCGGGACTTTTCTTTTGGTACATATCCATCACCCCGCACTACCCTCCCCCCGCCCCCAACACACACACACACACACACACACACACACACACACACACACACGGGCAGCCTGGACATTTAAAGACACGAGCTCTTTAATTTTCAAGGCTTTTCAAGGCGCACCAACGTAGGGGGAGCGTCTCTTGCTTTGCAGAGCTTTGGTCACTCAGAGATTTTCCTATCGCTGACTCGGTTGTCAGCAAGGAATAAAAACCTCTCCTCTCTCCTTGGGAGGAGCAGAGCAGATTGTCTGGATCTGCCGCTTATTGCCCTGGCTCTGGTCTCAGCACCAAACGCGTTCCTTCTGCGCAGTCTGTTCCCATTTTGACAATGCAGAGGGGAGAGCTGGAGAAAGTCCCATAGCCCAGGGTGCTGGGAGCCGCAGGGCGGGGCTTAGCTCTGGGACCGGAGGGATCGAATTTGCATTTAAGAAAGATGAGATGGAGTCCCCAGCTTTGGAGGGAAGCAAGGAGAAAAGTTTGGCTGGGGTTGCATATATCCTCAGCATCTTTCAAAAAGAAAGTGCTACCTCCTGCCGCCTCGCCAGGGTTTTCTCAAGGACAGAGTCACAGGAGGCAGTCCCCCCCCAAAAAACCTCTCTAGCATCCCAGAGATTAAGATAATAATAAATTGGTTCTTCTCTGCATAAGAGATGAGATCGACTGTCATGTCCTGCTTAAGGATGCACTACTAGACTCTGCTTATTTAGATCCAGAAACTGTTCTCATTTGGGCTGGAGCAGTCTACATCCTGCAACCAGCAAAGAGCAATTCATTAAATGATATTACTCTACTAGGATTTGCTGGAGTCCCACATTATGCCGGGCCCTGTACCAGGCACTGGGGAGCAAAGAGAAATGAGATCCAGGATTTGCCCTCAAAAAGTTTAAAGTCCAATGGGAGAGACAATCTCGAGCAAAAAAAAAAAAAAAAAAAAAAAAAAAAAAAAAAAAAAAGATCATCCATGCAGCCAGGGCTCCAGAAGAAGTCTGTTCTGAGTCCACAAGCTGCCCGGGAGCCTCAGGGACAGTGTCCTCAAAGAAGGGATGTTTAAGATGAGTTCCCAGAGATGAGCCGGATTTTATGAAGCTCCAAAGGCACGAGTGGGAAGGGCTGATGGAGGGAGGGATCTGTGTCTGCAAAGGTGTGGGAAGGATGTGGAAAAGCTTTATTTAAGGAGCCACGTGTACTTTGGCGTGACCAGAGCCACATATGATGTATGCGGGGATGTGCAAAAGATGAGGGTAATGCAGTGGTTTCAACCACGGGCGACTTTGTCCCCCCGGGATGTTTGGCTGGGGTGGGGTGGGGAGGAGAAGGGTGGCATGAGTGGGATCTAGTGGGCGAAGGCCAGAGATAAGGCTAAACGATGCTCAGGGCAGCCCCCACAACAAACAATGATCGAGTTCACGATGGCAATAGAGCCGAGATTGGGAAACCCCAATCTAGTGAGAGGCAGTGGCCACATCAGGAAGCGTGGAGCTCCGTTAGGGGCACCACGTTCTTCCGTTTTGCGAGGATCACACGGAGGGGGCGTTCGGGGAGAGAAACCAGGATAACACCGATCCTGCCATTCAAGGTCCCCCTTACCTGTCTCAGCCACTGTCCCCAGCTTTGTTTTCTGTACCCATCTGATGAGCCTGCCTCCCATGTCTTCCTCCAACTTGCTGATTAAAAATATTAAACGCAGAAATTTCTGGGGCAAATAATGCCTTAGGTTCCTACATGATCATTCCATTTATGAGGAATTTGCACCCCTCATCTCATTTTACTCATTCTACAAACAAGGAAAACGAAGCGCGGAGAGGCTCTGCCATCTACGGATCATTTAACTGCCGAATGCTCAGCTTCATCTCTCCTCCCAGCTGTCTGCTTGTGCGTTGAGAACCCACCCCTCTGGCCACTGAGCGTGCCCGGCTACCCTTCACCCTGGCCCAAGGGCCTCCTTTCCAGCTTCCTGATTCACAGCCGGGTGAGGAGCCAAGAACAGGCTCCCTGACTCTCTCTGACCATAGCCCTGCCACAGGGGGTTCACGCCTCTGACCATAGGGGACTCACGCTCCCCGTGGTGACCTGGCCGCCTTGGTAAGAGGACCTCTCCTGGCCGGCACGGCTGGGACAGCTGCTCGGCTCGTGTGCTCTGGCCAGGAGGCATTACTGACCCTGTGATCTGGCCCTTCATCTGAACTGGCAGATGGGCACAGGTGCCTTGTCATGACCCCGCTCCACCTCTGCCGAGCACAACTGTCCGCTAAATCACCCAGCCGAGGACAACACCGGTCAGCTGAGGGGTTGTCCTCTCCAAGGAGAGCCCCCAAATACTGCTGATGGGAAATGTCGCCGTTCGTGGGGACAGCATGGCAAACCATGCCAGGTCAGGTGCTGGGCAAACTCTCCGTCATCGACACTGTTGATTCTAACATCTTGTTTAAGGCCTGCTCATCTCTGGTTTCTAAGTTGATAACATAACAATCTTCTACCCCAATAGTTCAAAAAGCTCATGGAAAACTGACTTCCTACATTCCTAAAGACATTGCCATCTCCCCAGTAAAAAAAAAAAAAAAAAGAAGAAGAAACAGCAGCAGCAGCAGTGGCTAGCCTGGTCTCCCCTCCCAACCCCCACGAGCCCAAGGAAAGTAACCAAGGACGATGAAGCTTCATAACATGTTCAAATCCCGCCTGGTCTCAGGCCACCTGTGTCATGTCAGCCCCACCCACCCTGTCCTGCCCCATCAGCCTGGGAGCCCCAGCGGCCCCTTGGGGTGAGTCCTCCTTCCACCCACCTGGCCCAACAGCTCTCTCTTGCTGACCATGGATCCATCCCTCCCCCTTCATGTTTCATGTTGCTCCTTCTCCTGTGGCATCCAGCCACTGCATCAATGCCCCAGCCATGGAGGGTGCCTGAGCCCTGGCTGTAGAGCAGACAACAGGACACAGGGGCCAGGAGGAAGGAGGTGGCCAGCACAGGCTGCTGAGCGTGATGGTGGCTGGGACCAGAGGGGAGAGCGCAGGAAAGGGCAAAGGGAGCTGAGCTTGGGTTGGAAAGAATGTCAAAGGCGGGGTGGGGGCGGATTTCCAAGCCCCCGATGGGGCATTGGGTGGGAGATGGGTCCTTTCTAATGTTGAGGTCCTAGAATCATAACGGGGGCTACACTGGCGGGAGCACTGCCATGGTCAGGATCACATCTCTTTCTTGGGGTACACAACCACAACACCCATTTCCAGGGCAGGGCTCTTTAAGGACATCTGGAGCCCCTTGTCATGGTCTCCTTCATCACCCCACGCCACTGGTGAGTGTGATTCCCAACTGGGGGCTGTAACACACTACTAAGCTATGTGACTCATAACACAGGGCTTTCACCCGGGGTGGGCCCTCTGCACCGAGCCATGGGACACTGTGACAGTGAGGCAGCCACCATGTCAAGTGGCTGCTCTGATGGGGTTTCTAAAAATACTCCTGGTCTGCTGCTCACGGGACACCAGCCCAGCTCACAGGAGTGCCAGGCAGACAAGCGTGTGCAACCTACTCCCTCCGCCCCCCGTCCTCCCCACAGCCACCCAGTTAGCTCAGGCTCATCGAATCCCACCAGGATAATTCCTCCAGCCACCTGACTGCTCTCCCCTCTGCACGCGGACCACCAGATGGTGACCAAAACCCACAGGAGACCAGCCCATAACCAAAGCCTCTTTGCTCACGCATTCACTCACTCGTGCAATGACTTCATAGGCACCCAGCACACGTTTCAGGGGCCAGTGCTGGGCGCCTCTGCCGGGCCAGGCCTTGGGATAGGTGCCACCGATGGGGTGAGCCAACCCAGACACAAGAGCATAGGTACCGGGTGAACCCATTTCTGGGGAACTCAAGAAGAGGCGAATCTAATCTGGAAGGTTAGAAGTCAGAAACTGGCTACATCTCAGAAGCTGAGTGTAATTATTGACCGGGAAAGGGCAGGAGTGAGTCTTCTGGGATCTGGAGATGTTCCCTATCTCGATCTGAGTGATGGTTTCATGGGTACAATAATATGTAGAAATGTATTGAGCTCTATGCTTAAGATTTATGCCTTTTCCTATGTATGTCATGCCTGAGTAATTTTTCAAAAAAATTTATCTGATCTATTACTCTGGTGTTACTTCGTGTAGTTGTATGCATACCCGGGACTCAAAAACAGGTGAGAAAGCAATGTACCAACACTGTCGCGGAGGCCGTCTCTGACTGGTGAGGGGTGGGGGATTTTCATCTCCTTTCTATGTTTCTGGGTTTCCCCAATATTCTGTACTGAACATGCCTGGTTTATGTAATCAGATTAAAGATACTACCTGTTATTTTGAAAGTAATAACCCTAGAGGAGAAACACGCCACAAGCACGAGAGAGGTGGCTGTCTTCCCAGACGGAGCAGAGCCTGCTCACAAGATTTTGTCCTCTCTGACGGTGAGGACATGGGCTTAGGAGTCCTGATACAAGCTCCAGGGTTTCAGAGCCACTAAATAAAGCTCCTGGCAGCCCCTGGCAGCCGGAGGGCTGGGAGGTGGAGCTACCGGAGGAACCCTGGGGCTTTCCTCTCATTCCTGTGGGGGGGGTGGTGAGGTAGGTGGGGAGAAGCCTCCAGGGCATTCTGGCTCTGTCTCTAGAACTTGTCTGACTCTGGTCTCCTGCCGTTCTGACCCCTCCTGCCTGGGATCCTGTAACCCAGCCGCAGGGAGGCATGGAGTCCCCGGGAGCCCTCCTTATCCTGTCGAGGATAAGTGAGAAGGACCTGCCCGCAGTGTAACTTTGGGGGCCATGGTGAGAAAGCGGGGAATGGTGGGGGTACAAAAGCAAAATCCAAACCAGAGGAATCTCTAGAAACCCTGAGAGAAGAAGAAAAGGGAGTGTAGAGGAATCCTCTGGTCTTGGTTTTCTCCCTGGGGAGTGGGGGGCTGTTGTGAGATTAACGTACCAGTGAGGAACATGGAAAGATCCAGAGTTGGGGGCCTGCTTGTGTTCTGCTTTTGCTGACACTGGGGCTGGCGTGCTAGCGCTCTCCCTCACCTCTTTCTCTAATCCTAGTGCACCTCTCTGTTCCTTGCTCTGCGTAGGCCATGGGATGCATTTTTTTGGGCCCTTAACCTGATTTCTGCATTGGCAAGGCCGGGGGCGAGGGGGGGTCATATGATGAGTATCTGCTTGTGATTCACAATCGTATTTTGTATTTCCAGCGTGGATCCTAAAATCACTTCCCCCTCCCTCCCACCTCCCCTCCCACCCGGGCACACAGGCTCCCACAGAGAAGTCATGTGAGGCCTTCTCCGATTGAGTACAGAAATGAGCCAGTGGCCCAGCTCTGCCCTGTGACACACATAGCCTCCAGCGGTCACATGGCCTCCAGCTGCCACCACCTGCCCTCTGTCCCCAGCCTGGTGCCCTCTCCCTGGCAGGCTTCCCTCTTCCCTCCAGGCTGGAATCTTGGCAGATAGAGGGACTGAGAGACAGAGGTTTCAGGGCCAACAGGTTTGAACTGTTCTGGTCCTCGCCGACCTCAAGGTGGGACCCCATCCAGGAGTCTCCTCGACACCACATGGAGTGCCCCACCGGGAAGCTGGTGCCCAGCTGGCCTGAGGCAGAAGCGGAGCAGCTGTTGGCAGCTGGGTCCTGCAGCAGCCGCAGCCAGAGCCCTCGTGAACGAGGAGCTTGGACCCCCGAAACGAGACCATGCAAGGAGCCAAGAGCGCCATCCAGCTGCATACCTCGTGGAAGGGCAGGTGTTAGCAGCCCGGCCTCAGAAGGAAACAAGAGGGCAAATATAGGCAAGGCCATCTGGATACAGACTCGAAAGTAAACAAACAAATAAGGAAAAAACTTTAGAGCCGTGGTTCTCGATAGAGAGCAGTTTGCCACCCCAGGGCCAAGTTGGGAGGCCAGAGAGGCTGTCACTGAATGTCCTAGAAGGAGAGGCCAAGCGGCCGCCGCTAACGGAGGCTTATCTAACCCCCAGTGTCAATAGTGCCTCAGTTTAAACCCTGCGAAAGAGAGAAGGAGCCCTCCCAGGGGGGATCTGAGCAGGTCCCCCAAAGGAACCCTTCTGCTCCACTGGAGTAAGTTTTGACGGTCCCTCTCAGGCTCAGTGTCCTTCAGCACTTGCCCAGTTCCCACAGATTTGGACTCAAACCTCTTGGCACACATGGCAAGCCTTCCTTCCCTGATCTGGCCCTGGTTTACCCTTTAGCCTCACCTCCTGCTGGGTTTTGGTGACACCAAACTATTCACAGTGTCCTACTACCCCAAGACCTTTCCCTTGAGGAAGGGGATTCCACGTCCAGTGTCTGAAATGCTGTCTTCCATCTGAAAAGTCCTCACCCATCCTTCTGGGTCCAGCTGGGCCTTTCCCTCATCTGAGACCCCCTCCTCTTGCTACCCTGCACCACCCTACCCCCACCCTGCTGTCCCTGGAGAGACACGGGACACCTTGCATAGAGCATCACACCTGTACATAGAACAGGTGCTGGCACAGTAGGCCTGTGTGTCTGTTTCTCCCACCAGCCTGTGAGATCCCTAGATGGTAGGTCTGTCTCCCCAGGGTCTGGGGAGGACTTGAACAATAGGAGCCCCTCTCTCCTTGAGCTTCGGTGGGTGGGCAGGTCCAGCCTATTGTCCCTCAGTGGCAGAAGATGGATGGGGGTGCTGGAGAATGTGCAGAGGGAGATACGAGGTCTACTGAGCCATCAAAAGCAGCTGGGAAGCAGGGGCATGAAATGAGTCCTAAGGGACCAGCCGAACAGGGTCTGGGAACAAAGTCACAGAGAAGCACTCGCCCTGAGAGACTAAAAGGGAGAGGATCAGGTTGATTCCTGAGGTGGGGGCTGTGGCAATCAAGGCCAATGGCAACCAGGCCTAGCATTGCCCCCAAGCACTTGGCAGGGGCATGGTATCTGGATGAGGAAGTTTGGCCACTCACACTTGAAAGCAAGGTCACTTACTTTTCCTCAAATCACTTTCATGGGGAATACAGGGCAACTGAAGACATTCCCACTTTATAGGTGAGGATGTCGAGGCACAAGGAGGTAAAGGGTCTGTCACCAAACTGCTGGGTACTGCATCCCACCCTCTCTCTTTGGGCTGCACCATGTTGAGTTAGTCGAGACAAGATCAATCAGCTCATTCCGTCACCACTGGTTTGATTTCTGTGGACAAACCCAAAAGCCAATCTAAAAAAAGCATTTCTCCAAAGCCACGTCTTGTGTGTTCAGTTATCCATAGAATTTGTTTTTCTTCTTTGCAGCTTGGCGATATAATTGACCTACAATAAATGGCATATATTTAAAACATACGATGTGATGAGAGTTGACATATGTATACTCCCATGAAACCATCATAACTGAGACCACGAACGTCTCCACTGCCCCTAAAAGATTTCTTGCCCACACACACAGGCAGCCACAGACCTACTTTCTGTTGCTATTACTACACTTTCTAGAACTTATGTAAATGGGATCACACAGTATGTACTCATTTTTATCTGGCTTCTTGTTTTCTTTTTTTTAAAGATTTTATTTATTTATTTGACGGAGAGAGAGAGAGCGCACCCAAGCAGGGGGAGCAGCAGGCAGAAGGAAAAGCAGCCTCCTGGATGAGTGGGGAGCCCAATCGGGATTCGATCCTGGGACCCTGGGATCATGACCTGAGCCAAAGGCAGACTTTTAACCTACTGAGCCACCCAGGCGCCCCCCCTCTGGCTTCTTTCATAGTTATTTTGAGATTTGTCCATGTTGTTGCATGTGTCAAAAGTCCATTCCTTTTTATTACTGAGTGGTATTCCATTTTATGGATGGAGTACTACAAATTGTTTATCCACTCACCTGCCCATGGACATTTGGGTTGTTTTCAGTTTGGGGCTATTACAAACAAAGCAGCCATGAGCATTCGCAGACAAGTCTGGGTGTGAGCATACATCTTCATTTTTCTTGGGTAAATACCTAGGAGTAGAGTGGCTCAGTCATATGGTCAATTTATGTTTCATTTTTTAAGCAGCCAAATATTTTCCAAATTAGTTGTTCCCCTCTACCTTCCCGCTGCCAGCCTATGGGAATCCTCTTCCTCTGCATCCTCACCAACACTCTGTATGGTCCATCTTTTTAATTAAGCCATTCTAGTGGGGGTGTAGTGGTAGCTACTATGGTTTTAATTTTCCTAATGACAAACAATGTTGAGCTTCTTGTTCATGTGCCTCTCTACCATCCATGTATCTTCCCTGATGGAATATCTATGCAAAGAAAAAGCTTCGAAAGGGTATTGTATTTGTTTAGCATAGACATAGTAAAGCACACAATTTTGAACAGAGTCTTTGGAATCTGTGAGTCCTGGTTTCCCATCCTGGCTTGGTCACTTACTCTGCAACTTAGGATAAGGTAGCTTACCCTCTCTGAACTTCATTTTCCTCTTGTGAAAAAGAAGGGTAATAATAGAACCCAATACGGTTTATAGATTTTTATTTATTTATTTAACAGACAGATCACAAGTAGTCAGAGAGGCAGGCAGAGAGAGAGAGGAGGAAGCAGGCTCCCCGCTGAGCAGAGAGCCTGATGTGGGGCTCGATCCCAGGACCCTGAGACCATGACCAGAGCCAGAGGCAGAGGCTTTAACCCACTGAGCCACCCAGGCGCCCCAGAACCCAATATGGTTTAAATGAGGATCAAATACTTAAAAACTAGCATATAGAACTTTAAAAACATTATTCATAATTATTATTATTATAACATCTTCTGTTGGTCTGATTTGAATTGTAACCATCAAGACCCCTGGCATATGTCAGAAACTAGTCTCTATGGAAATTAAATTGTGCTTTGTGTACACTACAGTAGATACGCAGTTTTTTTTAATCTCTAGGTATGTAAAGAATGGAATTTAGTACAAGTCTAGTGTTTCAGAACTGAAAGAGTCCTTAGAGCTATTTAAATCAACACCAGGCCTCAGCTCAGGGCTTCTGGAAAGCAGAGCCTGAGGCAAGGATTATAGTACTGAGACTTTACTTGGGAAGCACAAACAGGAAAAAACTAGGAAGTGACACAACGGAAGATGTGTGGGTTATCTACCACCCAAGTACTCAACAAGGCACCAAAGAAACACAGTAGGTCTTTTGGCAGGCATGATTTCTCAGAACACAGAATTTCCCTGGAAGGCCTGCAGAGAGAAGCCACACTTGACAGAAGCCCAAGGAAGAGGAAGGTAGGGGACCTGTGCCTATCAGCTCCTCCTATGGTCAAGGTCCACCCCAGAGAGAACAAACCCCCTTACACTCCAGGGTGAGTCATCCAGCACTATGGTGATCATTGGGAAAACACAGCCCACAGCCTGCCTTGTGGCATTTCATCTAGGCTCAGAAGTCAGAGGTAGGATGCCAGCCAAGGGAGAAAAAAAAAAAATAAGAAGATGGATAGGACTTATGTCCTGACTTAGGATGCACACCCTGAGAAGTCAACACTGAGTCAAAGATTGGAGTGCTACAATCACCAAACTTAAAGAGCCAAGATGCCCTTCAACAGAGGAGTGGATAAAGAAGATATGGTCCATATGTACAATGGAATATTACACAACCTTCAGAGAGGATGAATACCCAACTTTTGTATCAATATGGATGGTACTGGAGATTATGCTGAGTGAAATAAGTCAAGCAGAGAGAGTCAATTATCATATGGTTTCACTTACCTGTGGAGCATGAGGAATAACATGGAGGACATTTAGAGAAGGCGAGGAAAAGTGAATTGGGGGAAATCAGAGGGGGAGACGAAGCATGAGAGACTGTGGACTGTGAGAAACAAATTGAGGGTTTTGGGGGGGACTTGGGGGCATGGGTGAGCCTGGTGGTGGGTATTGAAGAAGGCACATATTGCATGGAGCACTGGGTATGGTGCATAAACAATGAATCTTGGAACACTGAAAAAATAAAATTAAATTAAAAAAATTTTTCTGAGTGCTAGAGGTTCTGGGGGAATGGAACCCAGGCAGCACCAGTAGAAGAGTGGAGAAGGGACCAGGAAAGGAAGGAAGCTGATATGGGTTACGGTGATGAGAAGGCTACCGGTGTGGATACCTGGGATGCAATCCTACTGGGGACATCTAGGAGACAGTATGAAACACATCACAGGATTTTCCCACCTTCAAGGTCAGGAAGCAGGGATAGCTACCCCAAACTTCCAACTGTCGTTGGCTGATTGTTGCTCCTAGGGACATTAACTTCCATTGCCCCTTCCCCCAGAGAAAGGTGAGTCCCAGCTGCTGGCAGTGGGATGACTTTGGCATATCCCTGGAGTGGTGACCGCAGCCTGCTTCATCAGGGGTCAGCAAGCTATTTCTTAAAGGGCCAGAGAATAACTATTTCAGATGTGCGGGCCATGTGGTTTCCGTTGCAACCAGTCAGCTAGACCACAGATAATACACAAACAGATGGGACTGACTTTGTCCCAATATAACCATATTTACAAAAATAGGCAGCCAACCTGCAGACCATCGTTTGCAGACCTCTATGCGACGTGTTATGATGCATCCCATTCTGCAGATAGAGAAACTAAGGCCCAGTAAAAAAAAAAAGTAATTGGTCCTATAACCAGCCAGAGCCCCATCTCCTGATCTTCTACCTGCTCTACCTCGCTTCCTCTTAATTGGGTTTTTGGGATGTTTTCAGGGGACTTGTAGCCAGACCACTCCAGGGGGGAGTCCGTGGAACCTACAATTCTTAAATGGCAGTGGTTTGGTTACCCTTGGTGACTGGAGAAGCCTCAGGGCCTGCAGCCTTCCAGTCTGCAAGGATCACTCAGCACAGCTTCTGGGAGCGTGGCCGAGCGGAGTGGCTCCGGGAGCCTCCGTGGGCCAGGCCCCGTCCCAGCAGCCTTGCCCCAGCTGCTCTGGGGAGAGCGACTCAGAGTGGCCGCAAAGCGCAGAGTGAGAGAGCAGATTCGATCTTTGGAGCCTGCAAGTATCTAAAAATATCCAGGAATGTGTGCACATATGTGGCCCTTCTGTGATCAAAACATCTGGGGAGAAGATTAAATGCTCCTGCTTTAATTTGCCTCAGACTCAGAGAAGACTAGGAAAGGGAAGGGAAGTTGAAAGTCATTGACTTTACTGGGGGGGAAGGACGTCACAAGAGTTTTGTTTTTTACAAGGCAAAATAAGTTATGCACATGCAGAATCCTCCCCCAGGGGAAATCCTGGACCTCGGTTTCCTTGGGATTCTGGGGATTGTTTGTCATACGGGGGCGGAAATTTTATTGGCTACAGACTTGAATTCCTGATTTGATGCCTTTTTTTTTTTTAAGAAGATTAAAATGCCAAGTCTCCCAACCAAAACAGTAAGAGCTGTAATAATGTATCAAATCATTAAATGTCAGATCTGAAGAAGGCCAGATTCTGAAGAAGGCCATACAGTTATCAGATGAGGGAACTAAGACTCAGAAAGCAGAGAGAGCACGAGATTTCCTCTTGTCCCTCGGAAGGTGGTGGAGGGGGGCTGAAATGCGTGTGTCCTGACTCCCATACCAGGGGTGCAGTGGAAGAAAGAGTTGGCGGGAAGGGTCAAGCCTGCTTCTGCTACTTCTAAGCCATAAGGCCTCATCTGTACACTAGAGATGATAATAGTCAGTTGTTTCTGTAAGAAACCAGGATAGGACCTCTGGAGCCTTTGTTTGTTTGCTTGCTTGTTTTAAGATTTTTTTAAAGATCTATTTTACTTCTTTGAGAGAGAGAGCACACAGGGACAGAGGGAGAGGGAGATAGAATCCTCAAGCAAGCACCCCGCTGAGCATGGAGCCTGTTGCTGGGGTTCCATCCCATATCCCACGATATCATGTCTGGAGCCAAAATCAAGAGCTGGACACTCAACCAGCTAAGCCATTCAGGCTCCGCTGGACCCCTGGATCTAACGTAGCTGCTTTCTTGAATCTGTGAGGTCCTTCACAGTAGGCAGATGCCCACCCTTTTCATTATAAACCATGGCCCAAACCCTAATAAATGTCTTGATATTTTGGAGTGGATGATATATGAGCCCGAAACTCCACCTGGCTTAAATCCTTGGTCAGAAGCAGGCTAACTGCCCCATAAGGTACACTTTGGTCTGCCCTAATTCTGGAGGAGGACAAGTTAGACACTCCTTGAAGTTTAGGGCAGCCTGCATAATTCACCTATTATGCGTTTTTTGTTTTTGTTTTTGTTTTTAACTACACATGCCACACTTCAGTTTCCACTGGCGTTTCAAGTGCAAACGGTGGCTGGCTTCCTAGCCACTCTTTATTTAGAAGATACGGCCCAAAGTAGAATTCTCAAAACAGAAGAGGCAAAGGAAGGGGAGTCTAAGCAGAACCTGCTACTCAGACACCAGAATTTTTCAACCTGCTTCTCATCCAGAACCATGATCCAAGCATGCCCTTGACTTGATGTCCACCAGAGGTGAGACCTACTGTGCCCCCTAGAGGCCATCCTTTTTGTTTTATCTCCAGTTAGTCCAGAGGGCTCAGTGACCAGACCCACCAGAGGCAGAGGTGTACCCAGCTAGAAGGAAAATTATCCTTTCCACTACTCTCACGTCCCTCTCGTTCCTTCATGAGACCACTGAGATGGGAGTTCATGCTCCCAAGGGCTTTACAAGTGCCTCCTTCATGCTGTCGCACATTCTCCATGCTATGATGAAAAGCTGTGTTCTCTCATACTCACCACAAGGCAAACAAGCTGAAGGCTACATAACGGACATCCAAGAGCAACGAGCCGTCACTGCAATAGTCAATTCTCGATTATGTCAGAAGCTCCCTTTGCATCTTCTATATTTCAGTAAGGTTTTTTTAAATTAAATTTTTTATTTTAATTTCATATAGTTAACAGATAGTGTTATATTAGTTTCAGGTGTAGCGTATAGTGATTCAACAATTCTGTACATGACTCAGTGCACGTCATGATAAGCATACTCTTAATCCCCATCACCTATTTCCCCCATTCCCCCACCCACCTCTCCTCTGGTAGCCAACAGTCTGTTCTCTGTAGATAAAAGTCTATTTCTTGGTTTGCCTCTCTTTTTTTTTCCTTTTGCTCATATGGTTTTTTTTTCTTAAATTCCACATATGAGTGAAATCATATGGTGTTTGTCTTTCTCTGACTGACTTATTTCACTTAGCATTATACTCTAGCTCCATCCATGTTGTTGCACATGGCAAGATTTTATTCTTTTTTATGGCTGAGTAATATTCCATTGTGTATATACACCACATCTTCTTTCTCCATTCATCTACTGATGGACACTTGGGTTGCTTCCACAATTTAGCTATCATAAATAAGGCTGCAGGAAACATAGGAGTGCACGTGCTCCTTCTTTCTTCTTATTCTGCTTGGTCCCAGCAGTAGGAGCCATGGGAGCTGAAGGAGCCAGGTTGGAAATTTGGTCTCTTCTTTGGTAGCTATAAATGGCATTATCTACGGCACCAACTTTCACATGCCCTGCAAGCGCCTCCATTCAATACTAACTCTCTAATGTGTTCCACTTCTCCGAAGTTCCAAAGGGTCAACAAGACAAATTATTGCCCAAAGACTCACTTGCAGCATCTAGAAATACAGACTAATCCCAAAGCCAAATGCCAAACACATATGCCAGTTTCCAGAAGATAAAGACCTGGAGTTAAATGGAATTTAAAAACTCCTCCCTAGAGCCCACCTCTAAAATGGCCAGGATTTGCTTCATCTCATCTCCATTTCTGGGGGATCCCTGTTTCCCCTATGGGGAAGATGTTTCATATACTATAAATTTTTTTAAAGATCCCAGGGTATTTTTTGTTTGGGAAGTAAGAAAATGCAACCAGAGAGTTACTTAATCTGCATCATGTCTAGATATTAGGCTGAGGTATAAATGTGAAGTCATATTGATCTGAAGATATGCTTGTGATTCCTACATTCTGTGGGTATGGGACTATTACTGTACACTTTTTACAGACACTATTGACTAAGCTGGCCTTACATCCAGATTCACTGAACCAAGTCCTACTTTATGCCTGCTGTCCTGACTTCCTGTCTGCTTTAGTATTTATCCAGGATGTTTGTATGTTCCTTTTATTTTTGTGGGAGTTACTTCATTTTCTGGTGCACATTGTATAAACCTGTCTGGTGAACTTGGTTATATGAAGTGGCTAAGCATATTTCTAGATGGTAGTTAGAACAGGTGAGATTAATGACCTAAGTTTCAGGTAACCATGAGGAAAATAGCTGCCCATTCATTGACTCTAGGTCTAAACATAAGAAAAGAGGCAAGGATTGGAGAAGAGGCCTCATGAAGAGTCGAGCAAGACTTTGCTTTCTTTCTTTCTTTCTTTTTTATCAAAGGTTTTATTTATTTATTTGCCAGAGAAAGAGGGCAGGAGAAAGAACAAGAGTATAAGCAAGGGGAGTGGCAGGCAGAGAGAGAATCAGGCTCCCTGCTGAGCAAGGAACTCAATGTGGGACTCGATCCCAGAACCCTGGGATCATGACTTGAGCTGAAGGCAAACGCTTAACTGTATGAGCCACCCAGGCATCCTATGAGCGAGACTTTTCTGATACTCTCAATCTTTGTGGCCCAAGGCCACATCTTGAATCAGAAAATAGATCAGAATATGGGGATATGTTGGCTACAGATTCCAGCTTCTAAGGAGAAAAGCTAAAGCACCTCCCACATACTCTACCCATAAGCTGGAGTTTTCTGACATGGGTGATAGGCAGTGCTCTGCTGGGGTGTTAAGATAATGATGGCAAAAGGATTTTAAACACTTGCCAATTTCAGTCATCTAATAGAGCTGTTTAGGGCATCATGTTGAGAAAAATTTTAGGTTTGGCAAGAATGAGGGCCATCATTGATTTGGGATGTTGGCCATGGTTCAGGAGCTGAGAGTATCTGTACTCATCTCAGTACTTTGCCATTTCTGTCCTAACAAGATGAGCTTTCAATAGGAGGAAGAAAGAATTTTTTAAAATTCTTCTTTCCTTGTGGCATACCCTAGTGGATCCATTTTCTTTTTTGGACTGATTAGGTCTGTTACACTAGTTGGCTAAGAAGCACTCCCTTAGCTTATCAGACTGCTCTCTTCTACCTTACTCTTGTAAGGGTGGGGAGGGTGGGAGATTAAAGGCTATTGCACTAGATCTTAGGAAATTACTCTATTTCCCTTCATGATTTTTCTCTTGGGTGTGTCCTTCCTAGGTTCCGTTCATGGGAATGATAGCTCTCAGGATGAGCTAGGATGGTCTCTCATGTAGGCCTTCATCCATCCAGGAGCACAGAGTTGGTCCTTATAATTCAGACCTGGTATAGCCTTTCTCCCCAAGGTGGAAGCCTCAGTGCTACAGATTTTTCGATAGTTATAAACAGTTTTCCTCTGGATGTCTTTGTCCATGTGTACCTTGCCCATGGAGCTAGGAGGACTGGTGTCAGACAAGGCAGGCGACTGGTCAAGGAGTCAGCGACTTGAGGTCTCAGCCAAACATTTTGCCATCTTATCACTACTACCAATAACAAACATTTTCCTGGAGATGTAAGGATCAAGGATAATGTATATAAAGTGCCTACAACTCAACTAGCTCTTCTATAGTGAGCTATTACTATTATTACTATAATAATGACTAACGTCACTTGAAGACCAAATTTTTCCTCATCTGATTTTATTTTTGGCCAAAGTAATAGGTACTGTGGTGACAGGTAGTTCTCTTGAGAAAATCTCTGGACAACAGCAGGTAGTGCATATCTCCTCCACGGACCCATTAGTAAGAAATTCAACACAAATTCCATCCTAAACCTTATTGTTCAAATGAATGGTTTCAAACATAATGGGAAGTTTTATGTCAGTCACCTTACTTCCTAGGATTTGTACTTTGAGAGGTTTTCATTATTTCTTTCTTTATAAAAAAATTCTAGAGGCCCAGGGTGAGCTTCCCCACAAAATACTTGCTCATCAGTGAGCTGGATGTGAGACGTTCACGGACTCCAGATGTGGTGTATCCAACCATTTGGGAAACCTTGAGGTCCTCTGACAAGCTGTTCTCAGGATGTCTAGAAGCCGAACAGGAGGTATGTGTCCTAGCTCCTTCTGTGAAAGTAGTTATCGTGCCATTACGATGGGACAGTGTGGATGAGAGAGCTTTTGAGAAGGAAGTGGTTTACATTATTAAGAACAACTGTACATATGGGATTTATAGATTTGGATCAGTTTGGTTTAAAAGTTGCCTATTAGTAGGAAAGTAAAAAGGCATGTTATGACTGTGTATACTTTCAAGATATGCCAATAAAGATGCTGAAGCCCCTATTCTCTATGGATAACTCTGATAGACAAGAAATCTGGGGGTGCTGGTCAGGCCCTAAACTGTGTAAATAAATGTTGGCTCAAAGATTTTAAAGGGTGCCTATTTTTACAAGAAAGGGAGAAACTCAAAAGTGGAAGGCCCAAAGGCATCGATGACTCCAGGAGAGGGGCTAATGAGGCATCAGGCAGCCAGAAAAGGAATCTGAGAATGTGTAGTAAGAGCCTACAGATACATTGTGTGAATTAAAAGACTAATTTATGTGAGCCAATGGGTACACAGTGTCAATATTCACCTTATCAGAAATCATAAATTTGAGAAATGATATGAAATGGGATTTTCAGTAGAGCCAGATACACTCTAGATTCTGTCTAAATTCTCAATCGCTTTCTTCCTCACAAGGAATCTAAAGGAGACATATATGCTCAAAAGTACCAAAATAAGACATCATTGGCTAAGACTTCAGTACTAAAACCTTTTATAGAATTCTAATAAGCCAAATTAGACCATGTGAAAGGATTCCTTTTCCTAGTCAGGACAAGCCACATGAATAGTTCGTGTTTCACTCTTTCCAAAGAACTATCCCAAATGGGGTATATGTGCCTGGGGTTGCTAGAATTTGTGTCAGGCTTGACTGCCCCTGTTTTAGGATTCTTCCAACTCTAGATTCACCCAGCATCCAGCTCTGTCATTGTTCACTAAGGGCAAGGTGTGTTTTCAGGACAGACTGAAGACCACAGAAGAGAAGATAGAGGGAGGAATATTTCAGCTGACTGAAGAGGAATTCCAAATGGTCAAGCTCTCCATGACAGAAAGGTTACCTCTGGAGATTGTCAGCTCTCTGTCTCTGGAGGGCAACTAGCAAGAACAGTCAACTTTTAGTGGAAATATTGTAGAAGAGTTTACAGTCTCAAAAGCGGATAGATCTGTTAGGTCCCTTTCCATCTTTAGAATTATGGTTTTGAGTCATTTCACCATGCCAGGCTCCAATTTACAGATTTTTAAACTGACTCCTGAGGTCCTTTCCTGCAGTTGGTGGTAATGATAGACCCTTAATAATGTTGCCACATATCTTAGTGCATTGGAAATGAAAAGAACAGAATGAGAAAAATATGACAAACAGAAGCTAAGGGAGTTCATCATCACCAGACCAGTCTTATAAGACAAGCAAAAGGAAATTCTTCAGGGTGAAATGAAAAGACACAATATATGAATGCATTTTTTAATATTTTTAAAGGTTTTATTTATTTATTATTAGAGAGAGAGAGACAGATAAAGCATGAGTGGGGAGAGGGGAGGAGAGAGAAGCAGACTCCCTGCTGAGCTGGGAGCCTGATGCAGGACTCGATCCCAGGACCATGGGATCATGACCTGAGCCAAAGGCAGGCTGCCTAACCGACTGAGCTACCCAGGTGCCCCCCCTTTTTATTTTCATTTTTTAATATTTTTATCAGTGAAGGTAAATATATAAATGAAGTCAGAATTCTCTAATATTATAATGGAGATACATAAATCACTTTCAGACTTTCAAACCACAATGTAAATGTATTAAAAATAAGTACAACTACAATAATTTGTTATTGGATACACAATGTAAATAAGAGGTAAACTGTAACACCAAGAATCTAAAATGTAAGGGAGATAGAGAAGTAACTGAAGACCAAGAGAAATGGAAATATAGCTTTTGTATGCAATTGAAATTAAGTTGTTATTAAGTTAAAACAGGATGTTACAACTGTAAGATATTTTATGTAAGTCTCATGGTAACCACAAAGGAGAAATTTGTAGTAGGTAAATACTTATGAATAAACTAAGCCACAGAAGTGAATGATCTATACACTGAAATCTATTAAACAATTATGGAAAAAATAAGTGAAAAAGACACAAACAAATGGAAAGATATGCCATGCTCATGGATTGGGAGAATTAACATTGCTAAAATGTCCATACTACCCAAAGTGATCTATTCAAAGCAATGCCTATCAATATTTCAATGGCATTTTTCATAGAAACAGAAAAAGTAATCCTAAAATACATGTGGAACAACAAAAGACCCAAAATAGCTAAAATAATCTTAAGAAAGAAAAATAAAACTGGAGGTATCACATTTTCTGATTTTAATTACATTACAAAGCTACAGTAATCAAAATAGTATGGTACCGGCATAAAAGCAGACACACACCATACTGTATAACCTGAAGTAAACCCACACATATACGGCCAATTAATATTTGACAAGAGCACCAAAAATACACAATAGGGAAAGAATACTCTCTTCCGTAAATGCTATTGGTCTAACTGGGTATTCACATGCAAAGGAATGAAATTGGATCCCTTTCTTAGACCACTCACAAAAATCAACTCAAAATGAATTAAAGACTTAAATGTAAGAAACCATAAAACTCTTAGAAAAAGGGGCGCCTGGGTGGCTCAGTGGGTTAAAGCCTCTACCTTCAGCTCAGGTCATGATCCCAGGGTCCTGGGATGGGGCCCCGCATCGGGCTCTCTGCTCAGCAGGGAGCCTGCTTCCTCCTCTTTCTCTGACTGCCTCTCTGCCTACTTGTGATCTCTGTCTGTCAAATATTAGAAAAAAAGCAAATGGAAAAAATTCCTTGACAATGGTCTTGGCAAAGATTTTTTAAGATGTGATCCCCAAAGGACAAGCAACAAAAGCAACAAAAACAAGTGAGACTACATGAAACTAAAAAGCTTCTGCAGAGCAATGGAAAAATCAACAGAATGAAAGGGCAACCCCACAGAATGGGAGAAAAGATTTCTAAATCCTATATCTGATAAGAGGTTAATTTCCAAAATATATAAGGAATTCATACAACTCAATAGCAAAACAAAACAAGACAAAAACCCAAATAATCCTATTTTTTTAGTGGGCAAAGGAACTGAAGGGATATTTCTCCAAAAAGACATCCAAATGGCATCAGGTACAAGAAGATGTTCAATATCGCTAACCATCAGAGAAATGAACATCAAAATCACAGTGAGATATCACCTCAGACCTGATAGAATGGCTATTATTGAAAAGACAAGAGATAAGTGTTAGCAAGAAGGTGAAGAAGAGAGAGCCCTTTTATACTGTTGGTGGTTACATGAACTGGAATGGCCACTGTGGGAAACAGTATTGAGATTCCTGTAGAAATTAAAAATAGAACAATCATGATCCAGTAATCCCACTTCTGGGAATATATAGAAAAGAAACAAAACTCACTATCTTGAAGAGATTAGCTACACTCTCATGTTCATCACAGCATCATTTACAATAGCCAAGATGTGGAAACAACCTAAGTGTCTATTAGCAGAGGAATGAATAAAGGAGATGTGAGATATACACATACACACACGTACACACACATCTAGATAGAGATAATGTACATAGAGATGTATAGGTCTATAGATGGACATAGATATACATACAACTGTAGATGTATGTATGTAGAGAGATAGATGTATATATGATACATATGGACATGTGTATGCATGCATAGATATGCAGATATGCACATATGTGGTATATATGTGGTATCTATGTGTCAGTATACATATGCACATATAATAGAATACTATTCATTCATTAAAAAAACAAGGAAATCCTACCATTTGTGACAATGTGGATGATACCTGAGGGCATTATGCTAAGTGAGATAAGTCAGACAAAGACAAATACTGTATGACCTCACTTATATGTAGAATCTAAAAAAGGTGAACTCATAGAATCAGAAAGTAGAATGGTAAACACCAGGGGCTGGGGGGTGTGGGAAATGGGCAGGTGTTGGTCAACAGGTACAAACTTTCAGTTATAAGACAAATACATTCTGAGGACCTAATATACAGCATGGTGACTAGAGGTAACAACACCGTATGGCATACTTGAAATTTACTGAGTATTAAATTTGGTGAGTGTTAGTTCTCACCACACACACACACACACACACGCACACACACGCACACACAAATCGTAACTACCCAAGATGATGGACGCATTAACTAACTTTATCATGGTAATCATTTTACAATATACACATTTATCAATTTTTTTAAAAGCACGACACATTTACTATTCAGCTGACATTTCACTTTAAGGAAAACCACTGAATTTGTTGGTAAAAAGGAAAGTACAGGGAAAAAAGTGAAATGCCAAACCTGCATTTGTAAGTATTGGAGATAAATATGAAGTCATTAATATTTTAAAAAATAAACATGTGTGTATCTGCATATATCACTCATTCTGCCTAAAAAATGTTTCATCAGTTCATGCCTTTCCCTTCAGAAATTGTGCCTTCACATAATATATAATCCAGTTTCCCAACCTGCTTTAAGAGATGCCAAATATTTAATGACACCCCACCTAGAAACAATAAATACATTTGAGTCAGTCTTAGACTCCTGGGGAAAGAATGCTGAAAATTTGATGAAAGGGATTAATAAATTATAACCAGGCTATTAAGATGTGAATCACTAAAGACTCCTGACACTCTTTTCCTTTCTCTAATTAGAATTAGAAAAACAAACAGACTCACCTCCCTGTGCTCAGAATTCCACTACCTCCATCCTGAGGTCACTTGGTTGATCTAGTTCACAGACTTTCATTTAGACATTAAGATGGCTTTAACCCATGGGCAGTAAGGTTCTGACTGTTGGGAGTCAGTGTGCTGGTTCTCCAAACCAGATGCTGCAACCACATTGGTGAGACGCCAGTCACACAGCTGGAAAGAGGGAAGACCCAATTTGTGGGCTGTGGGGTATCTTCCCAATCAAAGTGCTCCTGCTGATGGATTTCAGAGCCTGCTTCAAGCTGTCATAGATCCAAGCTTTCTGAAAGGAACCTTAGAGATTATCTCATCCCACTCTTTTTTGTGTGTAAGCAGAAACCTAACAAAAATTTGGAAGCTCTCTCTCAAAGGAGAGGGAGCAAGTTGCCCAAGGTCACGGAAACTTTGATGGCGAACTTCACACAAGAACCTGGTCTCTTGCTTCCTGGACGGCTGCTGCTCTGTCTACATCTATTTCTACACCTACTGTGGGGGCCCCAAATCCAATAGTGCAAGCTTTCTTATCTGACCACTAGACCAGCTGTTTATAATACCAGCATCAGAGGACAGCTACAGGTAGGTGTCAGGTATGAGAAGACAATCCCAGCACCCCACAGTCCCCATGAAACATCCGCATCTTCACCCTCTAAACACCTGATGTAGAGATCTGACAGCAGATTCAGTTGGTGTGGGGGCTGAAACTGACTCTCTTCCTCACCTTTGTATCCCAGAGCCTGGAAAAATGCCAGACAGAGGAGTCCTCAAGGGAAAAATTGTTTAAATTAATGAATCATGAGGGTTTATCTAATTTTAGAACTTCTCTCTCTCTCTCGTATGCAATAACTCAATGCCAAGTGGTTAAAAAATACTTTTTCCTCCGGTATTTTATGGATGCTACTTCAAGACAATCTTTCAACAAACATTTAGTCAGGATTACTATGTAACTAGGGGCTAGGTAATGAGAAATAAAACAACTCCTGTCCGCAAGGGCTCATAGTCCATCAAGGAAGACAGATGTCCAGATGGTTGTAATCTGGGTTGAAGGTACACCATGAGAGAAGGGTGTCATAGGAGGGACACGTAGACCAGAGGCAGGGGCAGATGTGACAGCTGAGCTGAGTGTTGAATAATAAGTCAGTTGGAGAAATAACAAGAAAGGATGTTTCAGACTGAAGGAACATGTGCAAAACCTTGGAATGAGATGGCATGAGAAAGAATGAAATTGGAGAATTTCAAGATGTTCTACAAGCTAAGTGTAAATCTGTGTCCTTCTCTGCTTGTTTGCTTTTCCACAAGAGGCCATTGTTGACTAGGGGAAGAAGTGTTGGATTTGGAACAGAAATCAGTCTGAAAAATAATGACTGCCTTTAAACTTGCAAAGCGTATACTGTATGTGGCAGACTCAGTTACACAGACAAGAATGATGGAGGAATTATTACATGTCCCTGGATACAGGTGGTGAAACTGAGACTCAGTGAGTATCAATACTAGCGTGACTTCTGTTTCTCAGTCCTGTTTGTGGAGACCAGGAAAGTCCCATCATCAATGTGCTACCTTGGATACAAGCACAAAGCCATGCCATGCCTCCCTCAGTAAGGAGTTTCTTCCACCATTAAGAGTAGCCATTCCTACCTCTTCTCTGAACCACCCCCATGGGGATCCCTGCCAGAGCACACAGGAAAACTGTAGAACCTTTCAAAGTCCTGCCCACTCTCCTGCTCAGGCACCTCAGGCACCTCTCAGCAAACTTTCCTTACAGACCTGGAAGTGTGCCCCCTAGAGGTGTGCGGGACTGTAGGTGTTTTGCCCAGTCTCTTCCATTCTCCCAGGATTTCCTCTCACTGCTCCATGCACTCGTCTCCTCCTCATATACTTCCCTTCATTCAGAACTGCCTTCCCTTTCGATTAACAATGACCTCATTAACCCTGAAGTCTAGCTCAGTGTCACCTTTCCCAAGGAGGCCCCTTCCCGGGTCACACACAGACTTCCCCCCTTCTCTGCCTTTAGGAGCTGTCCTGCCATTTGTCATAGCATAACTCAGTTTACTCTGCATCCCACAAAAGATTGTGACTCGTGGAAGATAGGGACCTACTGAATTCATCTCACTGTCCTGAGCACCCATTGGGCAAACAGCGTTCCAAGTTGTAAATGCGCTGAATCCCAAAGAAGATTCAAGCTTTCACTCTGCCACTTCCTGGGGCCAGAAGTTGGTGAAAAATAGGATCCTCGCCTTGCCATGTCACCACAAAGTTCGAGCGAGGCAGGATAGCCTTCTTGCTCATAACAAGCATTCTATACCCACTGCCCTCCTGCGTATAGGAAAAACGTACTATAGTCTCTGCATATACCTTTCCTTCTATGCTTGCCTTTCTAACCCTCTGGAAAAGAAAAGGATGGTCAAAACCCTGCATACGCCAGAAATAAGTCAAGCAAACTAATATGTAAAAGTGTCTATTGGATTGGAAACTGGGCCTCTTCTTTTTTTTTTTTTAACCTTATTAAGACATATTTCACTCCAAAGTTTGGACAAGTAGCAACACGTTGAGATGTGAACTTGGCATAGCTCATACTTCCCCTCTATCTTCTCTGCTACCATGTCCACATCAAATCTCCAAACTCAAGTATCAGTCAGTGGTTCCCAGGCAAAGATGCCAGGCAGAACTCCTATCTCCCGAGTCCCAACCACCACCAGGCCAGAAATAAGAATCACTTAAGAATGTTAATTGAATGCTATAATTATAGTCTATGCATAAATAGGCATTTTGCACTGATGTTGTACACTGCCAAGAAAATATTTACTTGGCTAACTCAAGTCCACGACCAAGTCTATTTTTTTCACAACAGAAATAATATTTTAATTTGGCATCACCAGACACACCAGAGTGAATAATCTTGGATATTTCCAACAGAAGATGTCTCTTATGCTTTTGCCTTTCTTATTAGTCATATGTCTTCTTTCTTTGCAGGATCTATATGTAAGTTATCTGCAGATTCTTTTGCGTTCCTTTCTGACTTTTCTTGAGATCGGCTGTTTATTGGAGTTCCCTTCCGGGACGGGCCAGGGAAGTGAGCAAGGGAGGTCTGAAACCTGGTTTCGTTTCTTGTCTTAAACCCCCCTTCAACAAATCTAGGATTCTCTTTGCACTTGGATGCTTCTTTCCCTTCGGATTTTTGGTCCATGCTGTTCCCAGCAAAGCCCTTTAAGTCCTAGGCTCTCTGGCAAATAGCAAACGCAGTCTCCTCAACCTCTGCCCCACCACGGCACATCAGCGAGTTGTCCCAGACCAGCAGTGAGTCTCAGACCATGGATATAATGGAGCCTGTGATTTCCGCCTTTGGCCCCAAATTTTGCTGTTGTTCTCAGGGAGGCAGATGGTCGTTGACAGAGACGTTCCTATTAATCTGGTGACCCACCCAGCCTAGGCCTCGCCATTCTAATCAAGGCCTCCTTTCAGCGTGGGAATCTTCACATTTAGGAAGTCTCTTTCTTGGTCAAGCCCTGAGATGGTCTCTAATCCTTTCTCATTTTTCCTCCAGATTTCATAGTATTTGGTAGTTAGACTTCACAATTTGTGGCTCTTTCCTTGTTTTTTGTATAAGATGATGGGTTTTTTCCTCCCTCCATTTTTTTTTAAACTCATTTTCTGTGGGTGTCTAGTCAGGGAGGGGAACTAAAAATGCTAAAGTGTCTTCCACCTTTAACTAGAATTCCAAAAGGTCTTTTTTTTTTTATAAACATATAATGTATTTTTATCCCCAGGGGTACAGATCTATGAATCGCCAGGTTTACACATTTCACAGCACTCACCATAGCACATACACTCCCCAATGTCCATATCCCCACCACCCTCTCCTGACCCCCCTTCCCCCCAGCAACCCTCAGTCTGTTTTTTGAGATTGGGTCTTTTATGATTTGTCTCCCTCCTGATCCCATCTTCTTTCATTTTTTCTTTTCCTACCCCCAGCCCCCACATGTTGCATCTCCACTTCCTCATATCAGGGAGATCATATGATAGTTGTCTTCCTCTGATTGACTTATTTCACTAAGCATAATACCTTCTAGTTCCATCCATGTCATCACAATTGGCAAGGTTTCATTTCTTTTGATGGCTGCATAGTATTCCTATATATATATACCACATCTTCCTTATCCATTCATCTGTTGGTGGACATCTAGGTTCTTTCCATAGTTTGGCTATTGTAGACATTGCTGCTATAAACATTCAGGTGCACGTGCCCCTTCGGAGCACCACCATTGTATCTTTAGGGTATATTGCAAACGACATATCAGATAAAGGACTAGTATCCAAAATCTGTAAAGAGCTTAACAAACTCAACACCCCGAAGAACAAATAACCCAATCAAGAAATGGGCAGAGGACATGAACAGACATTTCTGCAAAGAAGACATCCAGATGGCCAACAGACACATGAAAAAATGCTCCACATCACTCGGCATCAGGGAAATACAAATCAAAACCAAAAGGTCTTTTTAAGCCCAAATCCTTTCATCGAGTTCTTATCATTCTGTATTGTATGTATTGCAAATGCCTTCAAGCCTACTATGGGGTAAGGTGAAGAATACATACGTCAATTTTAAAATGCCACCTGCTTCCACTTGCCTCCCTCTCAACTTTGATGTCTGGTCCTCTCTTTGGAAGTATCTTCATTTTTTACTTTCTTTTCTGTCATTTTTCTCAGACAACCTGGAAACTCTTCAGTTCTCTAAAACAGGTCAAAGAGATATTCTTTGAGGCCTCTCCGCTTTCCCTCCAGCCAGGAGAGCAAACGGCGCTTGTCAGAGATGTAATTAATTCTCTTCCTTCGCGGCCAAGACTTGTGCCCCAAATCTCTAAACAAACCTCCAGAGTGATGGCGTTCTCTCTCAAAACTCTCATAACCACTGCCATGGAAACCACCTCTTCCTGGTCTTGAGGGAAAGGGCTCCTGGGAGAACCACTCTGGGGCACCCCACACCAGGCCCCTTCTGTGCAGATCTGCTATGTATTATAGAGGTGGACCCCTTGTCAGCCGAAGAGCCCGGTCACTCCTTCCACTCACATCCCCGAGGGGCTGCTGAGCAGCATAAGCATGGAGGAAGCAGCCTGCTCACCGGAGTTCCCACCTGCTTCCTACACCTGTTCTCCTGGAGTCCTGATCCAAGGCGAAAGAAAAGAAGATTCAACTTTGCGTGGATGTTTATCCTGCTGGTGCAATGTCATTCAATATGGAAAATCAGGCAAGTAGCGTTCCAAAGAAATGGATCACTGGGTTGACAATTTCTCCGGATTCATTGTGTTCACAGCTGGGAAATCAGGTTCCCCCAAATTATGCTTTCAGGATCCTTGCAGAGCAATAGGAGCGAGAATGGAGTCCTGACCTCTCACTGGTGTAAACAAAACAAAAGCAGTTGTAGGATCCCAAATAGAAGACCAATAGCTTCTACTAAGACCGCCATTGACTGTATTCAAGAACCTCTATTCATAGCAAGGGCGAGGGGCACCATTTACACCTTGTCTCAATTAATCTCACAAGCAAATATCTCTATTTGATGCAGAAAGACACTAAGGATCCCAGTAGAAAATGGAAGGGACCAAAGGATTTACTTCTTAAATCAAAATGTTTTAAAGTTTGGCTTTGAATAAATCTTCCAAGAAGGGGCAAATTGAGAGGTAAGGGGTAACCTTGAACTTACATCTTAAAGCACTTTGAGGTTAGAAACCAACCTCTCCAGAGGTGCTTCTGAGTATGAGAGTGGAGCTTGTGTCTCTCCCAGGCCAACGCGCCCTCTTCCCCACAGTCAGTGTTGACATGGGAATGGCAGCCACGCAAATGGAAAAACCCCAATATATCACAGCGGTTCTGTTTTTGTCACTGTGACCATGAATATGACCAAAGAGAACTCCCCAACTCAATCAAAGAATGCAAGACTTTTGAACGAGAAAGAACCTTACAGATTCTGACCCCTGCATTTCAAAAAGACAGCAGGCAAAGTGCTTTATTCAGTTTACTTTTTTAAACGATGTAAGGATAAACGGTTGGTATTATAACCAAGACATTTCCTCCCTGATGTTTTCCTAACCCTCTCTAATATTGAGAACACAACGGGAAAAATAGTGCACCAATGTAGCCCCAAGGTAGACACCTGCAGTCTGACGAGGGTGTTCTGAGAGACCCCAGCCTGAGTGGAGAAGGCATGGAGGACGTGAGAAAGTGCCAGGGAGAAGCAGGGACGATCCACTCACTAGGGACGCAAGGAAGGGTACATTTATTTATTCTACCGATTAAGTTAGATCTGTTTCATGGCCCATTCCACCAAAAGCAGAAGGTCCAGGATCTTACCTTCATGGATACCTCCCTCCCCTAGATTGTATGAAATCTCCAGGGGTTTATACATTTAGATACTCTTGTTGAACCCATAAGACCCACCCTAGGCTCTCTTGCTTGGACATTGGAACTAATTCCCCACCATCCATCCAGTGCTCCCCACCATCCATCCAGTGTCCCCCACCATCTGTCTAGTGTGGCTTTTTCCTGCAGAAAAGTCTTACTTGCCCAGTGCCCTGCAGGCCATAATGGCTCTTCAAAAGGAGGTCATGATGCTTCAGACATCCACCCAGGGTGTGAAAGGTAGTGAAATCTGCAAGCTCCTTTTGAGGACTCCACCAGGAGTCAGAATCCTTACCTCTTCATCCCCCGCTAAACTTTCAGAATCATCCACTCATTTCTTCCACAAGTGCTTGTGAGTTCATCAAAAAAGGTCAGACCTCAGAAAAAGCCCCGCCCAGGGGACACCATGTTATTTATGTAGCTGTTTAGGGGGTTGGGCTTTTTTTTTTTTTTAGACTTTATTTATTTAAGAGAGGTGGAGAGAGAGCACAAGTAGGCAGAGCAGCAGGCAGAGGGAGAGGGAGAAGCAGGCTCCCTGCTGAGCAGAAAGCCCGATGCGGGGCTCGATCCCAGGACCCTGAGCTCATGACCCAAGCTGAAGGCAGGCACTTAACCAACTGAGCCACCCAGGCATTCCTGGGTTTTTTGTTTTTTTTTTTTGAACTGGGCATTTTACAGAGTGCCTGGTATATGCCAGGCATTATTCATACACTGTTCGTCTCACCATGCTTTGCAGTAGACAGAGATTCTAAGCAGCTTACTGCTGCTTACTTACTTACCAGGGTCCCTTAGCTCGAGTTAAGATTCTGATTCCGGTAGGATTCCCCAATATACAGATCCGAAATAGCACATTCTGGCTTCATTATTACTAACTTTTTTGAATCCCCGAATCATAGACTCGAAAAGACAACATTCATCAAGACGTCCTGCTAACATTTCATACCAGAGCAGAGAAGTGGAAGCTTTCATCACTGGAAGGTCTGCAACAGCAGAGATAAAAATCTACCTTCCCCGTTTCTCACAAGTCTCCTGGCTATGGCCTCCAGGGCCACACACAGCCAAACCAATCCCTTCTTCCTCTTGATTGCATTTTAGAGCTTGGACAAAATCTCCCTTGTCTTCTGTCTTTTGCAACCTAGTCACCCCGGATTCTTCAACTCTTTCCTCAATGACTGATTTCAATTCCTCTCCCTTTTATTTCTGGTGAGCAGCTGGGTCGTGAGGAAGTTATGAAAGAAAAATCAACTATTGTCTGTGACATTACTGGGCATTTGTGTTGATCCTCATCCTACCTCTTTGGTAGACTCTACCAGGTGCCAGAAACATTCGAACACAACTCCTAGGTGATTTAGGAAATCCTTGAAAAACCCACCTACTGGGTAACAAGATGTTTACCTGTAATTACCTCAGAGCAAAGGTTAAGCACTTTGGAATATTGAAGACATTTTAAAAGATTATTTTCAAAATTTGCAAGAGGGGAAAATACGAGAACATCTGTTCTTTAAAATCACTATAAAATATTCATGTACAAATGACTTAAAAATACAGAGTAGCAAATCTATTTGGAGTTATTTGGGTATGTGAGTTCAGAAAGTCTCTGCTGGGAAGAGAGAATTTTCCCTAAGAGTTCCTTCCTAAACCTTTTTATCTTATAATTTTCTTTATAATACTACACCTTTCCTCAGGGATTATTGCCATGATATTTAAATAGGGGTTTTTTTTTATAATAAGGGTTTTTAAAAATAGATCTTTCTTGGCAAGTGAGAGAAGTTCTTTTGGAACTGTTCTAGTCTCTGAGATAAACATTATGTAAAGGAGTGTTTATGCCATGAACCCAGTGATTCACCTGAAGCACTATCATGCCCTTCATAGAGTAGCGTCTTGTCTCTGCATTTCGTTCTAGCATCGCATGTAGGAAGGACCTCGGAATGCCCCCTGGTTCTTGGACATTTTGCTTCATCTCTAATGCTTGTGTTACTCTCCATTTAAGGACTCTTGTTAGAGTTTGCTAATCTTGACATAATCTTGGTGACTTTTTGGTAAGGTCAGAACAGAATTCTCTTAGATACTAAATGATTTCCAACCCTTTCTTAAGTGCAATTCTATTTGACAGTGTTTGGACTGGATTCTACTGAAAGTCGAACTAAGGAACTCATTCGCCTTATAAAAATTATGATGCCCAAATAAGATAGCCAGATTTAGAAAAAAAAAATCCCAGTTAAATGTAAATTTCAAATAAGGAACACATTTTTAATAAACATGTCCCAGGGGCACCTGGGTGGCTCAGTAGTTTAAAGCCTCTGCCTTCGGCTCAGGTCATGATCCCAGGGTCCTGGGATCTAACCCCACGTAGGGCTCCCTGCTCAGTGGGGAGCCTGCTTCCCTCGCCCCCCACCCCCGCCTGCCTCTCTGCCTACTTGTGATCTCTGTCTGTCAGATAAATGAATAAAATCAATCAATCAATCAATAAAATAAGCATGTCCCAAATACTATATTTCATCTGGCATCCTTATGCCCATACTCAGTGTCAAATGGCCTGTGTCAATTTTCCCTAATGAACTGTAGAAGTATTTCCATTGTGTGGTAGAATAAAAACTGCATCTATTTTTTAAATCTTTATTAAAGACATAACAAATCCTTTCTTTTAAAAAAGGAGGGGGGAGCATGTGCCAATTGAGGCATATGGCTAGTCTCACCCAATGTATGTGGTTTGCACAGAGTTGGAATCTGGGCCACTACTCATTTGTTAAGAGCTGATAATTGCGGGAAACTACAAATGAGCTGAAAATAAAACAAAACAAAAAAGGATGAAAGGGAAGGAAATGCTATCAGCACCCGAAGGATGGTGAAGAGGTCAGAGGTCTTATGTCCTACCACCATTTCCCCCACATCTAGCACTGTGTCTGATACACAATAAATACTTGTATACTGATGTATAGATGAATGAAGGAAAGAACATCACGCTCAAGGCCTCTTTCTCAAGCCACTGCTACGAGATACCAGAGACTCTCCGATCTCAGAATTGTATGTCTCTAAAATAAAAGACTAAGCTTTAAAATGTGTGGCTGTGAGAGTGAATGAGTTTTGACAAGAAAAAATGTGTCTTCCCTAAATGAGACTCTCCTTCTTACCTGAGATGAAATAGATAAAATAGACCGAAGTTTGAATGAAAAGCCATATAACTGTTTCCAGTAGAAGGAACACCACTTATGATGAAATAGCGTCAGAAACTTTGGCTGCCACCACTGCCACCACCCTGACCATAACTCCCTATCAAAAAAGGACACTCCGTGCTGAAATGTTGATGTTCGAGGTAGAAGGCCAGGGATCATTAATACAACAAACGGAACAAAGTGGAGGGGGTTGGGATGGGATGAGACCAAATGGGACAGGCAGGATGGAACTGGGACATCTGTATTGAATAATGATAAAAATTTCAAATGCCAAGATTTTATTTATGTTCAGATGACGTCTTAAAGGCATTGTGTGTCTTCCTTCTCTCCAACGTGAGAATTTTCTAAATAAGGGTTATGGGTATTTTTGAGTGATCTACTAAAGTACTGATCAGAAATTCTGCCTCAAATAATTGGGCATCAGGGTGGATGCTATTTAAGTAGTTAAATGGAGACCCATGTAACATTCTTGTGCAAAGCCTGTGAAGCCAAAGACGTTTTAAGCTTTAATCACTTCAACTGAGCATACGTCAAAGTTGGTACCACTCCTAGTATTCTTTGATCCTTGAATATGTGCTCACTCGGAGAATTTGATCTATACCCAATTTCATGAGCGAAAACAGTAGCCAGAAACATGCAAGTAGCCAATACACATCTCTTTCTGTAAAAGGGAGATTATTTCCATACAAAAGAACCATAATCGTTTTTTTCCATGATTCAGTTAGATAAAGGTTTTATTTTTATTATATAAATGCACATTTTCATGGATTTTTATTGTTATTTTGTTTATCCCAATTCACTTTGCAACTTCATAAAAAAAAATTCAGAGTGGGTATTTTATTTTCCAAAGTTGATTGAAGCAAATACAAACAGTAAATGGTCTCCAGTTCTATATATTAAATTTTAAGGATGTGTTTTCTATGCTGTGCTGGGCAGAAGACAGCTATTATGGAAAGTCATTTAAAGAAGCAAACAAGCTTTTGTAATCTGTTCTTCGGCAATACATGTATAGTCACCTTCATAAAATGAGCCTCTGCTTTTACTTGATTTGAAATTTTATTTGAAAATGAAAAATACATATTTTTAACTTGAAGGAGTATGTTGAACAGGTCAATCTAATCAACATTAAGAACTGAATTGTATTTGCTTGGAAATGTATTACCATCCATCCTTACGCAAAAATGTACATGAGATAATATAACCCAAAACACATGTACAAGTGTAATTAAAAATATTGAGAAGGGGAAACCTTTTAGATATTTGAAGTCATAGGATTTGCTCCCCTGAGGTTTTGGATTGTGTTGGGTTTGGGTTGTTTGTTTGTTTTGCTAAAATACACAGCTTTTTCAACCATACCCCCCACATTGTGGTGTCAACACCTGTCATGGACTGAAAGTTTGTGTCCCACGAAAATTCATATGTTGAAATCATAACTTCCAATGCGATGGTATTTGGAAGTGTGGAGTAGGAGGTGATTAGGTCATGAGAATGGACGCTCATGAGTGGGATTGCTGTCACAATTAAAGAAACCCCAGAGAGCTCCCTGCCCCTTCCACCATATGAGAAGATGGCCATGTACAAAGCAGGAAACTGGTCCTCACCAGACGCCAAATATGCCAGGATCTTGATCTTGGACTTCCCAGCTTCCAGAACTATGGGAAATAAATATTTGTTGTTTAAGTCACCTAGGCAATGGTATTTTTGTTATAGCAGCCTGAACAGACTATCAAAGTAACCATCTATTCTGTGTCTGTACCTGAACATGCTCCAGATTACAAATGACCCACTTAAAGTGTGAGCCCAAAATCTGTCCACAGAACAACAGCAAACCAGAGAATCATCCTCCTTATTCTAGACTCCATACGCTTCAATGTCACCATTGATGTTGCCTTGTTGGCATTCCAAACTAACTGTTTAAAAGATTTCTTTTTTATTTTATCTTATCATTGCTTATTATTGAATGAAAATGAAAGAGAATGTGCCAACACAACATTTTTATTTTATTTTATTTTATTTTATTTTATTTATTTGACAGAGGGAGAGATATCACAAGTAGGCAGAGAGGCAAGCAGAGAGAGAGGAGGAACCAGGCACCCCACCAAGCAGAGAGCCCAATGCAGGGCTTGATCCCAGGACACTGAAACCATAACCTGAGCCGAAGGCAGAGGCTTAACCCACTGAGCCACCCAGGCACCCCCCAACACAACATTTTAAAGCATCTTTATGTGCTTTGATTTCCCCCACATCCTTGTCCATCAGATTTGTCCTTTTCAACCGGAGGGCCTTTACCCTGAGAAGAATAAGGATTGTTAGAACTGGAGTACGCACAAAGATGTTGGTTTAAATGTTAACTTCCAAGTTAGGGTCTTGAAACTGTGAGAATCAGGAATATCATTTTCAAAAGCAAAGTTTTGGGTGAAGAAGAAAAATGTATGGGTTCAAAAGCATCAAAACTTAAGAGTATTCAATTTTGTTGTTGCTGTTGTTGCTGTCGTTTTTAGAGTTCTCAGTTTTTAGTGTCTGCCATGAGCAGGTAGAATGCAGGACATGAGTAAGATTAGGAAATAACATGGCCTTTCAGGCAGCTCTGAGTCCCCCACTGGAGCCAGGGAAACATGGTCCTTCCCTCCAAAGGAAATACAGGTATTGGGAGCTGGAAGGGGCAGTGACTGCTTCCTCCAGTCCTCTCTGCCTAAACACGCCACACCCTCACATCGACTCTACTGCAGTGGACCTGTGGGGCTCAGGATACTTATAGGACCGTTTTCTCCCAGAGTCCCTGACAACGACTGCAGCATCCTTCCCCACCCCACTGTTCTGGGGTTACAGACTTATGAAGTCTCTCTGCAGCCCTGATTTGTAATTAAATAATAGTAATTAACTAATTTAAATATGTACACATTTTTTAAATGCCACAAAGCATAAGCGTGTATATAGTTGGATGAATTTTCACATCTACACAGGTCAGGAAGCGGACCATGACCAGCACCCCAAAACCCCTCCCTGTTCCCCCTCCCAGTCATTAATGCCCCTGTCCCAAAGGTAAACACTATTCTGTCTTCCATCACCATAGATTAGTTTTGCCTGTTTTTGAACTTTATACAATATGCATTCGTTTGTGTCTGGTTTCTTTCACTCACTGTTATGTATGTTTTCTTCATCTCTGTTGTCACCCATACCTACACTTTATTCATTTTCATTGTTGAAGAGTGGTCCAGTGAATCAATGTCACAATCTCTCTATTTCGTTGCTGTTGTTGTTGTTATTCAACTGACAATGGATATTAGAGTGGTTGACAGGTTTTGGCTACTACAGACAATGCTGCTGTGAGCATTCCTGATCATGTTTTCTGATACCCGCATATACACATTTCCGTTGGATTTACACATAAGAGGGAAACTGCCACGGAGTCACAAGCTGTGTGTATATTCAGTTTTAGTAATTGCTGATAAGCAGTTTTCTGAGATGGTTGCATTTGCTTGAACCCTCAGAAATTACGGTTTTTGCAGGTCAGAGCTGAATGTTAGTAATTTCAATGGCTCAGCCTCCAATTTACACCTCTACGAGCAATGTGTGATTTCCAGTTGCTCCACATCCTCTCCAACATGTGATATTATCAGCCTTTTAGATTTAGCCATTCTACCGAGTGTGTAATGTTAGCTCTCTTCAATTTTAATTTCTGCTTTCATGATAACTAACAATGCTGAGACCTTCTTCAAATTCTTTTTGGGCCATTTGCCTATCTTCCTTTTTGAAGTTCTGTTCAAGGTTTCTTGCATTTTTAAAACATTGGGTTGTCTGTTTTTCTGACCACCCGTGCATGTTGCTTTTATGTCATGGACATGAGTTTCTTGTCGATACATGGATTGCAAATGTCTTCTCCCATTGGGTGGTTTGCTTTGCACTTTCCTAATAGTATATTTGATGAACAGAAGTTCTTATTTTTCATATAGTCCAGTTTTCTAATGTTTCCCTTTTTTGTTTAGTGCTGCTAAATGTTTAATGTTTAAGAACTCTGGGTGGCTCAGTTGGTTAAGTGGCTGCCTTTGGCTAAGGTCATGATACCAGGGTCCTGGGATGGAGTCCCACTTCCACATCAGGCTCCCTACTCAGCAGGGAGTCTGCTTCTCCCTTTGCCCCTCCCCCCACTCATACTCTTTGTTGCTCTCTCTCAAATAAATAAATAAAAATCTTTTTTTTAAGAAAGAACTCTTTGTCTACTCCAAAGTCATTAATATAATCTTCTATGTCATACTTCTAGAACCTTTATAATTTTAACCATCACATTTGTAGCTATAATCCACTTGGAGGTGATTTTTGCATAAGGTGTGACGTGGTAACAAGATTCAGATTTTTTTCATATGAATAGTCTGTTGACCCAGAACCATTTATTGAAGATAATTTTTTTTCTTATTGTACCCAGCATCCCCTTTGTCACCAATCAGGTGACAAAGTGTTGGTCTGTATCTGGACTTCCTATTCTATACCCCTGTTTGTTTATTTATCTTTTACCAATATTACACTCTTGTAATTGCATAGCTTTAGCTGGAAATGTAAATCTTTCCATTTCATTCTTCAAGATTGCCTTAGGTATTCTTAGGTATTTTCTGTGCTCTGTATCACCATATAAGTTTTGGAAGCAGCTTGTTAATTTCCATACACACACACAAACACACACACATCTGCTGACATTTTGATTAGGCTTATAATAATCTATAAACTAATTTGGGGAGAAGTGATAATACTGAGTCTCCTAATCCATGAATGTGGACGAGGCGTCCACTAGCCTACTTCCTCTGATGAAATAGCAAATGCTTCAAGAGAAAAAGCAATGCAGAATAGCAGGCTCGTCTCAATGAGTCTTCTTTCTTTCAAGGATCTTGACAATTTAAACCCTGGTTTCTTGGTAGTTCATCGACAACTTTAAACGGATATTTTCCCCTAGTTTTTCTTGGATGGGGATTGTTCTGATACAATCTTGTCCATCAAAGTGGAAGTAAGCATAAGATGGGAAGTAGAAGTGGCATAAAGCAGAAGTCAGCTATTCAACAAAGTTGAGTTCAAGTCCAGGTTTTGATGCTTAACTGTATTTGGGATTCTAATAAGCCTGAGTTCCCTTTAAAAACATCAGATTAAAGACAGAGGCAGGAGATGATGGGGTGTATTCAGGAAACGGCTCTTCTTCCAGAAGAAGGATACAGGAAGAGGGGCACCTGGGTGGCTAAGTCAGTTGAGTGTCTCACTCTTGATTTTGGCTCAGGTCATGATCTCACGGTTGTGGGATTGAGCCCTGTGTCTGGCTCTGTGCTCAGCATGGAGTCTCCTTGAGATTCTCTCCCTCCCTCTGCCCCCCCAATCCTCTCAAATAAATAAATAAAACCTTTAAAAAAAATAAAAGAAGGGTGCAAGAAGAGAAGACTGAACATGCAGGGAGAGGACCGGGTGATAAATGCAGTTGGTCTCTGCACTCACCATGCACCAGGCGCTGTGCGATCACACAAGATGGTCCTCATGTCGCAGATGAAATCAACTAAGGACTAAAGAGTAGCTTTTTCCAGTTCTCACAGCTACCACCCATCAGTGATAGAGCCAGATTTCAATCCAGCGAGCCTGAATCAGGACATCTGCTCTTAACCAGAAAAGAGCAGTGAACTTCGGAGTTTAAACTTTGTTCCGAATTCACTGGACAGCTTTCCAATTTCAGATGGAAATGTGAATAAATCTCCCAACATAGATTTTAGGTGAATCTCTCAACATAGATTTTATATTGAGATTTCCACATCATTGTCTTATAGAAAAGAAAACAAACAAAAAAACAAAATGTTTGCAATTTATTAAGTCATGTATCTAAAGAGACCATCACCCAACTTGGTGCAAATGTTATGCATTTTCTTGGTTTCATATTTCTGTCTTGAATTCCTGGATTCATAATTCCTACAAAACCAAAGTACCTCTTAGGAAATGGGCACGTGTAAAAAAACAAAATAGAAAAAGAAATGGGTATATGTGCTGTATTATATCTGCTCTCTGTATATCTGTGTTCCTTTCTGACCTATTTCCACATGTTCAAGATTGCTGTTCTCATTGGCTATCTTTTTTTCATGTTTATTACTACTACTTTTTAATTGCTTTAAAACAAATCTTTCCATAGTATAATCTTGTCAATACTTCCACGCATGTCTTCTACCGGCATGGGGGATTTTTAGATGCTATCAATATTTTTAATAAATTATTTTAATTTCTCTGGTTGTGAAAATAGTGTGCATTTTTTAACTTATTTTTATGTGAACATCATCTTTTTTGAGATTAATTCTTAATCTATTATTAGCTTTTTCTTTTTCCTTGTTGTCATCTTATCCCATTTGTTCTTTTCATTAAAACCTCGTCGTTGCCTGCCTTTTGGCAGAGACATTCTAGCTTTGCATATTCTAAGTAGGTGATATTATCTAGTGCTGTTTCTTACATACTTAAATACCGCATAAATTTATCACCTCTAAGCAACTGGGCCAGTATTGTTGTCTTCTTATTTTTTTTAGACTCCTACTGTCTTAGTGTCTTAGTCAGTTCAGGCTACTATAAGAAATTACCCAGCCCTGGTGGCTTCAACAGCATTTACTTCTCACAGTTCTGGAGGCTGGGAAGTCCAAGGTCAGGGTGCCGGCAGATCTGGCATCTGGTGAGGACCCTCTTCCTGGTTTGTAGATGGCTGTCTTCTCATTGTAGCCTCACCTGACAGGGAGCAGAGAGAGAGGCAAGCTGTGCCCCATCTCTTCTTGTTAGGGCGCTATTCCCATTCATGAGGGTGGAACTTCTCCCAATACTATCACACTGAGAGTTAGGATTTCAACATATGCATGGGGCAGGGGTGGGGGGTGGGGGGGTGGACACAAACATTCAGTCCTTAACACTTTGGCTTGATGTTGACATAGTCTCTCGGCTTACAAAGGTGATTTGACTAGATGAGACTTCATTGGCTGGCTTCTCGAGATATTTACCAGGCCTGTGAATTTAATGGCCTGGTTGCCTGTTGGGTCTATTATTAAAGTGATTTTTTTAATCAGTTGATAGTGAGGATTCTCAACGTGATTTCATGCATCCTAAAATTATAGCAATAATAATAACAGCAATAATAATAAATCTGAGTATTTATTATATGCTTGACCTTGTGCTAAATGTTTTGCTTTCATCATCTCATTTAATCCTGCTCAAATAACTATCGGCAACCCCTTTATCATATGACAACCCCAGCCCAGACACTAAGGGACAGCGTGTGATTCAAACTCAGGTCTTTCTAACTCCAAAGGCTGTGTGGTCTGCTCTATTTCATGTTAGCACCATGTGACCCGCACTGCTTTTCAATAACGCTGACAATTTGCCTGAACTCACCCTCTCTGATCTTTGACTTCATTAGTGGCTTTCTGTTTATTCTGTCTTGCCATATAAAACTTTTCGGCATTTCTTCCAAGTGTGTAAAACAAAAACCCCGTGGGAATTTTATGGCAAGAACTAGGATAAAAATTCTAGTTTTTTTATAATATAATAAAAATTCTAGAATGGTCACATCACCATTCAAATTATATTTGAAAGTCCAAACCATGTGTTGACTTCCTCGGGCTTAAAATCATTTCTGAAATTTTTCTGTTAGGAACTTGCATTTCCTTTCTATGTTTCCCTGTGCTGCTTGGCATGTACGCGCCCAAAGATTCAGTTGACCATGGGAAGAAAGCTTCTCATCATTGTGTTATGGAACCTTGTTGGCACCTTCCCCAAGCAAAAGGGAACAGGACAAGCGCCTGGCGCAGCGCATGCTCCGCAGCCCTGGACCTCAACCAGCAGAGAGCGCTCAAAGGAGCCCTGCGGAGAGGGGCGGTTGCTGGAGGACTGCGCGGAGGAAGTCTCCCAGGCTGAGGCCACACCGCCCTCTACGCCCATCCTTAGGTGCCCCTCTAGACCAGGGCAGCCCATCCCCCCGCGCCGACCCCAGCCTGGACTCTTGCACAGGGAAGCCTTTTCCGGCCCCTCTTCCGTCGCGCTGGCTTCTCCCATCATCGCCGAATCCCATCCTTCTGGTAGGTCATCCTCCCAGCGTGTCAGTGTAATCATGAATTTCTGGAATCCAGGATTTCAGACAGGACTCCCATTTTTGTTTCATCTTCAAAACTGTAAAACATATTTCAACATTTTCACAGAGATTTTACTTAGAACCTTCAATAGGTCCAAAGATGTTGTTTAGAAACATAGAAAAATCCTCCCTACAGGTTTATCCTGAGCAATTATCAGGTTATGGATTCATTTATGCTTTAAAAAAAAAAAAAAAAGATTAGCTAAAGAATAAACTGCTTTCTTCTGTCACAGTCCCTCAGGTGTCTCTCCTTTGGGGGCCTCTTAAGTTGACCGTGAAGCAATATTTAGGTATTTCTGGGTCATCTTGGCATGAGACCATCTGCTAGCCAGAATGTTGCTCATATTTTAAGACCCTCCCCTTCTTCTGGTGCTTAGCATAGCTAAAAACGACCTTTGTATTTTTTTTTCTCCTGGTTTTTGCAAATCTCAGATTAAGTAGGGTTTTATCCTCCACAACTCATCCTCCTAAGTCTCTGTCATTTTTTATTTTCAGCTCTGTTTCAGAGCTTCTTGCATCTGTGTCCCAAAGCTTTTTATACTGTGTGTTCATCAGAGAGACCCTGGGGCAGTTATATTGATTTCTTTAGATGTTATAAGAAGAGTTCGGGCAAAGAGTCACTGTCTACTGATCTTTAGCCTTTGTTTCTTGGATCTCTCCCCCCACCTCTTCTCTCTGTCTCTGTCTCTGTCTCTCTCTCTCTCACCAACTCTGCTAGACCACTCTGAACACCATCACTCCGGGAACTCCTGGCTCTTCCAGATGAAGGGTAAAGCGTTTCTCTTTTCCCTTAATGGAAGAGAGACATTAGCCTTCTCTCAAGTCCTTCAACCCACCAGGCTCCTTCCTGCCTCAGGACCTTTGCACATTCTGCCTGGAACATCCTGACCTCCATCTCCACACACTCATTTCACCCCACTCCTCCTCTGGCTCCTCTCTTCTCCCATCCTGCAGGTCTGTGCTTTCAGACCACTTCCTCCGATGGGCTTTTCTGATTTGAACTCCCTTCCTTTGGTGGAAATTACATGTTCTATGGCATTCTCAAGCATACCACTCTGTTGGTCTCCTTCAGACCACCTATCACATTTCCAGTTATATGCATAGTTGTGTTTGTTTCTCTCATACCCTGCCCTCCACTCTGCCTCAGAGCCCCATGAAGGGAGGGGCGTGTTTGTCATTGTAACTACACACCCATCCCAAGGCATGAAAAAGCACACAGTCAATATTTAACCAGATGAGTGAATGAACCACCAAATGCTGAATAATTTAGGAACATTTTCCTAGAAGGCAGGAGAAAACAACAAATTTGAAACTACAGTACTGGAAGGGCTTAGAGAATTCTCTGTCTTAATTTTACTGACCATGTGAACCCAACCAGCTTCCCTGTGTGGTCACGTGGAAGAAACTAGTGCTGGTGTAACCCACCGTCCCAGTTTGCTCCTGGCCACCTGGCTGGAGCACACCAAGTCCCACATCTCAAGAAACTTTCCCATCCCAGCCAACCCAGGATGGTTAATGACCCTACCTAGCACAGTTCTCGTCTTAACCCCACCTGGAATAAGAGAATAACGAGTTTTTCTGAGCTCTGAACGTTTTCTTTCAGCACCAAGACTGATTATTTTTTGTGGACTTTCTGGCTGTGTGAAAATCTCTGAATGCAAAAATGTATTTTGGCTGGGAACCTGCCCTGGGGCTGGGTTCTTGTTTGGGTTGGTGTATTACCAGTGTGTACATACTCAGGAACCATACGTCTTGCTTTCTCTAGGAGTGGCTTTTGCTAACTATGGTGTATTTTGTGTCTATTGAGCTGTACAGGATGGCGTTTTTCTTCTTCCATATGTTGTTAAGATCTTTTCTTTCCACGCGGACTTCAGGAATTTTCAGCCACTAATTATCTAGGGTTACTTTTTGTGGACGTCCTTGAGTTGTTTCTACTGTAGTTCTTTGGGAACCGTATTACAAGAATTTTTCTTTGTGTTCTTCCTATTTCCTCTTTCACTTCCTTCAAGTTTACCTGTACCCTGGGGAACATCCCTCCTCTACCAGTCCTCAGGGCTCTCTCTCTCTCTTTTTTTTTTAATTTTTTTAAATTTATTTGACAGACAGAGATCACAAGTAGGCAGAGAGGCAGGCAGAGAGAGAGGAAGGAAAGCAGGCTCTCTGCTGAGCAGAGAGCCCAATGTGGGGCTCGATTCCAGGACACTGGATCATGACCCGAGCTGAAAGCGGAGGCTTTAACCCACTGAGCCACCCAGGCACCCCCTCAGGGCTCTCTCTCTTGTGTGAAAGCCCAGCTTACGGAATTCCTTGGCTCTAGCTGCCTTTTCCCTCTTTTCTGTGAACTTAATTTTTCTTCCTGTTGGCTGGTAATAATTTCTCTGAGACACTCTTTGGAAACCATTTCTTTTCTCTAGCCTTCCTGTCCGCTTCTATTTTATTCCATCTTATCACAGTGATTACTAATAATACCATCTGGAGGTGTCTTCTTTCATTTAGTTACCTTTTTTTTTCTTTCCTGAATTAATTTATTAACTAGTCTACTATTTTCTTTCTTAAGGGGTTTGCCTGCCTTGTAACTCAGCGACCCTCATGACTCCTCCTCTGCTTTGAATTTTAATAGCGTTCTATTTTTGGAAAGAAAAAAAAAAACCGACAAATGTGAATGCAGAGGCTTGTAATTCATTCTAACCATTTCTTTCCATTTTTGCCATAGAGAGCTGATAACTGAGGCTGAGGCCATGGCAATGCCACCATCCAGGAGGTCTTATGTTTTCTGGATTTTAGATCAGGGCTTTCAGGACTATCCTCACCCTTGTGAATCAAGACCAATAAAGTGACATGACATGTTATGATATGATAGGATAGGATAGGATAGGATATGGTGATATGATACAGAGTATCCAGGACTTGGAAGAAAAAAATTCTATGGGTGATTTTCTGAAAGTCAGTAAATAAGAGCTCCCTGTGATAAGGGGTAAAAGAGAAGCACTTGGCTCCCCAAAGGACTGTCCTTAACTCACAAATAATCAAATCAATTTGGAAATCATAATAACCAAAATAACCTGCAGGCACAACAGACTCAGCGGTTTGGTGTGGCCGCAGGTTTCCTCCGTGAAACAGGCCAAACACTATATTCATTGACCTCGAGACACAGATACATGTTCAGGAAATCTTCGATAACGGAAACATATTGGAAGGACACAGCAAGAGCCGCTCTCAGCCTCCCTCCCTCCCCTCCCCCTATCTCCTCTCTCCTACAGTGTCTGCTTTCTTTGGGTCTCTCCTGTTTGACTTTCCTAAGCAAACGCCATCCAATGGGGCTGGCGATCAGGATCCAAGGAGGAGTTTCTCTGCTAGGCAGCCTTCAGCTCCAGCTGGTCCAATCAAAACAGCAGAACTTGTTCTGCTCAAAGCATAAAGCTTTGCAAGCCATAAAAAAATTGCGAAGAGGTTACTTTTCTCGGAAGGGAACTACATAACTGACGCCCTGGAAACTGTGTAAGGAAAAATAAGAGTGTGAACAGCTGATAAAACAAACAAGCAAACTGGAAATTTCTGACCCAGGTAGTAAGAAAGGAGGTAGGAGAGGCCTTCTGAGTTTTTCCTATGACACTTACTGCCACATTTTGCCTCTGTGCCTTTTGTTTTGATGCATGAGGTTGAATTAGAAAGTCAATACTTGGGTGCCTGCGTGGCTCAGTGGGTTAAAGCCTCTGCCTTCAGCTCAGGTTGTGATCCCGGGGTCCTGGGATTGAGCCCCACATCTCGGGCTTTCTGCTCAGCAGGGAGCCTTCTTCCTCCTCTCTCTCTACCTGCCTTCCTGCCTACTTGTGATCTCTCTCTGTCAAATAAATAAATAAAATATTTTTAAAAAAAAGAAAGTCAATACTTGACTGTTTCCCCTACGAAAATAGCTATTTCATTGGCTTTGATTTAATATTTATTACTCAAAATACCACTGGCTTCTTTTGCCGTCTTGTTGTACCCAAATCTTACTTATCCTCCAAAGCCCAGTCCCAAGCCTAATGCCAGTCCATCACGAGCCTCCCTCGGGACCCCAGCTGACCATGCTGCCCTCCAACTGTCTGTGTTCTAGTTTACCAACGACCCTCATCTCTGCCCACACCGGATTGTGGGTCTTCCCCTACACGGTTCCTCTTAACTCCTAACCATGAACCTCATTTTCAGACCCTTTCCTCGCTTCCCCAATATCCACTAGCGCCTCCTCTAGAACTAAGGAGGACCTTATGGCAGGCAGAATAACAATTCATAGGTTACCTCACTTGGCAGAAGAGAATTGAGGTTTCAGAGACAATTCGGGGTTCTAATCAGCTGGCCTAGTTAGACAGGGAGGTTATCCTGGTGGGCCCAGACTAACCACATGAGCGCTTAAAAGTAAAAGAAGAGGCAGAGGAGAGGGTGGGAGTGATGGAATGTTACTCAGCCGGCCATCGGGCATCGCAGGCCTTGAAAATGGAGGAAGGGGCTACAAGCTGAGAAATGCAGGCAGCCCCTTGACACTGGATAAGGCAAGGAAACAGATTCTCCCCTGGAGAGTCCGGGAAGAACACAGTTCTGCCAACACCTTGATCTTAGCCCAGTAAGACCTGTGTCTGACTTTTGAATTACAGCACCATAAAACAATACACAGGTGTTGTTTTAAATCATCCAGTCTGTAGTGATTTCTTACCGAGGCCATAGAAAGCAAATACGAAGCCCAACAAATATTTGTGTAATTAACCAATTATAGTCATTGTTTAATCATTTTTTAATTTCTAAAGCAGATACATCAACTCAAATTGCACAGGATCTCACACTTAGAAGATTTCTCTTTGTTTATGGAGATGAGCAGAAATATAAATCTTCTTTCTTTTCATTAAAACACACATTCAGGGGCACCTGACTGACCCAGTCAGTTAAGCGGCTGCCTTTGGCTCAGGTCATGATCCCAGGGTCCTGGGATCGAGCCCCACATCAGGCTCCCTGCTTGGTGGAGAGCCTGCTTCTTCCTTTCATTCTGCCTGCCACTCCCCCTGCTCATGCATGCTCTCTCTCTCTCTCTCTCTCTGTCAAATAAACAAATAAAATCTTTAACAAAAAATAAATACAATAGGGGCACCTGGGTGGCTCAGTGGGTTAAGCCTCTGCCTTCAGCTCAGGTCATGATCTCAGGGTTCTGGGATCGAGCCCCACATCGGGCTCTCTGCTCAGTGGGGAGCCTGCTTTCCTCTCTCTCTCTACCTGTCTCTCTGCCTACTTGTGATCTCTGTCAAATGAATAAATAAAATCTTTAAAAAATAATAAATAAAATAAAAATAAAACACGCATGCAAAACAATATATATTTTTTATATGTTTAAGCAAAGAGGAAGGTCATATGTGACCTCACCAAGATGCAACTGCTTTCATTCTCTCTTCCCTTCCATCCCCGATCGTAGACACATGTGATTTTACACTGAAATCACAGCAGTCATAGCAGAAATAGGATGGCATATTCTCTTACACTTGGTATTTTACAATAAATTTATCTCATAATTCAATGTGGTCCTCATAATTGTGAGTATAATCATTACCTTGTGTTCCTTTAAGTTGGAACACCAGAGTTTCCTTCCTTTCCTATTCCATTGACCACAGGATTTTCTTTGGGTCTTTTTTCCTTACACTCAGAGAAAATACTGGAATTAGTTTTTGTCTTCCTTTAGCCTTTGGTTCTGTTGAGTTATCTGCACAGCCCGCTTCCCCAGTGGAGACAACCGAAAGAAAGGGTCTCCTTGGTAGGGAATTCTCTCGAGGGCTATCTCTAGGGAGATTCCAGGAAGGCCAACAGAGGTTGACCATCTTCACAACTGTTCTAGTCAGCATTTGGGACATCTCATAGCTGTGTGTGTTGTGACTGCTTCACTCACCAGTCAGAGTTAGCCTCCATTTGTTATTTCATTCCTTATATTTTTATTGAGCAAAAGACACTTCTGGCCTTTGTTCATTTACCTGTAGTAAGAACTTGATTATTTTCTTATAAATACCACTTTAGAAAATGTAATTCTTAACTTCCCGTCAAAAGTATCCGCCTGTGTTTGGTCATCTGGCTTGCTCCTTAATTTTCTCTGTGGAGGGTTGGCTTTGTTTGTACAATTTTTTAGGAAAACCCAACCAAACCAAAACCCCAACAATGACAAAATGAAACTGCTTCTATGTTATCTGAACTCTATGAAGCAAGCTAGGTGATTCCAAATAAATGGGAACATTTGAAGTGGGGTATTATATGAATAACCTGTTATGCTGGCTTTCAATTTTAATCTGATAACTTATTATATAATTTATACCATTAATAGCAATTTATTATTTTTGACAAAATTTCTGTAGCTTATTTTTCTTTTATTTCCCAACAAAGCTATAATTTGAACATGAGCAAAAAGCTCAAAATTGAATCGATTCAGGAAAAACTAACCTCTACTTCTGACAGCATTTTTTTTTCTGACTGTAAAAACAGTGAATGTTTACTTTACAAAAATTAAAAATGACAGAAAGGAATTTAAAAATAAATTTATTTCAACTTTGATCTCTCATCATCCAGAAATAACTCGTGCTACACTGAGGTGCCTTCTTTTTCGATCTTTTTTGCCAAGTGTGTGTGTGGCTGTATCAAATTTTAATAAATTCTTGATTAGACCATTCTGCATCATATTATTTCGTGACCTGATTTTTTTTTTCCTGGCGAGCATTTTCCTGTATCATTAAATACTTCTGAACCAACCATATAACTGACTTACAGTATCTCTGGGCTAATTAGGCTCTACCTTAGAAGCCGTCCAAACTCCTAAAGGAAATCTTCACATTCCTGAGTGGAAGGATGAGTCCAGCTTTTCTGCCCCCAGTCCTGAGATCCAGTTCACGGAGGCTCCTGGGAGCAGCTGCCAACAGAAACAGTCACCTTGTGTGTGAGAACCAGAACTCTCCTTGTGGCCACCCCATCCACCTCCTACAAGGCCTGGCACACTGTGTTCTAAGGCGCTACTTATTTTTAGAAGATGTTTTCCTCTTGTTTCTGCAGCTGTTTCTAATCACAAGCTTTGGGCACTCCATCCCAAAGAAACGCTGGCAGAGACAAAGGTGTAAAGAAGGAAAGGACAAGGCACTTGTCGGAACCATCTTACACACCATATTTCCTGAAAGGGAACTTTCCCCCCGGAGAACAGCACGTTTATTACCTCTTTGTGACAAAAGAGCAGAGGATGCCCGGCCGGAGAGATGAGGTTGGAGTCCCCACACTGCCCCTGAGTTATCAGGGAAACCCCTTAATTGGACATCAATCTCCTCCTGGTTTAATAACAAATACACCACTAACTGGGTTAGAGGATGAGGTAAAACTGCTTTGTAAATTGTAAGGACTATTTCCCGACCCTCAGTAGACAGTGAGAAGGAACTTCTGGGGCGTCCTTCTTCGGCCTCCACTTTTTATTAATTATTTATGCTTTCACAGGTTATCAACAACAAGACAAACTCACCTGTAAGAACTCTCTGAGGAGATTCGATAATTCAGAAGGAATCAGGGATTTGAGTAAAATTATGTTCAGAGCTGTACTACATCCCCAAATTTCAGTGGTTTAACACAATAAATGTCGTATGGCTCATGGGAACATCCAACACGGATGTTGCTGGTTGGCAAGGAGGCTTCCGACGACCTGGGCCCCTTCTACATTGTGGCTCTGTCCTCGCCCTTTGGGGCTTCCAGATGTCTCACCTGCAATCAGCAGATGAGGAAAATGGAAGGAAGGAGAAGGCACACGCCTACCTCTCAATCATCACAGCCAGAAAGTGATACCCGTCATTCCAGTCGTATCCATTGGCAAGAATCCTTGTCATAGCACACTTTGATGGGAAAGAAGCTGGGAAACATAGCCTTGGTTTGCTGAGCAGCTAGCCAGCCAACCACATGGGTTAGTATAATTAATAGGAGGAAACCTATGCCAAGAAGAGATGCTAAAAGTGATCATTACCTAGAGTTCCAGGCTGAAAGTGAATGGCATGGTTCTCTTGGGGGTCCCTTGTAGTCTTGTTCACAGCACACCCCTATGCTTCTACAAGTGTATGGTCTCACAGCATACTCGTGTGGTCTTGTTTATGGGGATCTTCCGAGGAGGACTACCTTTGTTTATGCATTTATTCATTGATTCTTCATTCATTCAAAAAAGCATTCGTCAAGCCTGGATTGTGAGCAAGTAACCTAAACCCATGAAAAGCAGCACACTGGAGGCTTAGGGTTCTTCTATTGTCGTAGAAGATTCTGAAGTCGGGCTGCTGACTCAATTCTGGCCTCTACCTCTGAAGGTATGTGGCCTTGGGCAAATTACCTAACCTCTCTGGGCTTCTGCTTTCTTATCTGTAAGCTGAGGCTGAATGAGGGCATGCCTGGAACCCAGCGAGTGCCCCACCCAAGTAAGCTCTCTGACCACCATCATCCTTTCTTCCATCCACCCCACGCTGCCCACCTCCACTAACCTCTGCTCCAATGTGCAGGTTGGGAAATGGGCAAAGAATTTGTTATTCAAATAAATAACTTTTCCTGAATGCACTAGCTGTGAAATCTGCCAGTGAGGATGTGAGAAGTGTGATTATTTCGATGATGGAAAATTGGAAAGAGAATGTTCTAAATCATGGCTTGCCAATCCTTTTCATACAAATATAATATTAATAGGTATCATTTATTAAATACCCACTTCTGTGAAAAACACTAAACTGGGTCTTTATGTATTCCTTTTCATTTAATCCCCACGGTAACCCCGTGAAATAGGTGTTATTATCACTTTGCAGAAGGAACAGTAATAACACCAAAGATGAGGATCAGAGGGGTTTGTGATCTGCCGAAAGTCACACAGCTGGTAAACACGGTGAGCCGAGGGCGGTCCAGCCCCAGGTCTATTCTCTGCCCACAGGACACACTGCTTCCCAGCTTCTTTTCACTGAAGGGGCTCTTTCTTGGGCATGGCAGGAAATAATCACAATATTCTCATGACACGTCACTGTTTTCAAATTCCATGCTGTCTTCTGATCCCATATCACTCCGTGATTCCGCAGGACAGGGATTCCTTTCTGCCTCGGACACTGAGAAGAAACTGAGACTCAGGAAGGCCCCTCCACGTTTCATGAGGGACTAAAAAGACAGCAAGCATTTCCTGGACATGGGCTACCTACACCTATCCCGCGGTGAGAAATGCTCGGTATACATTTTTCATTTAGTGCGCTTAAAAACACCATGACCTGAGCACTTTCACTGTCTTCACTTTACACACGCAGGGGCTGGCACTTCAGTATTAGAATCCTGAGCCAACCCACTCGCATGCAATGAAGACAACAAAATTCAACATGTTTCCAAGCTAAAGAGATGGAGAGATACTGCCTCCCACGCTCCTTGTCTGGAAAAAAACAAAATGAAAACCAAAACGCGTCTCTGTTCCCTAAGTACGCCCCGAGCATCTACTCTGTGATATAAGGCAGTGCCCAGGCAGAGAGGGACCTGTTTTTCTGGGGTGACAGCTTAGTGGGAAAAAAACAGGTAATAAACAAGGAAAACAAACTGGGAGATAATATCCTTTCTGATACCCACCTAAAAAAAATCCAAGGGAACCAACAGAAATTACCAGAACTAATAAGAAAAAAAGTTCAAAACTATGGAGAGACACATCTATATGCTTAATCTAATAGCATCTCAATATACTAGTATTAATGGAATAATAATTTTAAAAGAACTCAATGTATACAAAAACCATAAAATTCCTAGAAAACTAATATAATTTTTAAGTGTGCAATATCTATTTGGAGATAAAAATTACACAAGAACCCAGACAAATTAAGTTGTAAACGTATTTGGGGAGACTTGGTATTGAAAATACCCTGATTTCCCCCACATTTATCTCTCAATGCCATTCCAGTCTAAATTCAACAGCATTTCTTATTTGGGTCTTATCCTACCAGATGTCAAAATGCACGGTAAACTGTAGTAGTTAAAACGGTCTAGCACTGGTGCAGATACTAAAAAATAGATCAATGGGTCAGAATAATAATGCCAGCAACAAACTCAAGTACACATGAAAATTGAGTATACCATTGAGGTAGTAGTTCAAGTTAATAGAGAAACGGTGGACTAATCCACAAGTGAGCATGGACCGATTAGCTGTTCATGTGGGGAAAAAATTAAATTACACACTCAGATAAAGGATTACTATCCAGAACATATAGAGTTTCTAACAAAGCAAAAAGAAAAAGACAACTCAATTATCAAAATTAGCAAAGGAAATAAATGGGCAATTCACATAAAATTAATAATTCACACACAATTAATATTCATATAGAGCTGCATTAGTCAGGGAAAAGAGAATTTTTTAACCCAAAGTAGAAAGATAGATTAGTTGGCAAAAACGTGGAGAAACAGACATTCTCATACACATTATGCGTATAAACTGATGAAGGCACCTGATGAAGACCTTTGGAGAACATTCATCAAAATTTCAAATGCACATATCAATTGATGTGGCCAATCCCCTCCTAGAGCTCTTCCTGGGCCCCACACAACTCATTGTTCAAATTCATGTACATGCGTCCAAGAATGCCCACCATGGGATTGTATGGAGTAGCGAAAAACTAAAAACCTAATTTACTATGAATAAGGGAGGGGCATAGGTGAGTAAATTATGGTAGAATATCCATTGGTCAGAAAGCAGAATACATTAGAAATACGGCAACAGGAAGGTCTCCAAAATACATTACTTAGTGGAAAAAGCAAGCAGCAAAATGATACGTGATTAACATGCGTACGAGTGTAAATGCATCAAGAGGGGAGAGGAGTGTACATCACACTTCCTCTGGGGTTGGGGAGGAGTAGGGAAAGGAGAGCTCCACTCTTCTTATATATCACATCTGTCATCTGGTTCTTCTACAAAAAAAAAAAATTGAATTATTATATCATTTGAGTAATGTCTGGAAACATGCATTAGGCATCATCACTATTACTGTGGGGTGGGAGGACGGGACAAAAGGGAAGAGGGGCAATGAATTGCTGATTCTCATCTCTTGGGGTTTAGGGTCCCTGACCTTGAAATTCAGACCTGGGGAGGGGAAGAATGGGAGGGAGGGGTACAAATACTGTGGAGCGGGCTCAGATGGAAGGTGCCCACCTTCTTGGTCACTTTGTGTCCACCCCACCCTGGTGCTGGGGGGCTCTGCTTCCATGTCACTGGTCAACGGGGAACTCCTTGCATGGTCAGTTCCTCATCTGAGCAACTTGGACACCTCTGTCATCCATCACTCTCGCAAGGGACTTCAAGATGTCTTCCTATCATTATGACATTGGCCTGCATATTCTCTTTATATATAACTCAAGGATTTTGAATAAGTAAAGACTAAGGATAAACAAAGGCTATGGTGTCTAGTCTGGCTTTCTCAGGGCAGGCTTCTTCCTCAGATACTTTGACCGCCTGGTTTACCACCCTCACCTGCAGCCCCAGCCGCACGAGCACAGATGGAAAAGAAATTTAATTTCTACCATAACCTCAGTACATGGCAGCTCATAAATCAGCCCTTAAATAATCACGAGCCTGTGGGGATCGATTCTCAAGACCCCAAAATAAAATTCAGAATTGCAATGTCACTGTAGCCATTATTACTTACTAAAATAATTAGCAGGCATAATATTTTACATTATCAAGTACTTCCAGTTTATTATTTAAAGGATCTTTACACTACCTCTGTGAGTTGTACAAGACAGAGATTATTTTCCCATTTCATGAGTTAGGAAACTGAGGCCCAGAAAGGCGATGTGATTGCTCAAGATCTCATCGCTAAGAAGAGACAGCAAAGACTGGATACAGGCTTTTCTGACTCCAAAATATCTGCTCTTTCTACATCAGTCCAGCTCATTCCAAAATAACCAGTACTACCCCATTTATTCAGGATCAAACCTGGTCAATTTAATCCTCAGGGGCAGGGTCCCTACCATGGAAATGGAGGGAACCCGAGGCCCCTGCACCAGCCCCAGAACTGATCTCTCGCGCTCCTGGCCCTGGGGTTCATCTTTTATTCCAGAGGTCCTCACCTCAGTAAGTTGTTTCCCATTGGACTCATTGGGCTTCTGGGCCCCTAGCAGACTACAACTAGAGAATGTGAGCGGTGGGAGTGGGGAGGGGGCAGGAGGAACCTTTGAGACACAGGCTGTGCTAGCCTCCTTGTTTTTACTCAAACATGAATCTTGGTTCTCTGATGCAAATTTTGAGACGTTGGTGCCAATCTGTTCTGAACAAAAGAATTTTGCTCTGAAAAAAACAAAATTTGAGATGGGAAGTCTGGCTTTCCTAGTTGCTCTTTTGAGCATCTGCCTCTCCCCACACACCCCCCCCACCCAATGTTGGATCTCTCCCAAAGGTAGACGCGAACTTTGAGGAAAACTTCTTGGGCGGCTTACCAGTTGCTGAAGTCAAGGAGGATACAGAACCTCATTTGTCAAGGTGACTAAAATAACCATCCTTACAAAGGTTGGCAAGTTGAACCAGCAGACCCAAAAGGTCCTTCCCCAACACCTCAAAGATGGTAGAGTCCTTGGTTTCAATAGATATTTATCAAGGTCTTATCCTCTACTTCTTCTAAATGGAGTTGTCCATTGGCTTTATTATCACAATATTATATTTATGACACTATCTTTTTTTAAAGATTTATTTATTTATTTTAGAGAGAGTGAGAGAGACAGCAGGGGGAAGGGGCAGAGGGAGAGGGAGAGAGAGTGCCAAGCAGACTCTGTGCTAGGCACGGAGCCCAACATGGGACCAAATCTCACAACCCTGAGATCATGACCCAAGCTGAAACCAAGATTCAGTCGCTTAACTGACTGAGTCACTCAAGCATCCCAATGACACTAGTTTAAATATAAATTTATTTAGCAAATAATTATTTAACTGAAGTGTGATTTTCCCATGTCCTCTTATAATACTCGGCCATAAACCAAAAAAAGTATAAGTGGACTAAATTCTCATTCTGCTAACCTACATTGAATGTCATAAGCATACAGATTCATGATGATATACAGATTTTCTAATCACTTCAATAGCTGTATAACATTTAATTCGTGGTTATATCTCAATTTGCTTAATACTCTGTTGTTGGACATTGAATTTGTTCATAATTTTATCAGAATTATAAATAAAGCTTCGATGAGCACCTTGGTCCATAAGGCTTCTTTATCTTCTACTGAATGATTTCCTTTAAAATTCTAGGAGGGAAAGTGCTGCATTGCAGTACATGGGCATTTTGTAGTTCTTTTTAGGTCTGACAAAAAAAGTGAATCAACTAAACTGAATATTGGACATTGACTTCAATTTTGCGACTACTAACCACAACTACAATAGTGGGTTATTTTTATGTTTTTATATTTTTTTTGTCAATCCTTTGTTCAATTTTATCTGCCTTCCAACAGCCTCATGTATCTTTCTCACAATCACAGAGAAAGGGGCATTTTAAAACATTTAGAAGAAATATATATACATATACATATATATATATGTATCTCATATTTAAGTTCAGATGGAAACAACATATCACCTATCAGCTCATATGATAACTATCAAATAAAGAAGTCAGCCTATATGTGCCACTTTCAGTAGTGGATTTTTCTCCTCGCATCAAAGGAATGAGTTTTTGTATCCAAATGCCTCCCTCATTGATTTCATATGCCTAAAGGAAGTGAAGTATGGCTATTGAAACGAAAAATTTCCCAGCCCCATCAAATTGAATCCCCAGGAAGGGCCTGGGAATCTGTTTTGTGTGGGTTGGAGTTGGGTTGAATTTTAAATAAGCTTCCCAAGTGATATTTGTCATCGGAGTGTTTGAAAACACCTGCATTAGACCTTGGGTCAAAGGGTGAAGGCCACAGGGAGTCAGCTTTCTGCTCACCTGAGAGAATTCATGAACAATCAGACCCACCTAGTGGTGAAAAGGCTGCCTGGAGTCATCCCCTGCCCCTGGAGGTGTCTTCAGTCCAGACAACCAGGGCCAGCTCCCCCGGGAGCTCCGGAGAGTATCACAGAAGCTCTGGTCCCCTTGGAACCTGGGAGCCCCTTCCCGCCAGAGCCCCAGGCCTCCTACAGAGCGCCTCAGGGCAGCAATGGGACTACAGGTCTTTAAGCAACCTTCCCAACCTAGCACTGCTTGATCCTGCAATTTTGAATAATAAAACAAATAGTTCACAAACGTAGCTTCAGTATTTTCCTGTCCATCTTCCCAAGAAGACATAATACAGACTTTACTTGAAATGGAACTGGAAAGTGAAAGCTAGGTGAGACTCACTGCAGTCAGGAAAGTCCAGGTCTCTCCACCGCCCTCCCCTCTATGACACCCTTTATGACACCCCAGTAAGTGGCCCTCAAGCCTCTTAGGTGAGGACTCAGTGACTGGGCACTCCTTAACTTCATGACACCCCTTTTACAGGATCATGAAAATTATTCTTTACCAACAGTTTATACTGAACTGGGGGAAACTGAGTCACTGGCACAGCTGAGGCTGACGTCCTGGCCTCCCGATTTTTATCTAGGTCCCTTTCTGTGAGCTCACTATGCTGTATCTGCTTGGCAAGCAAGGGAGCTCAAATCTGAGAACCTGACCTCTAAAGGACTAACCTCCAAAGTGTAGATCCCAACTTTCTTGGAAACTTCCTACCGAACCATCATTCATTAATGTGAAGACCTGTAAAACATGCGGGTCGGGGGGCAATGAAAAGCAAGGAGACGGGTCACAGCTATCCTCTATCACTCTGTTCTTCAGAGTGAGATGTGGATCAGCAGCACCCCCTAGAGTGCAACATCTCCCCACCCCCTGCCGACCCCACCGCACCCCTAATGAATCACAATGTGCACGAACAATCTCCCAGGTGATTTCTAGGCAAAGCACGTTAACATCTGAGAAACACCACTCTGGAGCACTCGCAGAGATAAAGAACATTAATCATTTTTACAATAAAAGTAATAAAAACCCATTGTAGAAAATTTGGAAAGACACCCCCCCACCCTACTCCCATTGTTTTAGGGAGGAAGATGTGGGCAGAAGGCAGCTCGAATGGGAATGGAATCGGGCTCTCGCACGTGATGATGGTAAAGTCTCTCCCAGCTCCTTGTGTAATCAAGGGGGCAGCCATCCTAAATCCAAAACTGGCCTGGGGTAGGGCAGGCAGCCAAGTGGTGAGAGAGGTGGAGAGTGTTGCTAGTAACACGCAGCACTCATAACTTCGTGGGCAGGAGTAGTGTTGTAAACACTGGGCAGGGAGGAATATGTGTCCCTTGTTCCCCATGCCTTGCATCTGGACTCAGTCTGAGGGTCCTCTGGGAGCTATTCAGACCAGATGGCTCACAGGGTTCGAGCCCCACTGGGGAAGGGAAGCGACCCTGGGTGGGAGGACAGGCCCGATGCCCGGGGGTTCCCAAGACTGTGGAGATTCTGGGGAGCTGCTGAGAGATGAGGAGGCTTTGCAAGATGAGAAAAAGGAAGATCAAGGTTGGGAAATGAGATCTGTTCACCTGCCCTCGAATATGGGGTGAGCAGATGCTGAGCAGAAGGGGATTCACCCCACATTCGGCCTCTCCCACTCCCCTTCATCCTCCAGAGCTGAGAAGCTTTCCAGTCATAACCCAGACTCCAATTCTGCACCCAGGGATCATAGAACTACACTCCATTAACAGCGTAACTTCAGAATTCCCCCACAGGGTTAAAAATTCTTTGAAAACACCATTTTAAAGACAGTATCATTACCATATTGTTTAAGAAGAATTTTCCATTTGGGACTGCTATATTATTTCTGTTTTCACCATTAGATGTGGTGCTGCAAGCAAACTCTTTATTCACACATCTTTATCTATACACCCAATTATTTCCTTTTTAATTACCTAAATTTTTCCTCATTAAAGTGAACCATACATATGGAAAAATGCACAAATCAAAGGTGTATAGTTTAATGACGTTTCGCAAAGTGAGTACCCCATAGAACCAGCACCTACATCAAGACAGGAAAGATTACCAGAACCCCCACTCCTCTTGTACCCCACATCCCGCCACGACACCCCCCCCCAGTAACGTTATCCTAACCTGCAACACCAAGATATTGAATTTATAAAAATGCAAATATTTATATAATACTGTATTTATATGCTGCATTTCTTTAGTATAGAAAACATGATATATTTATGTATAAATGTAAGTGTATATTATATTTGTATGTTTACTTATATTTTGTACTCATACATCTGATGTGTATTTATATCTTAGACATAGCTTTATATAGCATCTCTACATAAATTTATATTTGAATTCCATATTTCACATATAATACATATAATTTTATATATAAATTTTATATATAAAATAAATTTTCTGTAAAATTCAAATATAAAATTGTACAGTCCTTTCATCCCATCCCTTTTGCCTAGCGTTATGTCTATGAGATTCACGTGTCTCTGCTCATTGCAGTCCCTCATTCGTTTCCATTGCTACATATTATTCCATTCAGTGAGCAAACATCCACAACTTTTCTTCTGTATCCCATTCAGCATTTCTAGTCCTGAACAGGAGAAGCAGGCTGCTTCCAGCTCCTGTATCAGAGCCAGAAGCCAAAGTCAATGTCTACTTCGTTCTTTTTGTATAACTTCTAAGAAGTAGAATTCCTGGACAAAAAGAAACAGATTTTTTTTTTTTAGGCCATTGCATACTGCATACTGCTAATTACTTTCCATAAGAGCTGTGACAATTTACACTCAAGGGAAAATATCCAATTCATTTGAGGGGCGGGTGTCGGAGGCCTTCCACGGAGAAAAGCCATTTGTAAAACCAAGTACTATTTCATAGTATAACTAATATGTAAATCATAAATGTTAAAAGGCTGATATCACATTTTATAAATCCTGTGTGCTAATTTATTGTTTCATTCTCACAGTCCTCTGAGAGGTAAATGTTAGTACTGCTCCATTTTAAAGACGAGGGAACTGTGGCTCAGAAAGATTAAAGCCAAGGGCCGAGTCACATGGTTAATGAACAGGAAAGCCTGGGTTTTGGCCCAGTTCCTCTGCCTCCACCGATAGTCCTCCTGATCTAAACCAGGCTGTATCTTGCCTAAGTTGCTGGAGGAGCATATTCCAGACTCACAAGAACTGGAAGCCATGGGGAGGGGCGTGTCACCCCCTGGTTTGGAAATGAGCATCTTTGAAAGACCAGTTCAAATGCCACCCCCTTCCAACGGGGACCCTCCCCCAGTCACACAAGTGGAGCCACACCCTGTACCAGGAAGAAGCTTTTGCTAGCAGATTCCTGAAATATCATTGCTGGGATCATTTAGACCAGGGATTGCAAGCAGGGAGCACACATTAGCAACACTCTCTCCTCCCACGCCAAGAGCAGAAATAACTAATCAATCACCATCCAGCTACTGTCTCCGGCTCTGAGCCCACCTCCATCTCACCAGCCACCCTGGCCGTGTCTCTGTTCCTTGAACTTGACCCCTCCCATCCTGCCTGTGCCCTGAGAATTTGCTGCAACCAGATCTCCCCTTGACTGGACCTCTTTTGTCATTCAAGTCTCCCGCTCAAAGATTACTTTCTCACAGAGGTTCCCGCTGACCTCTCCTACCCCCAACCGAATGTAGCATCACTTTCTCTGATTTATCTCCTATAATACCATCATTCTTAAAATTTAATTTATTTAGTTGTTTGTTTTTATGGTTGTTACTATTGCTGTTTCCTGAAAACAGAAGCCTCTTCTGGTGTGTTCACCTATCCCTAGCAACTAGAAGAGTCCCTGGTACTTAGTAGTTGCTCAATTAATAGTTGCTGAATGAGTCAGTTAATCAAATGCATTTTTCGGCTGAGTCCAGGTATGGCATTAAAACCCTTCCCATCACAGCATTATGGCCACTCACTACCAATAGTCAGAATTGAGACAAGGGATAAAAATTTTTCTAAGCCTAACTCCCTAAATTTCCCCATTGTATAGATGGGGAAACTGAGACCCAAAGCAAGAGATATGCCTTTCCCAAAGCCACAGCATGAGCAAGGGGCAGAGCTGGGACTGATACCAGCTCCTCTCACCCCTCCATCCTACCCAACCAGCGCCACCCCTTCCCCACACCCACACAACCATACCAGAAAGAGTTGTCATAAACCGTCAGCCACAAAGCAGAAGAGCAGACCCATTGTGCTCCAGGAGCTTGACTATGAGTTACGCACCTAATTACCAGCTGCCTTTTTTTTTTTCTTTTCTCATTCTACGGGTAAAAGTCTGATCACATATAAGATTCTCCCTGTGTTTCCGTGGATACAAAGTGATCCTAATTTCAAACTCCTTTGCAAATGGCAAATGAGTGAACTTAATTTTAATAAAAACAAGGAAAATCATACGTGTGAGCTTAATAAAATCTAATTTGGGCAATTTGGAGCTCATAAAATAAAACCTTTATGTAAAAACTAGCAATTAGCTTCATGAAACAATACAATAAAACCTTGGCCTTGGGGGGGAGTTGGGGGCCAGAGGACTCCAGGGATAAGGAAATGTGGCAATAATGCAGGAAGGCTAAAGAAGCAGGGGTGCATGGTTCTTGGTGTCAGAGGATTTGGGTTCAAGTCCCCAAGCTACCACTTAGTTCTATGACCTTGAGCAAGTCACTTTCCCTCTCTAGACCCCAGTGTCCTCATTTTTAAAATGAGGTTAATAAAATCTACTTTACCTCATAGGCTGGCTGTACAGACGCATAGGAAATGAATAGGCAAAAGCTTTGTAAAAATGTCCAACAATTGTCATTCTATCATCTCACTCGTCTTCATTCTTCCCAGCAAGGAGACACAGGGACTGCATAAGCCAGGTCACAAGCTGTGGACTGGAGTGGAGCTGGAGGCCAACAAGTGTGTGACCATCCACGTTCACCTTGCACTGAGCCATCAAGGACTGGTAGCAGCCGACCAGAAACAACACCCAGAGGTGGTTCCCAGGAACCAGAAGCAAATCTGCAAGTCAGATTGAGCCTGAGGACATCCGGGGTCTCTGGGCAGGCCATCACTTCGGTCTTGCAACTCTGCTCCATGGATAGACCACCTTCCCTCACAGACCTTGCAGGCAGGCTCTGTCATTCCCATTTTACAGGTAAGAAAAATGAACCTCTGGGAGGTGCTGGGGGTAAACTCATGTTCCAAAGCCAGGTGACCCAGTCAAGACTCAAGCCAAGTGATCTGATCCGATTCACGGCACCCCTCACCCCCCCACCCCACCACCCCCCACTGCCAATCAACTCATCACCACCTCCCACAGCTACAAAAGCCCCTGACCCTGAGACTGAGAATGTGGTCTGTCTTGTCTCTTCCTCCCCAAGGGCACTGGCAGCTTCTATCAGGACCGCTGGGACCCACATGCCCAAAGAGCATGGTCTTTATCACAGAAGCTCTAGCAAGCAGGGGCTTTCCCCAGTCTCTCTCCCAAGCAACCACTACTCCAGGCAGAAAGCAATTCTTCCTAGTGCCTTCCCAGAAGCAAAGTGGGTAATTAATTGCACTGAATAACACATTAAATGTACTAATAATTGGGTAGTCACAGCAAAATGATTACTTTGAAGAAATATTACCAATTCCCTGTTGTACTTAACATTTCTCCTTATTTATCATTACCATTTTAATCAATAATAGTCACAATACTAATAAATCCATCTTAATTTTAATTGTGTTCAATTGGATCTCCCAGCACTTGAGTATTCTGAGCATACTTCATTATTTATATTAATTTAAGATCACTTAAAGGCAAATTACATAGTTTGTACTTTCAAGGAGGGAGGTAATTATGACAAAGTTTCTCCAGATTCAGCATTTTCAGGCACAGATGCCCATGAGGTGTCAGGCACCTGCCCTTTTCTGCTAGGCGAAGGGGTCACGGATGGAGAAGATGAAGGAAGACTCTCAAAGACCCCACTTGAATTAGCATAGCTTGGCCTTTTTTAGAAGGCTGGGATCTCTGAAAGTATGATTAATAGCTCAGTGGGTTTGTCGTTACGTAGTCTGCCCCACCATGAACACGGCGTCCATCCGTTCATGCAGCAGCACGAAGGGCCAGACGCCATGCTTGGGACCAGGAGTCATGGAGATAAAGGGGTGAGATGAGGTAGAAAGCATCCAGAGGACCCTAAAGAGGTTCAGGTAAAGAGTGTCAGTAGTCGGGGAGCCTGGGTGGCTCAGTGGGTTAAAGCCTCTTCCTTCGGCTCAGGTTGTGATCCCAGGGTTCTGGGATGGAGCCCCTCATTGGGCTCTCTGCTCAGCAGGGAGCCTGCTTCCTCCTCTCTCCCTGCCTGCCTCTCTGCCTACTTGTGATCTCCATCTGTCAAATAAATAAATAAAATCTTAAAAAAAAAAAAAGAGTGTCAGTAGTCAATAGGCAACGGAGGTCAGAGATGTGGGACTGAAGGACACGGAGATACTCCTAGAGGCAGAGGTACTTTCCGTGGCCTTGAGGGTTGGGGAAGACTTGGCAGGGAGCCAGCCAAGAGGAGCCCAACAGACTGAGGGTTTCCGAGGGTGATGGCAGAAGTGGTAGTAGCAAAGGACTGGAAGGAAGAACATGGCAAGGGTGAAGTTGACCCTCAGGTATGGCTTTGATGGAATGACTCCCTCCTCCCTCCCTCATTGAGATGAGGGAGGAGGGAAACTAAGAAGCAGCAGCCAGGCTTAGGAAGTAAGAAAATGGGTTTTCTTAGGGACACATTGAGTTCGAGGTGCCATGGAGCAGCAAATCAAGTGGAGAAGCTGGCTGAAGCCCAGAGCAGTGGTCAGCACTGGAGAGAGAGGTCTGGGAACCTTAGGAAGTTAGTTCCATGGGAGCAATGGATGACAGAGTCCTTGCCTCTGTGGGCTTCTGCATCACAGGTATGGACACGGCCATGTCCGTGAGTCCCTCAGAAGTCCCACCCTAGGAAGCTCCTTCTCTCCTCCTCTGCCCAGGGCCTGGCATAAAAGGCATATCTTTTAAATCAAGTCATGTCGAATGGAAAGTACATAACAGCTATGCTGTCCCTGGCTGCCTTTTGTCAGGGCGTCCATGTGTCTGAGGACGTAGGTACAGGAGTGAGCTGCCCAGAGCAGTGGTTCCAGGAGCCCAGGTGGGGCTCTGTCTCCAAGCCGCTCTGCATGGCTGGTGTGTTGAGTTCCTGTACCTGCAGTGATTTGCTGGGGTGACTGCAACAATGCTAATGATTTCTAGAAACCTACGAGTTGTAGGAGGAGACGAATTTAATGTGAAAGAGGCTCCACCTCCTGGTAATATTCAAAACCAACATTTCTTCAGCACTTTACAGTTTATAAGCTTCTGACAGCTTTAAACATCTCAGTTAGCTCAATATCTTGATCCGGGGGTGCTTACCTGAGTCCATGCAAATGTAAAGACAATGATCAAGCTTACAGTTAAGTGTCGGGCACCTCACTGTATGGCAGTAAAAACCTCTGAATAACCTCTCATTTCATCCCTGAAACCATCCTATGAAGCTGGCATCCTTGCTAGCCACAAGTGAGGGGACTGAGGCTGGGGACACACCCTAGATGCAGGGCTGGGGAGTGGGAGTACGGCTCGACACAAGTCCCCCAGGTCTGATCTAGATACCTCGGATGATAATGACATTTACAGGGCTTGGAAGGATGAAGGAGCGGGCTGTTGTGGTGTCCAAAGGCCCATGGAGATCTTGGGGGCTGAGATCTACTGTCTCCACTCAGCCTTCTCCTTCCCTGGGACCCACGTTTGTCCAGGGAAGACATTTTGGGGGGTGGGTAGCCATTTTTGCTTGGACAGAAGCTCGGGATAGTCAAAATCCCAGGAGCCTCTGCCTCTCAGGAGTCCCCCAGGTCGCTCCCCACTGATCTCTCAAAGCTCTCTCGGGAATTTGTACAAAATAAATAGTACAAAAGAGGTTACCAACAGGTTAGCTGTCGTGGCTTACTGTTCATTCAGAAAGGAACAGCAAGCAAATTTCAGAATCTACCAGGTCCTTGGGCCTCTGGGAGGGAATAGGGCTGGCTACTCCTTTCTCTGTTCAGTATCAAAAGCAGACCTTTAAAAAAAAAGAAAAGAAATAAAGTAAAAGAATGTGAGAAGTAGAAGAATACAGAAAGCACTGTGGCAGTCTTGAGCAGAAATTAACCAGCTCTGCCAGGAGGAATCCAAAACATGGGGCTTGAGCTGGGCTTCTAAGTATGAGTAAAAAGCTTAGTGAATGGAGAAGAATGTGCACCCCAGGCATGACCTATGCAAATACCCAGAGGTGAAAGTGTATCAGAAGAGGCTGAGGAGAGAGGATGTGGGCAGAGGCTGGAGAGGTTGGAAGGAGGTCAACCAAAAAGGGCTCAGGAACCTGGTTCCTCTCTCTCTATGAGCAAGGACGCATTGAGGGTACCACCATGTCTCTCAGGTGGAGAAGAAGTACCTGTGGTCTCAGTGGACCTTTGAAAACGTTACTGTCCTCACGCTAGCAGCCAAGCCATGAGTTGGCATGCCCTGATGGCGAGCTAGGTAGTGGTGCCAGTTGTGTGGTTTACAAGGCTGCCTTTGATACCTGGGAACTGTTCCCTCTGGAGTTTGAGAAAATTAGTCCCCTTCATTTATCTCCAAGTTTCCAGCCTCAAGATGAGATTGAATCTCTGTCAGGTATCAGCTTTCACTGTGATGAATGGGCTCTTGGTCTCTGTCTCCATGTCTGCAAGGGCCAGATTCCCAGCCGGGATGACGATCCACCTGGGGAAATAGCATTTGATAGACACGAGGGACAGAGACCCACCCATGGCTCCCCGGAGATCAGGTTGCAGACAGGACTCTGACAACAAGAAAAAAAATTGCCATCTTTTTGCTCAAGCGAGATGCTCTTGCAAAAATATCCTCCCAGCTCTCTAGACAAGGGATTTATTAAGATATCAGCAACTGACTCAGAAGTAAACCGCCCTCATGGCTTAATAGTCTCACCCGTCCTTCCACCGGCCCCCCAACCCAGCCAGCCTGCCCCTCACCCTACTTAATCTGAGGCACTTCCGGTAGGTCACAGACAGGTCGAGTCCTATGGTTTGCAAACCAGAGCTCCAGTCTCTTCTCTGGCAAGCTCTTAGGGCAAGACTCTCTAAGGACCCTGCTTTCCTACCTGCAAAATAGGTATCTAAGTAGACCCCCTAAGGGTCGACTGTATTTGTGTATTATTCATCTAATCCACTGTATTCCTCCAGGCCAGAGGCTGTGCCAGGGGCCAGAAGCTACCACTCCCAGCTGTCCCTTCACCCTGGACCACCAAGGAGAGAACCAACTCCCTGTGGCTGTCAAGGGCACCCCCGAGCGTCTGCATCAACATTCGCCCGATGGTCTGACGCTCAATGCTCCCCACAGGAAACCACCTCAACGTTTAGGAGGACAGGCTTTGGAGTTCGACTGGGCCACTTACTAGCTGCCCTTCAGCGCGGTATCCCTACGTTCCCCGGCCTCAGTGTTCTCATCTATAAAACGGGACCAAGAGCTCTCTCCGCAGAGGGCTCTGAAGGAGTAACTGGGTTAACCCCTGAGAGTCATTACCAGGACAGGCCCGCACGTAGGAAGTGCTCAACAATGTCATGATGAGGGTCCACATCAGGATCGGGATCCTACTTGAGAGCGTAAGGGCCCAGCAGCCCCAACCGCTTTCCTGGCGGGGAAGGGGAAGGAGAAGAGTCAGCGCCGGCGGGCCCAGCCACGGATTTCTCTGTTTATCCCTCGAGGCTTCCTTTCAGCGTCTTCTTCCCCGGCAGCTGCTCTGTCAACAGTCCATATGCCACCTCCGCTACCGAGCAGCTTTCGAGAAGGGGCTGCCAACCCCGCAGGGGAACTTTGACGAGGAGTTCAGGGGCGCGCACACATCCATCTCTCCGCCCCCCGCGAGCCTCTGGTTCCTTCCTGCTCCTCCAGCCTCCCCCGAACCCCTCCGGGGAGCGGGGAGCGCAAGTGGGCCCCGGAGCCGGAGCCGCAGCCGCAGGCAGCCGGGGCTCGGTTCCCAGCAGGGTGTGCACGTGGCAAGGAGGCCAGCTGGAGGAACAGGAGGGGACAGATGCCACGGGGGCCCAGATTTGTTCCTGCAGGAAGAATGCAAGGAGCTAATTGTCTCATTACCGGGGATCCGTCTCTCCGTGGCCCGGCCACGCCTCATGGAAAGAACTCCCGGGTTTGTGCGTGTCAAACAGCAGGTGGGCAGCTCTAGGTCGCAAGAGGGAGGTGATCCTTCTCCGCCCGCGCTGCAGCCTGGGTTCTTACCCTGGGACCCCAGACCTCGAAACACCGCTTCAAAAACTCCACTGAGGCCCCACATCCTTTCAGCTTGGTGGACTTGGAGAAATTTCCACCTAGGGGCCCCTCTCTTCCCTTTCTCTCTTCCTCTCTTGCAACATGAGCACTTGTGCCCACACTCGCGTGGACACACACACACACATTCCTTATATCCTGTGACTGGTCATTTACACTGGTTTCCAATTCATTCTTTAAGGCATGTGGATGTGGGTCCTGGCCTGGCTCTTTTCTGCTCTGGTTCTTGGCCCTTCCTGCTGCCTTGTCTTGGCCATGCTGCCCCCCACCCCCCAGCTGCCTGTCCTGTGTCTGACCCAGCATGGTCAGCACCATCCCTCTGGGGCCAATTCAAGATCTTTCTCTTCCTTAGGCTTTTACTCCATGTAATTTCTGCGTTGCTAGATTTAATTTCAGACTGCCTGGTATTAGAGGAAAGGTAACAGACCTTGGTGCCTCTCCTTAACTTTTACAGGATTTCACTCACACTCTCCCATCACCTCTTCATAGGCGAGGTCCTGTGAGATAGGCACGATGGCACCACGCCATGGAAGGGAAGATGGGAGGAATAGTTACAGCCCACTCCCACATGCTGCCTCCCTGGGGAGCCCTTGAAACACAATAGACTAAACCCTACTTGCCTGGCCAGCCCTTGCAGACATAATTCTGGAGCCCTGGCATGGGTGGACCATTGCTGGGTGGACCATCACCCTTTCCAGGCTCTTAGCTCCCATTTGGAGAATTCTGGCTCACAATCTCACATCGAAGATAAGGGTACGCTTATCGGTAGGGACTGTATTCACGAGAAAGTCAGTTACTGTGTGTTGAACCAAAGAAAAGTGGCTTACTTCTTCTCACTTAACAATGCTTCCTGGCCATGATGGAGCTGCAAGATGGCGGCTCACTCCCAACTGCACATTTACATCCCAAAGGGAAAGGAAAAGGAAAGGGAGCCCCAAGATGGAAGGAACAGGACCCACATCAGGAAAGCAAAACCTTTCTGCGATACCCAACGGCCTTCTACTTAGGTTCCGGCAGCCAGAATGTGTCACGTGGCCACCCTTGGTGGCAAGGGAGACTGGGAGGTGAAGTTGTTCTGCTGGGCGTATTGCCACCCCAAACAATATCAGGATTCTATTACTAAGAAGAGAAAGGGAAAGGACACTCATGTGTGACAGTGACTTAAGATGTGTCTCCCTCACTAGAGAATAGCCTCCGTGAGGTCAAGGAACATGTGTGTTTCTGCGCACAATTGTGTCCCCTCAATCAAGCCTAGTGTCTAGCACACCATGGTTGCTCCATCAATGGGCAGAATGAATGAATGAATGAATGAATGAAATGACTGCTAAAGTCATCGTTTTTAAAGCCTTTTTAAGATCTACATGGCCTCAAATGTCAGGCACTAGGCACTGTCAATCCTTCCACACAGGTGTTATTTGCCAGAGTTCAAAGGCCTCTTCCTCCTCCAGCGGCTGGTGGCACCCACCTGTGTCCCCGGTGTGTTACTGGGCTGACCTCTATCGCACGTTCTCAGATCACAATCAATCAAATCTGCAGCAGCTCATCCTGGGTTACCTGGGATAGAGACTCCATATTTTAGTTCATAAATTACTAGCTGATTATGAAGCACAGGATAAAAGATATCCAACATTGGTACAGATCGTCTGTAATTACAAAGCCAGGATCGGGTGTGTCTATGCATAACAATTGACTAGAATTCAGGTTTTTAATGCAAATATTTATTGCGAGATACATATCACCTTGAGCAAAACTGTAGTTTTATGCCTCCTAATAGAAAAGACACCTGCATAGATTAAAAAAAAAAAAAAAGAAACCATCTTCATAAAATGCTGCAAATTTGATAAATGAACAGAAGCATAAAATTTACCCAGAAGTACTTTCAAATGAACATGTTTTAAAATAGCTTAAATGGGGTTTATTAATGACAAAAAAAAATGGGGCACCAAATCAGAGGCAGAAATCCTTTTTAAAAGATCACACCTTGGATGAACTGTTTTTAGAAAAAATGACATTAGTTGAATTAACCAGAACCTCCAGGAATGGGATGCGTGGGCTCTGGGAAGGCTAGGACAGCCCCAGCCCCAAAGATGTCAGGGGTTTTGATGGCCTCTTCTCTTCCCAGTAGACTGCAATGTCTACTCTTGTTCTATGGACTCTTCATGACGCCCGCAATGTTTGCTGCCTGTACACACTAACAGAGCTTCATTTCAATGCATTTGGAATTTCGCTGATTCCTCGAACTCTTGCTCCTTTGAGAAAATAAAAGTGCAGCCTTATTAGCCTAACTTAGGAGTCTCAGCTTCTTCATCTGTACAGTGACTAAAAGCAACCATCCTATCGCCCTCCTCAGTGTGGTTGAAACCATGTGGAGCTGGTCACATGCTATAGCAGTGTGGGGGGGCGTGGTTTCAGGGTCAGTAATGATTCATGGGGAGCATCTTAGGGATTCTTTGGGGATGACCTCCCCAGCACTGAACGTGGAACATCTACTTATTAGTTATCTGTGGTGTTGCGGGTTTGCAATGATTCAGGCTCACAGAAGGAAGGACTGTTGTCACACTAACAGAAGCCTCATCATGGTCAGGAGTCTGGAAATCTGAGTTCTCGCTCTGCCTCAGACACTCTTGCCTCATGACTTTGAGCTGGTTATTTCCATCCTGTAAACCTTAGTCTTCTCATCTGAAACATGAAACTAACTGATCTCTGGGCACACTTCTGGCTCTAACCTAGTAATTCTGATGGGGCAGAATCCAGAATCCCAGCATGGGACAGGGGTGGAATTGGGAATGGTTCAGAGGTACACGAACCCTGAGACCCCCTAGGACCCTTTCTGGCTGCCCCTGCCCGGCAGGTGTCAGTATCTCTCAGATGATTATCTCCAGCCTCACAACGGTACTCCTCTGACCCAGAACCTTCCAGGGCCCCCGGGAGCACCTAAGTTAAGCGTCTCAGGAGAGGACAGAAATGCCACCTCTGCTTCACGCTTTGTGGGAAGGGGGCTGCCCACCGAGGGTGTGACTGAGGGATATCAAGGCAACATTCTGAGGCTTCATCAAAGCAGTTCCAAGAGTCTGCAAACAGGTGCTAGCTTGTTAAGAGAAATAATTTCTGTGGCTCCCCATTCTGACCACATTAGTCATTCACGTGCTGAGGAACAATATAAATTCCTGTCATCCCGGTTTATGTGGCCACTAAGATTTATTCCAAGCGACAGGTCATTAAGGTTTCTTCTCTTTTTTTTTCCCCCTCAGATTCACTGAGAACTCATATTTCTGCTCCATGTTATGGACTGTTAACAGCTATGTTTTTGGTCAGGAAGTCAGCAATAAATCTGAATTTAATAAACTGACAAAAGATCACTATCCCAGAGACAGTCTGAGCCCCTATTCTTCGTCTCCTTGTATAAAAATGCTTTTGTATTGAGACATTTTCCACATAAAAGTCACATTTGCCATCTAACCGTTCGCCTCCCCCAGGAGATGACTTTCTGTACCGAAGCTGACCGAACAATTGTGGGTTGATCGAGTCGGAAAACCTGGTCGCAACAGTGGTGGGCAGAGAAAGATCAGAACTCCGGGATCTGCCCATTCCTGAGGGTGAGACCTTGGCATGTTATCCAGTCTGAGCCTCAGTTTCTCCATCCATAGAATGGAAAGTGTAATCTTCGTCCCGTCTACCTCCCAGGGGCGCTGGGATGGTTCAAGTTAAGTAAGCGCGGGATGAAGCTCTGTGCGGTTGGAGAGGATTGTGACCGCTTTGTTTGTTTTAAATTTTCAGCATGTTAGAGTTCACTTTCTGTGGAAAAACTGAGCCAGCAGCAAACAGACATCAACCCCTAGAGCACCACCTCCCCTCTCTGGTGTCCCTTCAGTGAAACCACACTACTGCCCCAAGGCTCAGCCGCTTGCTCTGGGTGCAAGGTTTAGGGGGGCAGCTCCCCGGAGTTTTCTGGGAGGCTTCAACCCACTGCAGACAGCTTGGTCCCGGGGGGCTTGGATAGGACTAGAGTTAGCACCAACCTGTCTTTGTCCACTCTCCATGGAACCTGTTGGTATGGCTAGACTCCACAGAGCATTCTGGGTGTCTGGGAAGCATCTCCTAAGATCCTAGCACCCCTTCCAGAAGCAGCAAAACTCTAAGGAGCAGAAGGTCAAATCCTTTTCTTCCTGGGGCTTTCAAACGCACCCTCAAAACTTAACTCTGCTCCCACAAATGTGGAGCAGAAAAAGAACTTTGAGAAGATTAGCATGCAAACAAATGCTTCAAACTGCCTATAAACTGCTGTCTTCAAACCTTCTATAAACCCCTGTCTGGATTTGTAAATAACAACCATATAAGGATTTTCCCAGTAAACACCGCGGGCAGAAATGTATAGACATTTCCGAGAGCTTGTTTCTGACGAGTTGAGCAGAGCTTATTAAAGTTATATTGTGTGCTTTGTCACTCTTTTTACTGTTGTGTAACCTCAGCCATAAATCCTGAACAACTCTTATTTCCCAGCTTCTCTCTGCATGTCTCTGCAGTCTCCAACCAAAACCTGGTGCAGATGGTGGAAAAATTCATCCTATTGACTAAAATTAGGAAATTCTAAAAATGGAACTGTTTTAAAAAGAAACATGTGCTGCTCTGAACGATAGTGAGTCTCTCACCACTGGAGGTATGTAAGCAGAGACTGGAAAAATATCTGCTTCATGGTCCAAGGAGAAATTCCAGAAATTGGGTAGGCAGTCAGGTGAGACAACCTACGAGTTCCTGCAAGTCAGAAATTCTGGGAGTCAAAGACGTCCATTTCCCTCAAGCTCTTCTGAAGGCTTAGTCGGGTCTGTGCCAGGATGTGTCCTGGGAGCAAAAAGTAAACCCAGCCCCAGGAACCCTCAACAGGGTAGCGGCTTCATGAGAAGACAGACAAGCCAGCCGCTGACCCAGATGCAACGCAAAACGATGCAGTGTTGTCAAGAGGCGACCAACAGCCAGCTGTGAGATTGCAATGGTGGCTGAGAGGAAGAGCCACACGGGATTGGGGAAAGTTCCCAGTACCTGCTTCCGTGGGCTGGAGGGCTCTGGCTAGATGTAATAATGTATTTTATTGAGCACTTACTTAGTGCCAGGCACTTAACAACTTGTCATTTGATCTGTATGATAGTCCATTGAGGTGGGTACTACTGTTTCCCCCTCATTTTTTAATATTTTGTTTTGTTTTATTTTATTTTATTTTATTAAGTAGGTTCCACACCCAGCATGGAGCCCAATGCATGGCTTGAACTCATGATCCTGAGATCAAATACCTCCTAAATAAATATCTCACTTTTTAAATTGACACAGTTGATCTTTTCTCTAGAATTTCAAAGATAGAGCCAATGACAGTCAGGGACCCTCATGTAGAACAGAAGTTTGTTACTCGCATTTAATTTTTCTGCAAAGCCAAGAAAATAATCTGATGCTTCTACCCAATTTTTCAAATAAAAAATTACTCTCTTGACAACAAGATTTAAAATCCTTTCATAAATTGATTATCAGTAATGTCAACATGTATCCAAAAAGCAGATGAAAACCTAAAAATGTTTTTCCATTAAAAAAATCTGATTTCAGGGGCGCCTGGGTGGCTCATTGGGTTAAAGCCTCTGCCATCAGCTCAGGTCATGATCTCAGGGTCCTGGGATCGAGCCCCGCATCGGGCTCTCTGCTCCGCAGGGAGCCTGCTTCCTCCCCTCTCTCTCTGCCTGCCTCTCTGCCTACTTGTGATCTCTCTCTCTCTGTCAAATAAATAAAATCTTAAAAAAAAAAATCTGATTTCAAACTCACTGTTGCTGGACCGCCATCAGGCATACTATAAGTGTTTTTTTCCCCAATTTAATTCATTGACCTCAACTAATTTGGGCCCAGCCTGAAGGACATCATCACCTTCAATGACGAGCTTCAACACTCTAAAAAATAGCACTTTTGATTCAAGTGTATCTCTAACCATATATCACGCATAAGGAAATAGCTGTACTCGATCCTTATCCTCTGTTCATTTATCACAACTAAAAACAAAATGAGTTATGTTTGACTTTTTTGTAAAACTTGAAGTTTGATATCTTCAACAAATACCATATTTGACACTTGACTCTAGAACTGAATAGGGAAAAATTATCCCAGTATTTCATCTCCAAATAGCTTTTGGCCTTATTCCAAATAGAACATTGAGGAGAGTGTCTCCATTGGATGAATATATTTAATATCATTCTTTGTCATTAGATAAGTTACTTCACTTCACTTCACATTTCAGTTTTGGACCAATACGTGTTGCAGGAAAATCCAGTTTGCAGGAAAATCCACTGTCTCTTTAATGACATCAGTATGATTTTACTTTAATGTTATTCAATTTGAGGGACTCTCAAGTCATACTTGTTCTTCATTTCTAAACCACTGGTACTATAAGGAAGCTGGGCTTCTTTGCAATATGTGAAAATACGTATGTAGTACTTACCTATTACTGCATCATAGAGAATCTCAGCTTTGATTCTCTTATTCATATATATCTTTTGATCTTTTTGGCTTGGTGGCCTTAAGGACTTATTCTATGTCTAAAGTCTAACAGTTATACTACCATATGTCACAGAGTTGATGTTTATGAGTAAATTTTCCCAGGCACCCAGTGGTCCCTTTCGATATGTAGATCCTGATCTTTTATTCCTATAAAGTCTTCTAGAATTTTCCTCTCCAGTAACTCCAGTTATATGTATGTTGTTTCTACTTTGCCTGTCTGTCTGTTTGATCCTGTTTGACTCTTTTTGCTTCTTACTTTATCTTGCCTTTTTCTTTTTAATTAATATATACTGGAATTACTAGTTTCAGAGGTAGAATTTAGTGGTTCATCAGTTACATACAACAACCAATGCTCATTACTTCAAGTGCCCTCCTTAATGCCCATCACTCAATTACCTCAACTTCATCTTGCTTTCATTCTCTTTTTATTTTCATGAAGATAGAAGTGTTTTTATTTTTTTAATTTAAATTCAATTAGCCAACACATAGTATGTCATTAGTTTTTAATGTGGTGTTCAATGATTCATTAGTTGTGTATCATCACCTCATTCGCTTGATCATTTCTCTTTCTTTCTTCAATTTCCCTAATTAAAACTTCATTTTAGTCCATTCTCTGGTAGGCACCTTGTAAAAGGACACTTCATCTTGATTTCTGGTATGATTTTGTCTTTTGCTTACATTTCTTTCTTGAAGTCAACCAGTTCTCTTAGATTTCTAATTTAAGAGTCCCTTTGTGCCCATGAATCAGTGCATATAATATCTTTAAAGATGGCTTTTATCCTTTGAGGTTGGGGAAGAAATTTTGTGTTTTCCAATTTGGGGGTTCTCTTTTGTTTGTGAGACTCTAAAATCTCTCCTTTGCTTCTTTTCACCATCACCACCAAATTTCCAAAAACCATCTCTCCTTACCCTTTCACATTCTAGCATACAGTTATACATTCCTTTCTTATGGCATATCTTCTGACACACCAGGGCTCTTAGGGTAGACTGTGTCTCTCTGGCAGTATCTACCCTCTTCACTCTTCTGTAGAGCATTTTTCCCTACTGTCCTTGTTCTTTGTGCATGCCAAAACATGAAGCTTAATTTGCTTCAAGTTGGTGTTTCTTTCATCTAAATGTAGGTGCATTCTCTTTTTCCCCAGTTATGCTGAAGACATGGGTTTTGTGTGGTTTTATTTATCCTTCTTGCTCTGTGTTCTTTTTGAGATATTCAGATTTTTTGGCCATCATCTTGGCTACCCTTAGGGCTAATTTTGAATGCTTTAATTTAGAACACCATATCTTTTGTGTGACCCTATCAACCATGAAGATTTCATCGAGCTTTACTCCCTGGAGTTTTCACTAGGAATCTGTTAGCTATTTTGTGTTTTCTAGACGAAACTATGTGATGATATTGAATATGCTTTTTCAAACTGCATGCTCCTCAACCCACAGGTTCTAATATTTCCCTCCCCCACTCCAGGAGACATCTTCCACACAGTTATGGATCTGAACTTAAGGTTCTCGGGTATGAGAGTGAACAAATAAAACATCCACTGGGACTTTGTCCCTACATTGTCTCCAGTCTCCTTGTTAGTGTCTCAAACAAATAGTTCTTGTCTTTTGACACCCTAGCCCAGAGCAGTGCTGAAGCAACCTTCTTACTTGAGAGGTGTAATTTATCATCTGACAGGGTCTGGTGCAAATTGTTACTCACCAACCTTAAATGAGACAGAGGGGACTGATGAGGGCCAATAGGGGATAATGAGAAGACAAAGCATTGGAAAGCAGAAGGCTGAGTCCTAGCCCCAGCTCTGCAACTGGCTCACTGTTTAACCTGGTGTAAGTCCCTATCCTGCTCTCTAACCCTCACCTTTCTCATCTGAGCTGGATAATGCCTGGGGACCTTAGCAGCTCTAAGGAATTCAGGCGTCTCCTGAACCAAAGGGACTTTGCTTAGAATTTGGCCTCATGGCCTCCAAGAGCTCCATAGGCCTCATGGAGTAATGGCTACACAAGTAGGAGAAAGAGGAGTCCAAGAGAAAGGAGGGCTGAACCCTCACCCTATGTTTAAGTGAGAGAAGATGAATAAAACAGTCACAGTCACCCAGCATCTAGCCCCTACTATATCACTCATGCCAAGTGACCAACCAGTCTCTGCTTGCATACCACCAACAATGGTAAGCTCACTCCCTTTAAAAAGTAATCCCTTTCACTTTTTACCTTTAATGTAGTAGAGAAGGAAAGAAGAGAGTACTTAAAGAGATATTCACAGAAAACAAAAGTGACAAGAAGGAGATGTCAAGGATGAAGCCTAGGTTTCTGACTTGTGAAAACACATGGGTTAGTGGTGCATTCACTTAGATAGGAAGAGATTAGGAGTGGGTAGAGAAAGATCATGAGTTCAGGCTCGGACACATGACTTTGAGGAACCATTAAGAAATCCAAGCCACGGGGTGCCTGGGTGGCTCAGTGGGTTAAAGCCTCTGCCTTCGGCTCAGGTCATGATCCCAGGGTCTTGGGATCGAGCCCCGCATCGGGCTCTCTGCTCAGTGGGGAGCCTGCTTCCTCCTCTCTCTCTGCCTGCCTCTCTGCCTACTTGTGATCTCTGTCAAATAAATAAATAAAATATTAAAAAAAAAAAAGAAAAAAAAAAAGAAATCCAAGCCACAGCAAGTAGCTAGCTGGATATTCAGATCCAGAGCTCAAAGCAGACATTCAGACTGGGGATGAATAAGTCAGAGCTGCTTTTCTAAAGATTGATAAATGTGATCACTGAGGAAAATAGTATGAAATGAAAAGGAGGCACAGGGCATCAGATGGGAAGTTGAGGGCTACCAACTTCGAAAGCGTGGGGAGATGAAGAATTATTCGCCAGTCTGAGAGGTGAGGGAAGAACCAGGAGAGTGTCACTTCAGAAATCATGGGAGGAGACGTTCAGGAAAGGTGAGGTTGTCAGTATGTCAAGTGCTCTGAGGAGTCAGGTAAGGACTGAAAATGTCTACTGGATGCAATGCAGTGGAGATGCTTGGTGACTTTATTAAGGATGGTTTTGGTAAATCAATGGGGCCAGAAGTTAGAGTGGAGGGGTTGAGGGCCAGGTGGGAAGTGAGGAAATGGGGCAACGAGTGTAGACAACTCCACGAAGGCATTTAGCTGTAAAAGGAGAGGAAAGAGATGGGCAGGACAGGTGTGGAATGTGACACATTAGATGCTTTCTTAAGTAGGAAAAGGTTTATCCTGGCTACGCATCAAGGTGATGATCCAGTTGAGACAGAATCATTGAATAAACAGGTGAGAAAAGGAGGCTACCGATAGTTCCTTTGAACTCAGGAAGAGATGGGCTCAAAAGAGCAGAAAGAAGGGTTGTTTCATCAGTGTTTCAAAATTCCTAGTACTGGGGCGCCTGGGTGGCTCAGTGGGTTAAAGCCTCTGCCTTCGGCTCAGGTCATGATCTCAGGGTTCTGGGATCGAGGCCGGCATCAGGCTCTCTGCTCAGCAGGGAGCCTGCTTCCTCCTCTCTCTCTCTCTCTCTCTCTCTCTCTGCCTGCCTGTCTGCCTACTTGTGATCTCTGTCTGTCAAATAAATAAATAAAATCTTTAAAAAAAATTCTTAGTACTGTATTTCTACTAAAGCTGTACAAGTAAATAACTGGGGTTTTTTGTTTGAAATACCAGGTCAACTTATAAAATTATAAGTTTACAAAATTCTTTACATATATATTGTATTTTTTTGTTCTCTTCACATCTCAAAATTATCCAATTACTATGAAACATGTTTAAAAATGTAACCAGTATCTACAAACATTATGATATCTGAAGAAAAGTATCATTTATTCAGGAAAAGAGAATTTAAGTAGTTTAGAGAAAGAAAATCCAGGAAAACTGTGTTTTGGCATACTCTTCTAGACTATTCTTTATCTTCTGAGTAACTGAAGGAAATCCAAATGGAAAATAAAACCAACATTTGTATGATGATGTGCCATCTTTTTCCTCAAAGCAGAACCACTGAGCTAACAGGGAAGCAGACTGCTATGGTCCTGGGTCATCACCTGGTTCCTTACAAAGTCCCTGGCCAGTGTTTTTTTATCCCTCATTCACTGGCAGTTTAAATTCATGTAAATTCAGAGCCATTCTCATTCCAACTCAAAAAGGGGAAAGGTCTCTCCATGAGGATCATCACTCAGAGGAGTTATTCCCCTTCCAAGGTCAAGCCCCACAAAGCCACTGAGGAGCTCACTTTTACCTATTACCATGGGCTGCAACTCACTCCTCTACAGACCGTTCACTTACAGATTCCTTCTCTAGTCACACTTGCTGAGACCTTCAGGCAACTCACAGAGAAGGCCACAGGGACAAGTGCATAATGAAAATGAATATAACCCTTCACCACTAAGTCTTAGATTCATATAATCTAAGAGAATTCTAAGGAACCATGGGTTAGTGGGATCAAGCAGGAAAGCCTCTCACCAATGGGGGTGCCCCTTATCAGCTTCTTTAACAACAGCACTATGGCCTCTATTTGAACCCCTCAAGTGACAGGGGGATTCTATGCCATGAAACTGACACCAGAGAAAACAGGACACTCTCTTTGAGTTTTTAAAATGCTCTCCTTAGGAAGATAGGCTTGACCCCAATGAACAAAAAAAGCAGATTCCCTCTTCACACAAAGGGCCATTTGAATGGATCTCACAGACTCATGTTAGCTGGTCTCTCTCTTTCCTTCTAATCGACAGGGTCTCCTGCCTAAGCCCACTTACAATCCAATATCGTGGTTGGAAAAGTCCTCTTGGTACAGAGCCCCAGGTCTTCTGGGAGATTTTACTGGTTTGTCCTCCTTCCCTCATGGAGACATGGTGGCCGTTCCATTCTTTCACTAGGAAGAAACCTTCAGAATTTGATAGAAGGGTCATGTCCTACTTTAAACCCACTTAACAAGGCAAAGTTAAGTCCACCCAGCAGAATGGTGAGAGGAAGAAGGCTCAAGCAAGAGCCCTCCTCGGACAGTGGCTTGTGAAAAGCAGGGCATGATGGGAACTGGGGCTGCTGCTCAGCTTTGCCGGCAATGCTGGCTCAGCCTCCATCTGCAGCACCCCCACCCACTCAAGTGGAGGCACACAAGATTGCAGAGTTCATAGTCTCCTTTACAGAAAGGAGAGCTAATGTCACTTAAAGTCCTGCAACCTGCTTTTGAAAGTAATGATTATGGATACTATTGGTTTTTTTTATTATCATGCACATCTTTCCATATCTATACGTATAGATCGACCTCATTCATTTTGTAAGCTGAGTAGTATTCCGTTAAGTGGACGTACATTATTTATTTACATTATCTGCTCTTCTTAGACATCTGAGATACTTCCAAGTCCTTCCAAAACTATAGTGACAATTTTCATGCATACACTTGTGGGCACTTCCGTTAGCATTTCTGCCATCTGTGAATCCCTTTCCCTTCACCTTTTTTTCTACAATAAGCAATTAGCACCTTTTTGCACACATCTCTGTGCACACGTATAGTAGTTCTGAGGATATATCTCTGGAAACTAAACTTGCTACACCAGAAAGGAGGAATGTTTTTAAAATTAACCTCCAAATTGCCCTCCTAAAGGCCTTACTTATTTGTATAATCTCAGCAGTGGGAACATAAGAATGAGTGCTTCCCTCGTATCAACTACAACTTTGGCAGTTTCTAAGTTTTAATTTTTGACAATTGGTTAGGTGGGAAAGGGACCTTTTTTTTTTTTTTTTTTAAGAATTGCATTTGCCTGGTTGTTGGTGAGATTGAGCATCGTTTACATCTTTGTTGGTCATTTTTATTTCTACCTTGGTGGTGTGCCTGTTCACAGCCTTTGCTGTTTCTCTTCTGAGTTGTCTTTTTTCATACTGAGAGGAGCGCTCGGTACAATGAATACTTCATTAATATTCAATCTGTTTTATACACTACAGACTTCTTTTCACAGGTCTGTCACTTAACTTTCAACTTTTCTTGTCTTTGCCCATTTTTCTGTTGACATCGTCATATTTTCCGCTGATTTATAAGGACTTTCTCTACCTGAAGGGTATCTATCTTCGTCACCAGTCTCGCAAATATGTTTGTGTTCGCCATTTTGTTTTGGGCTTTGTTGAGTCAGAAAAGATTTTTTGTTTATTTAGACACAGACGTATGCCTGTGGATATCTTAGGACTTTACAAAGTTTTTCCCCAGCCCGTCCTGAGGTATTCCCCAATATCTTCTTTAGCTTTCCCTAGCCATGACTCTTCAACGCATCTGGAATTTATTTGTTGTGGAGGTATGCCGGAGGAATCTCATTTTTTGTTTCCAAAATAGTTGGTTACATTTCTCAGTATCTTTCATCAAATTAGTCATCCTTTCCTCTCTGGTTCGTAATCCCAACTTACTCATATACTCTTTATTTGGACTTAAAAGAGATTGAAATGATTAATATCAACAGTCTTGACTTCATTTACAAGGGAGAGAAGAATCATTATTTGCTTTGGCTAGGAAAGGAGAGTGTGGTGTGGGATAAAATCGGGGCAGGCAGTTAGGAGAGTCATGGAATTTGCTGTGAAAAAGGAAAGTCTGAGGAGGGAATGTCAAGAGAAAAGTACTGAGTCACAGCAGGAACGCTGTTATCGCAGAAAGGATGGCCGCAGGGAAGGAGTCCTGGAGAGAGTCTTACAAAGCAGATGATGCAAGCAGGACTGAGGAAGGGGCCGTGGGCTCCCCGCCGCTGAAGGGGAAAGCGTCCCAGTCGGTCCCCTGGCCATAGAGCCAAAATGGCGGTCACAAAGCCTGGAGTAGAGTGCATGGGGAGTCACGGTTTGCTAATTAATATGAAGAACTGATGTTGAGGCCATATTAAATAGCTTTAAAGTAATACATGTTCATTATTAAAAAGAGAGAAAACATTATTAAAATGAGAGAAAAGAGAGAAAAATAGAATAATGCCAGCTCCCTCTTATGGAGCATCTACTATGTCCCAGCACTTTATCAGCTGCTTTACATATATTTTATTTTACAAAGAAGAAAATGAAAACTCCCGCAATCCCACCACCTGGGATTAACTACTATTAACATTCTGCTGTGTTTCCTTCCCATCTTGCCCTTCTGACAGGTTCCGTGACACCTGCTAACATTTATTGAGCCCTTTCTCCCATGCCCAAACTAATAAAATATTTTGGACTTTAAAAAAAATACTTTTGTAAGCCTTGTAACAATCCTAAAAGACAGGGGCCCTTATTGTTTTAATTTTACAGATAAGGGTCTTGGGACCAAAGAGCTTAAGTAAAGTGCCCATTCTGTGTACTCAGTTTTGTAGATGACTTTGTATCATTTAAGCTAGTATCAGGAGGGTTTTCTCACATCAGTGACTCTCCCGAAGAAGAGATCATTTACAGCTGCCCGATATCCCATCTCACGGGCATGCCGTTTACTTAACTATTTCAGTATTTCTGTTCAATCGCTAACAAGTTTTTAATAGAATAAACACTGCTGTTATGAACTGAACATCCTTGCACTGAAAACTCTGTGCATATCTAAATACGCAAATTCTTTTAAAAAATGACAGTGGAATTACTGAGTCAAGCTTTTTTCAGGCTTCTTCTCCATACTGTCAAATTGCCCTCCAGATAGGTTGTATCATTTTACACCCCACCAGAAACGAACAAAAGCACCCGTTCTATGCCCTTGCCAACACTATTATTGATTTTAAATCTTAACCAATTCATTTTTAAAAAATAAAAATAAATCCTAACTATTTAAATGGGCAAACAATTATGTCACATTTTAGTTCATTTTTACCATGAGGGAGAAACAAAAGAGACCGTGGTTCTTCCAAAATTCTTAATTAACCCTCTCTCTAACACCAAGCACTCTTCTGGAGGCTAAGGATGGGACAGTGAACAAAACCGAGCAAACCCCTGCCTTCCTGGGACTCTTAACCTAACATCAAAGTACTGACCCAGTAAATTCCAGTTGTAAGTTCTCTGTATTTAGTGTTTATCAGCCCCTTTTAAAATAAAGCACTAAGGACTCATTTAATCCTCACAACAACACTTTTGGGTAGTGACTATTATTACCCCCATTTTACAGATGAGGAAACTGAGTCATCAAAGATCAAGTAAGCTGTGCCAGGTCAGACGGGAAGGTACCAAAGGCAAGAATCAGACCCAGACAGGCTGGCTCCTGGACGTCTAACCACCGCACCACACTACCTTGCCTCTGTCCGAGGTGTGCTAAGGGACCACTGAGTCCCTGAAGGGATGGAAAGAAGATATAGGAAAATAGGAAAACCAAAATAAAATGTGTATGAGGGACTCCTGGGTGGTTCAGATGGTTAAACTTCTGCCCTCAGTTCAGGTCATGATTTCAGGGTCCCGGGATCCAGTGCGGTGTCAGGATCCTTGCTCAGCAAGGAAGCCTGCTTCTCCCTCAGCCTGCCGCTGTCCGTGCTTCTGCTCTCTCTCTCTCTCTCTCTGACAAATTAATAAAATCTTTTAAAATTTCAAAAGAAGAAGAAGAAGCAAAGAAAATGTGTTTGAACAAATAGCAAGAGGATCAGACATATGAGTTCCTTTGGTCCAGAAATAGTATCACGGAGTCCTGAACTGTATCTTTCCTCTCCTTGTGTCAGAGGAGGGGGTAAGGACAACTTGCAGCAAAAAGCAGCAGAGCATACATACATATACTGGATAATAAACCTGGAACAGTCCAAAGACAGAGGAAAGGAATGGTTTAAATTCCCCTGCTATGAGGCAGCAGAGGGAAGAAGGGAGGGTCCTTGGACATCCTAGCCCTCAAGGAATGGCAACTACAGAGGGTTCAATCCTAGTAGCTTTCAGAACTCAGCAGACGGGGCGGGGAAGGGGGAGGAGAGGAGGGCGGGGAATGGAAACTTGTACTTTTCCTGGGCGTCTGGCCAAGCAATCTCCCAGTTTGGCCTGAGGTTACTTACTGCCTTCTCCTGCGGGACCTGCACTTCTGCGGGAGCCCGCGGGCACGTTCCCCTGGGCTGCAGCGCCACCTAGCAGATATGCCCGTGAAATGGCACCAGAACCGCCTGGGCCATCCTGGAGTCCATCAAACACCACCTAGCCTCCGTGCTCAGTGCAGAGGTCACTGGGAGAAAACAAGTCATTGTCCTTGAGAAGTTCACCGTCCATCTGGGGAGACCATCCCAGGTTCTAGAGCAGAGACTTATGCAAGCGCCTAGGGAACAGGGAGGACCAGGGAGGAGCGGGGCTGACCTTCAGTGCGGTTCCCATTCCGGAAAGGCCACGCAGAGGAAGCCATATTCAAACCACTTCTTAACAAACAGAAGATGTGTTACTATTAGTCTAGCAGTAGAAGATGAAAGGCAAGGAGACCGGAGGAAGGAGACCGGAGGTTGGAAGGCCTGGGAGTGTGACAGGTTAGTGCATTCAGGGAAGGCTGGAAAGTTCAAATCGCAAGCCAATAGCAACCTTAACAGAGCATCAAGTTTCACTTCCTTATTTGCAGACGCCATTCCTGACATTCAGGCAAGGAGGGGACTTCATGCAGATTCACACCACCCTGGAACCCGTATCTCCTGACACTCTGTCCCAGGCTCTTCCTCTGAACCACGGACGAACGAGGCCAGCAGCCAGCTCTCTAAAAAAGGTCACTATTGCCTGCCAGGACCCAGTAGTTAAGCCTGTGCCCATGGAACTCACACCTTGAACTCGAGAAGACGTGCTTGGGTTCAGAGCCCACGTCCATCAGTAGCTATGGGGCTTGCATCAGGGTGCTTAGTCTTGCTGAGTCTCCCTTTCCGTATCGGTCGGGTGGGAATCATAGCAGTCCTCACCCTATGGAGAGAGTTAATCTCAGGGGCACAATGCCCAGCATATGCTCTATGCTCAGCCATCAGGTAGTAAAGATCACAATTGTAATATTGTCACTCTTTATTGAAATATTACTAGTATTTTTCTTACTTGAAAGTATCCATTAGTATTAATTGATTGTTTATGATGTATTATTTCTACCGTTTTCGTCCTGAATGCTTCCTGGAGGAACTGGAGCTATTCTATCTGGGGAAGAACAAACACAGAAGCCACAGTCCTATTTTAAAACTTGAAGGGCTGAGCTGGAACAGAAGGAGTGGAGGTGGTCTGAGGGGCCCCAGGGGGCTGGGCCAATGATGGTTGAGAGCTGCGGGATGGAAGATTTTACGTCCAAGTAAAGAAAACCTTCCTTACCCTCTGGGTGGCCTTGGGATGAAGGTATGCACTTGCTCGTGGAAATATTCCTTCGAGACCAGATGACCATGTGTCGGGTCCTCACCCCACCTTGCACAGGACAGGAGATCATCTAGTCCATTTCACTTTCTGATCCCTTAAACATCTAATCTAGCTCTGCTTTCTAGGGGAATATGATTTGGTAGGTCATCTGGGAAGACAGATGTCTATGTTTATAAATTTCAAAGTCATGAGCAATGCTCAAAGAAGTCGGAATCCAAAATGCATAACCCTGTTTTTCAGAGTAATTCATTCGATTTTCTCTGGAAATGTGAGGAAGAAGCTGATATGTCCATGTCAGATTGGAGACACGGGGACGGGACAGAGGAGCAGAGGGCAGCTCAGCCTTATTCACCGGGGGCTGCTTGGAAAATGTGTCTTCATTCTGAGAAGATGGGAAGGGCTTTCACCATCCTGATAGTCACACAGGGTGTAGAGGTATCATCTTAAAATCATTAAATATCAGAACACATTGAACGCTCCCTGTTCAAACATTTATGTAGAGTCTGCTGTGTGCAAAGCACTTGGAATATTAAAGTAAATCTAGGGATGCTTGGGTGGCTCAGTCAGTTAAATGTCTGCTTTCAGCTCAGGTCATGATCCTGGGGTCCTGAGATGGAGTCTGTATCAGGCTTCCTACTCAACAATGAGCCTGCTTCTCCCTCTTCCTGCGGCTCCTCCTGCTTATGCTCTCTCTTTCTGTCTCTCTTTCTGTCTCTGACAAAGAAAGAAAGAAAGAGAGAAAATCTTTTAAAGTAAATCTAAAACCAGAGTCTATATGAAGCTAGGAGGTATATACTCTAGGAAAGTAATAAGACCCAGGCACAAAATAACTGTGATCCAAAGCCGAAAATCCTAATGTTACAATCAACATGTGACGTTGCATGACTCTCTGTAAGAGGCATTCAAGGAAGGTTTTGTGGAGGAACTGATAATTGGGCTAGGCCTTTAATAACACATAGGATTTGGATCCCAAATGATAGATGGGAAGAACTTCTCAGGGGAGACAGGCAGTGTGGGCACAATCCCACTCCCAGGTATATACCCAAGAACATTGAAAGTATGCCTCCACATAAAAACCTGTACACCACTGTTCACAGCAGCATTACTCATAATAGCCAAAAAGTGGAAACAACCCAAATGTCCATCAACTAATGAATGGGTAAATAAAATGTAGTATATCTACCTATGCAATATTATTTAGCGTTGGCAATAAAAAGGAATGGTGAGCCAATAAATGTTACAACATGGATGAACCTTAGAAACATGTGCTCAGTGAAAGAAGTCAGACAGACACACACACAAAAGCCACACATGATATGATTCCATGTATATGAAAGGCCCGAAACCAGCAAATCTATAGAGACAGAAAGACTGACGGTTGCCCGAGGCTGGAGGGGATAAATGATGGCATGTTTTGAAAGTTACACTTCAGATTTTCTGGCTCTTCCCACTGTTAGAGAATTCCTCCTCTCGCAGCTCCCTCCAGGACTTTCCAGCCAAACTTGCCCTCCAGGTGAGCCTGGGAGGCAATTCTGAGTGTCCCCAGACATCCCAACTGAATGTTCCCCATCGTCGCAGATGTCCAAGACCGACTCATCGTGCCTTCACCGAGAGCAGCACCTCCCCAGACTTCCCTGCCTCTTATTTGTACCAAATATGGCAGGAAAATACTCTGGTAAGTTAACAAGTACATCTTCACTCTCATTTTTCTTTTTTTAAAGCCCTCTCTTCACCCATTAAAGCAAAATCAGGAGGCTAAGACATTCAGGACTTAACTGCCTCCAAGCAAAGCTGGCATAGCTGACATGTAAAGAGAAAGCAAAGAATCAGATTCTTGGCTTTTGGAGTGGGCTTTGGAAAGTCATAGCAAAAACAGTCTTGAAAGCCAAGAATGTGGTTTGGAAGAGCCAAGCATTTTAAGATTGAATAAGGCTCTGAGTTCTAGAGGCATGGTTTGCCACATGGGAAGCAGAGTCAAAGGAATGGGGACCTTAATTCCGGCTATCCATGGCTTTTCCTTCCCTCTTTAAACATATCCTCATCGCATGGGTTCAGCCATTCCCACATCTTCATGCCTTCCCTCCTGTCCGGCTCCAGGCTGAACCCCTCCCTGCCTCCAGGCCTGGGCTCCACCTCATTCTCCCCTTCGCCCATCCTACACAGCCGACCACAGCGATCTTTCTGAAATCCTACCTCAGCCCCGCGCGGTGTTTCCTCGTCACTCACTGGAAACTCGCTAGATGCTAGACATCGTGCTAGACTGGGGTCAGCCAACTCTGGCCCCTGAGCTGAATCAGGTCTGCCACCTGTTTTTGTGAATAAAGTTTTATTGGAACACAGCCCCGCTCTCATTTATGTATCGTTTATAGAAGTTGTCCTGCTATGAGGGCAGAGCCAAGTAGTTGTGACAGAGGCAATACGGCCCAAAAAGTCTCAAAAATTGGATACCAGGCCCGTTACAGAAAACAACTTTACTGACCCATGTGCTCCGTGCTGAGCTTACCCCAGGGAGCAAAACAGACAGTCACCTGCTGCCTGTAGACCGAGGTCTTCCAGTTCCCACACTTTCTTCCATTTCCCTATAATCCAAATCCTCTGAGAATACACTGGTTCCTAGACTTCTGGAATTCATCCATCAGTGAAAATAATTTTCTTAATGACAGAGGACTGACGTAGGTGGTCAGGTGGGTATGTTTTTAAAAACCAACTACCGGAGGGCGCCTGGGTGACTCAGTGGGTTAAGCCTCTGCCTTCAGCTCGGGTCATGATCTCAGGGTCCTGGGATTGAGCCCCACATCAGGCCCTCTGCTCAGCAGGGAGCCTGTTTCCCTCTCTCTCTCTGCCTGCCTCTCTGCCTACCTGTGATCTCTCTCTCTGTCAAATAAATAAATAAATAAAATCTTTTAAAAACATAAAATAAAATAAAAAATAAAAACCAACTACCATCTAATATTGTTAACATTTCCTGAGGAGAAAAACATTTTAACATTAAAGGGTAACAAGGATATCATTTAAAATGAAGAAAAATTCCTCAAGCCACATGAGTTTTAAAAATTCATTCTGTTGGCTCTATTTTCCCCATTTTGCCATGGCTGGTGAACATTCTTCACAAATCCTCACAGGTCTGTGATCGGGTGCTGAGGAACCTTCGATCGAGTCTAGGCGGACTGGTCTCGTTTGTATCGCTCCAAAGTGTTATGAATCTCCCCACGCAATTTTGCTTCCTCTCGGTCTCCTGCTCACTGTGTGGAGCTGAGCTCATAAGCGGCCCGCGTGTAGGGTTCCCTCCGGCCACAGGCTACAGGCCCAGCTGCTCAACCATATCCAGGCCTTTGGCAGCACGGATGAGAGATACGGCTGTGGGTGTCTGTCAGCCACAGAGCAGGGTGGCAGGACGGCCAGGAGGGCCACCTGGAGCGTGGCCCTGCCCCTAGGAACCCATTTGACACAGGCATGCTGGCAGCTCCATGGCAAAGGTCCCCGCCCGAATGCTTGAGAAATGAACACTGGCCTCCTGATAAGTCTCTCACATGACCTGGGATGCCATGAGGGCCCCAGGCGGCTGCCACAAGCGCCCAGTCAGCAGGTGGTGGCAGGCAACACGGGGACCTCGCCTTACTGACCAGCAGCCCCAGGATACCAGGTCCTCACTGCTCATAGGAAGCTTCTGGAATCCCCTTAAACAATCTTGAAGTTCAGGGAAAAATAAATTATCACTCCTCCAGGAAGATAATCCCAGCAGGGCCTGATGCCAAAGGGCACTTTTCTGCCTGACTTTCATTCCGGGACAAACATTGTCGTCCCCCAGCATCTCCCCACTGGTGTGTGTGTGTTTGTGTGTGTGTGTGTGCGCGCGTGCGCGCGCACACGAGGAAGACCCCTCGTGAAAATCCTCCACCATGGGGGCAGTATGAACACGAAACATCCTATCTTTTTTGCAAACAGGGTGGGGACAGCAGTTTTCAATATGCCCTCCACATTAGAGGTTAGAGCTTTACTGTCCTGAGCAGGTCTCCAGCCAAAATGCACCATTTCTCAGACATTCCCGTTTAATCCATTGGTGAGACAAAGGGGGGGGGGGAACAAAGTTAAATTTCCAAAAGGAAATTAGAAACCTTGAGACAAAATTGGAAAGAAACACCTCACACACTACAAAGAAAGAAACTGAGGCCAGAAGGGGCGGAGAATTGCTCAAGATGCCACCGGTAGAGCCGGAACTAGAAATAAGACTTTCTTGGTCAGTCCAAGTCTCTTCAACTGTGCAGTGAAATGTCCAGGTTATCATTCCCCATAATCCAGAATGAAGGAGTTTTCCTTCTAGAAAATGAGAGAAGTACCAGCTTGGATATAGGACATGGTGAGGAAAGGCGAGCCAGCGGGGGAGAGGGAGAATGCCCACAGCAGCAGACAGTGACACAGCATTCTCTTACCCTTCATAGTCACGTTTCCATTAAAGGCTGAAGGAGGAGCGTCCCCAAATTTTAAGTGAAGACACCACAAAATTTGCTCTCTTAACACCTTCGTATCCACCCCGCAGGGGAAGCCGGGTCCTGAAGAAGCACAGGAACCAAGTGAAGGTCACACACAGTCAGGTGGAGGGTGGGATCAGGGGCTCGGCCTCGGAGGGGCTGTCCGGCTCTCTCCTTGGCAGGGTTTCGGATCAGCAGCAATCCCTGTCCTGAGGCTACCAGCCAGTCTTGAACTTGGGACTTCATCTCAGCTTTCCCTACAGAGAGTCAGCTGTTCTTTTAGGCCAGTCTGTGCCAGGCTGATATTGCATTCCTCTCCTTGGCCCTAGGGCCGGGAACACGCTTTCCTGCAGCCTGATGCCATCCCCCATGGTGTGATTTCTGTATGGTGGCCCAGGGAACAGCTGGCTCGGGGGCTGGCAGGCTGAGCTCTGAGTCAGACCTGGCTAACTTCATGAGGGTCACCTGCCCGCCAGGAGAGCTTGAGTTTTACTGCCCTCCGGCCATGTGTCATAGCAGGACATACGGAACTCTCCCCGTGACTTGAGGACATGAGTTGGTCTGTCCAGGGCGAGGGGAGGGCAAGAGCCCTGAAGGGAATCCAGGCAGCACCCCTTCCCTGGGGGGTGTCTCCGGTGCATTTGGCGGGGAGGCACCAATCTCAGGGCCCACCCTCATGCAAGGGGAACTGACAGTCTTGGCCTCAGAACCCCCAGTTCCAGACCCATCTCCAGCACGCCTTCTTATGGGGCCTGTCTAGGGAACCAGCAGATTTCTTGGCAAAGGATGGAGTGGACGGGGTGCCCTTCCCTGGAGAAAGAGTCAAGAGCATCAGGAAGTGACACCCTGCCCATGGCCCGGATCCCCAGCTTCTATAGGCCCAAGGACCTCAAAGATCTCCTAGTTCAAGGCCTTCATGGTCCAGGAGAGAAAGCGGAGGCTCAGAGAAGGGAAGAAGCTTCCCTTGGTCACACAGGCATTGAGAGCCAGGACTGAAATCCTGTCCTCTGTCCTGTCCAGTTCTCAGCCCACAAATGCTTTCAGAGCATGGAAGTAACAGACATCACCCAGCTCCCCAAAGAGTAATGGAGAAACATCTCTAGGAGCTGCCAGCTGCCTTCACAGGACACGTACCAGGTGCAACTGCAGACCTTGTGCTGTCTGGCATCAGGCATTGCACAGAGCACTCATAGACATTGCCTTTTTAAGCATATTCAGCAGTTCTATAAGGTAAGAGCAAATATTATCATCGTGTACAAGAAAATAAACCTGAAAGTCCTCATCAGACCCTCTCTAGTTATCCCTTGTCCCTGTTTTCCCCTCACGGTCAAGGCAAGTCAATGGGCCAGTAAAGCTAGCCATCTCTAGAAGACACTTGAAACAGGGAAGGGAGCCAAAAACAGAATTCCCAGTCACCAAAATCCCAAGGATCACACTATGACTCTGTCAAACACCATCCAAAACCCCTCTCCAACCACCAAAGAGGGGCAGTCTAGAAATGTCCAGCACTGCCAAGGCAGTTCATCCTGCAACCAGCACGGGGCCAGGAGGGCTCTTCTGAGCCAGAGCCCACGCTGGGAAGCAGCTTGGCCCACAGTAACCCTGACCCCTCTACTTCGGTTTCAGCACACATACCAGGGCTCTGATTTCTTCTCCCCCTTCTCTTCCTCCTACTCCCCACCCAACAGCTAGACGCCCATCCACTCGAGAAAACCACAACTAGAGCCCTCCAAAGTCTTTCTCCCTGCCAGCCCAGTGATGCCCCTGTGAGGGGTGTGCCTTTCCAGCCACTAAATCCCAGCAGATGGATTACCCAGAGCATACCTGAGGGAAGTGGCCTGGAGAAAAAGGAACTGAACTTCAGGTTCCTCAAGAAGCCGTGGAGGAGCTTGAAGGCATGGGTGCCATTCAGCCTCAGGAAGGAGAATCTCGGGGGGACACAGTCCCTGTCACCACATCTCTGGAAGCGTGTCAGGAGCAATCAGAACAGGTTCATCCTGCAGGACTCCAGAGGACAGAGGGAGAGGGTAGGTGTAAGGAGCAGATTTTCTTTCAAGGTAAGAAAAAGCTCCTGACTATCCCAAGATGGCCTGGGATACTATAGATCAAATGACAAGCACATTATACTTTGAGTCAAAGAAGCCCAGATTGGAGCCCCAGCTCCTACCTGTGCCACAGTGAGCAAGGTACTCAGTATTCATCACTTCTAAAGTGGATCTAGTGAGGTGTATCTCATAGACTTGCTTGGAACTTCTCGTAACACATCTGAAGGCAAGCCAGAATTTTCCCAAGAAATGAAAGGCTCAGCCCCCATGTGAGCCAAGCTTACCCTCATCCGTGCACAGAGGCTGTGATCCCAGCCAAGGCAGCCAGGAGGAGTGGAGCCTACCAGGGCAGTGGGTACAGGGAGAGGAGCCCTGGTCAGGAGCCAGACTAACCTGAGTTCAAGTCCCAGATCTGCCCCATGCCATCTCGACTACTAGCAAGACATTCAATCTGTCCAAGCCTCTGATTCCCAGTTTTCTGACATAAAATGGTGTTTAAACTCTTCCCTACCTCCCCTGTAGGGTGATGGTACAGATCAACTGAGAGAGAAGAGCAAGTACCTTGGAGGCTTAAAGTTAACTTATACAAGAAGCAATGATGTTGTTGAGAACCTCTAACATGAAGTATTTTTATCCCAGGAAGAACACAGGTGACACAACAGTTATATTTAATAACAAATGTCCACTCAGCAAACATTTACTGGGCACCAGCAGTGCCAGACGCTGGAGATGCAAACATAAATACAACAAAACTCTTTGTCCTCCAAGACAGACATAGAAATGATTCATTAAAGCAGAATGTGATACACAGAGTTGTGTATTAGTTACAGGGAACACACAGGTAATAGTTACTCTGGACTGCGGTGGCGGGGGGAGGCAGAGGCAAGAGTGCTGGGGGAGGTTAAATGCTGGAGCATTTAAATAGAATCTTTAAGAATGAGGAGGAACATTTATGTACCTAATAGTAGATCACCAAAATATATAAAGCAAAAATGGACAGACTTGAAGGAAGAAGTAGATAATTCTACAAAAAGGCAGTAGTTGGAGACTTCAAGTCTCCACTCTCAATAATGGGTAGGACAACCAGACAGAAGATGAGTAAGGAACTAGAGGGCTTGAACAAAAGGCGTAACACAGAGCTCTACTCAACAACAACACACCCATTCTCCTCAAGCACACATAGGACCTTCCTCTGGGCAGGCCACAAATTAAGTCACAATAGCCAAAAGGTAGAATCAACCCAAGTGTCCATCAATGGATGAACGGATAAACAAAATCTCATATATATGTATACACACACACACACACACACACACACACACCCCATTGGATACTCTTCAGCCTTAAAAAGGAGGGAACTTCTGACACATACTACAGCATGGATGAAACTTGAAGACATTATGCTAAGTGAAATGTCAGTCTCAAAAGGATAATTACTGTATGTTTCCACCCTTATAAGGAGCCTACGGTGTGCAAATTCATGGAGATAGAAATAGAATGGTGGCTGCCAGGGACTGTGGCAGGAGAGGGGCTGGGAGCCATTGTCTGATGAGGACAGAGTTTCGGTTTTGTAAGATGACGCGTTCTGGAGATAGATGACAGTGATGGCTGCACAGCAATGTGAATGTGCTTAATGCCACTGACTAGTACACTCAAAAAACGGCTAAAATGGTAAATTTTAGGTTATGTACATTTTATCAAAATTTATAAAAATAAGTCATTTTTAAAAATAAAAGAATGAGGAGGGAATGTTCCAAGCAGTCCAGACTGGGGAGAGAAGTCTAGACATTAGAAACAGTTTGCACAAAAGCACAGAGGTCTGAAAGTCATCTCTATGTGTAAGGCTCACAGAGACAAGGGCAGCCACGTGGGCGGGAGAAGGTCTCAGAATGCCGCTCTCTGGGCTCTAGGGAGGACATGCTCACCAGCCGCAGCTCAGAACAATCAGACAGAGAGGTGCGCGAGGAGGGCAGATGGGACCTGGAACATGTGTGAAGAGTAACCTCTAGCCAGACAGTCAAAGGGAAACTGCTTTCTAAACAGCCCCAGCTGCCCAGCCCTGTGGTCACCGTCTGTGGTCTCCATCCCAGGGCTGTGGTGACAGTGACTCAAGCCATTTGCCTCAGGAGGCCCCTGGCTGAAGGCAGGAGGGATTCCCCTAAAAATGAAACCAGGAGTAGACGTGTTGGTGGGGGAGGATGGGTGCTCCCGAAGCTCTTCTCTGCCGTGTCACTCTCCCTGCACCGTGCAGTCTGGGTGACGCCTGAACCGTGATGTCAGGCCGGTCTCCCTGCAGGCCCACTCTGTGGTGTCTGTCAGCTCACAAGGAGACGAGTTCAGCAGCTCCCATGTGAATATGGGCGTGAGGAGTGGGAGGGGGCCTCTGTGAAGTTTTTGAATCAAGTAAATGTGGGAAAACCCAACTCTGCAACTTTTACCTGGTGAAATCACGCAGCCCCATGTCTCTGTATGGGTCTCAGTTTGCCCGTCCATGAAATGAAGGAGTCAGACCCGTAACTCCATCGTTAGGCCCCCAGCATGAGGAAGGACGGGGCGTTACCGGACATATTTCAGTAGGCACACACATGGGTCAAAGCATGGGGGAAAAAATAGATTAGCCCTTGTGGGAGATACACATCGCCACCACTCAACTTTATGGCCTGGCCCGAAGTCACATGTCGACCAAGTCCCTGAGCAGGCAACCTCTCCCCGGTGACAACTCTGAGAGCCGTCAAAGTAAGCTCTTATCTTCAGTGGAGAGTCAGCCATCTTGACCACGTAGGCGTTTCAGACACAAAGCTCCTCTCAAACGCTCAACATCCTACACAAACACGTGCGGGTCTTTTCTTGTCCATGGCTGTTCCTCTGTTTGCCAAACTTATATTCTGTACCCACCTCTGCCCCAGATGTGGAACACGTGAACAAGTGGAATTTCCTTGAACATGGTTCTCGTGTGGTGGTGCATCCGGCCCCAGCTGTGGCTTCTTCATCTGGGTGACCTCAGCCTCTGCCTCCGCCTCACCTCTGGGACTGCCCTGGCATCTCCCTCAGCCCTCCGTTTCACAAATGAACTCGCTCTTCAATACAGACTACTGTTTTCACTACTTCTAAAAACTTGTGCCACCCACCTCGGAAAGTAGAGCTCTAAGAAGCACAGATAAGAAGCAGAGAGCTTAGCTCTGGAGAATAAGTGTCTGCACAGAGAGGCTGTTTTTTGAGTTCTTTGAGGTAACAAAAAAAGAGGGAGCCCTTGCACTTTGAAACTGTCCTGGCCCCTCAGAAATCTCCCTAAAAAGACAACAACAACAAAAAAAGTCAGTGGCAAGGAGAAGTATAACCTTCCCCCAGAGAGGGACAGCTAATACTTGGGAATAATAATCAAGCTAGGAATTGACAAACTTTTCTGATACAGAGTCAGAGAGTAACTGTTTTAAGCTTTGCAGACCCCACAGTTTCAGTCCCAAGCATTCACCTCCACTCCTATAGCAAGAAAGCAGCCATAGACAATATGTCAATGAATGAGCATGGCTCGGTTCCAATAAAACTTTATTTACAAAAACGGCCAGTGGCTACATTAGGCTCAACCAAAGTTGGTCAACCCCTGACCTAAACAACCACATTTGCTGGTCCTAACTTGAGAGGAAATGGAAAACTCTATTCGTTTTGTAGCAAAGTAAGAACTTGACTGGATGGTTTTTAAATTTTCCCACAAAGAAACTACAGTTTGCAGACGATTTCCCAGGGGATCCCCTAAACTTTCATGGCAACAGTTCAACATACAAAGGATGAAATGACAAAATCCATGAGTTCAGATTATGGCGGGGCACAGAAGCCTTGGAAGCACAGACATCAAAGAGCGAGCAGGACCCAGTGTGCCCACCAGCTGAAAAGCAGAATGTACACCTGCTACCAGAAGATGAAGATTACTTCCCAGGCTCTGCCCGGTCTTCCTGCCTCCTGATCAACTCATTTTCCTCTTGGTCACTCTGGGCCGTCATGTTAGTTTCACTTCCTCCCCACTCCAAAGACTATCACCGCTGCACCCCCACTTTAAACAGAAAACTGCTGATGGACCTCATCTTCAGAGAAGAAGGCAATTGTGGCATTCATATTGACCCAGACGAAGAGATGCAACCTGGCTTTGTGACTTTCCTGCTCATGACCTTGAGAATCTCACACTCTTCATTCTCCAGTTATTTCCTTGGTACAACAGGGATTCAAATTATTTCCCTAATTCATTGGGAGGCGATTAGGATCTAGTCATTCACCATGAGAGAACATGCTCGTAAAGGACCATACCAGTAGACACACCGGTCATCACAGAATAAACAGAACACCTTTAGAGATGGCCGGGGAGGGGTAATCTGGTCTGTCTGCTAGGGCAGGCTGAGGTCTAAATCATTTTTTTAACTTGAATAATGCAGTGAACCTGCTTTTTTATTTATTTATTCAAGAGTGAGAGCTCGCATGAGAGAGAGCATGACTGGGGAGGCCACGGGTAGAGGGAGAAGTAGAAGCAGGCTCCCCACTGAGCAGGGAGCCCAATGTGAGGCTCGATCACAGGACCCCAAGATCATGACCTGAGCTGAAGGCAGAGGCTTAACCCACTGAGCCACCCAGGTGGTTAGACCACAAGCACTGACTTCAGTGACTCTTACTATAATGTGTTTGATACATGAAGAAACATAAAACTAGGTTTTGATTTCTAATCCTTTTTTATTTTTTTTTTAATTTGTCAGAGAGAGAGAGAGAGAGAGAAAGCACAGGCAGGCAGAGTGGCAGGCAGAGGCAAATGGAGAAGCAGGCTCCCCGCCGAGCAAGGAGCCCAATGTGGGACTCGATCCCAGGATGCCGGGATCATGACCTGAGCCAAAAGCAGCCGCCCAACCAACTGAGCCACACAGGCATCCCTCTTATCGTTCTTATGTAATGTATAGTGAGAGCATCTTTTAAAGAAGCCCATGTCTAATGGCATCGAGGTGCGGTGAGCCGCGTGGAGTGAAGGCCTAAGGAAGAGAGTGGAAGGGGGGGGACCCACCTTTTGAAAAAGATCCTCCAACTTTGTCCTGCCTTTTCTTTCTCGCATGGAGAGTATAACTAGCTGTATTCAGATCAACACGACAATGGTGGGCTACTTGGTGCCCTTCCCCCCAAATCCATATCTCAAAGTCCTAACCCCCAGGACCATGAGAGAGAATGGGGCTGTATTTGGAAACGGGGCCTTTAAAGAGGGGATTAAGATAAAATGAGGCCATTAGTGTGGGCTCTAACCCAGTGTCACTGGGGACTTTATAGAAGAGCAGCACAGAGAGGGGGAGAGTGAGGAGTTGGAGGGATGACCTCGTGAGGACAGAAGGCAGCCAATCTGCAAGCCAATGAGAGAAGCTGCCAGAGAAACCAAACCTGCCAACACCTTGATCTTGGACTTCCAGCCTCCAGAGCTGTGGAAAGACACTCCTGCTATTTAAGCCCTCAGTCCGGGGTATTCCATTATAGTAGCCTGAGCCGACATATACGATGACATAAAGTTCATGATTTCTCTCAAAAGCCTTGCTTCTTGAGAAGAATACTGTGAGGCAGAAGCTGTTGTTGTAAATAGGCACAATTTGCATATGTGACTATGACTAACCTCCCATGGACACAGGGTGGGGGTTGGGGGTTGCTGGCAGCAGGGGTGGGGGACATTTTGCTTATTTCTATCCAGTGATGACTGTCTAATGGCTACCAGGCCTTGGTGCCCGTGCAGGGCCAAACAGATGGCATTTAAGAAGTTTCTGGCTGGTGTGGGCCAGGCCCACAGCCTGTAATCATATGACCCAATACTCCACAGCTATTCAAACGGGCCAAGCATGGCCACCAGGCACAACAGGGCTGATCTCACAAACAGAATGAGAGAAAACGCAAGTCACAGAAGAGGACGTGTGGAATTCATACAGAATTCACAAACGGGTGACTCAACTCTGCCATCCTGGGACAGATACTTACTTAGGTCATAAAACCAAAAAGAAAAGCAAGAAAATGACTTTCACAAAAGTGAGATGAGTGATGATCTGGACTAGGGAAGGGAGGTGGAGTTGTCAGGGGGCAGGGGACACAGAGCACGTGCAAGGCCCCATTTCTTGGCCTGCGTGGGGCTCTCACGCAGCACTCTCAAAACCGCTCTCAAAAAGTGGTTTGCTTTATAACTGGTCATTAAAATGTACAGATTTTTAAAACTTTTTGTTTTTATGTAAATGACATTACCAAAAAAAACAAAAAATAAAAACCAGAAGGAAAGCTGAAGCAAATAGGACTAAACATTAATTGTTCTCAATCCAGCCCTGGCAGGTCTATGTTACATCATTAATTATACTTCTCTATAATTTGGGTTTGGGTGGGGTTTTTTCCCTCATATTATCATGCTGAGTGAAAGAAGCCAGGCAAAAAAGAGCACATACATTATATACATTTGCATGATGTTTAAGAAAATGCAAAGTCATCGTTAGTGACAGAAAGCAGCCCAGGGACTGCTGGTGGGGAGGAGGTGGCAGGGCGGGGGCATGAGGGGAGGAAATGAGGAAAGTTTTGGGGGGTGATGGATATGTGATGCTGATTGTGGCAATGATTTCATGGGTAGATACTTGTGTCAAAATGTATCAAATTATACCCTTTAAATATGGACAGTTTAGTCTACGTCAATTACACACCAAGAAAGCAGTTTTCAAAATATTCTTTCTTGTGCCTTTTCATATGTTTCACATAGTCTTCAATATACATATATTGTTTTGGAATGAGGGAGACTGGAATAAAGAACTGGGGTGCCAGTTCCCAGACCACTGTATGTACCTTTGGGTCACTCACCGGCGTGGATACTGTCAATGTATTTTTGTCCTGCCTTGGACGTTAAAAAGCCCTCTCTGCTCTTCCCTCTTCCCTCTTCCATCCCCTCTTTCTCTGTCCCCACTGCCTCTCTCCTTTCCCCTTGGCTCCTTTTCTCTTTGGCTCTCACTCTTGCTATCTCAGAAAACCCCTTTCTTGGGGCACCTGGGTGGCTCAGTGGGTTGAGCCCTGGCTCTTGGTTTTGGCTCAGGTTCTGATCTCAGGATCCTAGAATCAAGCCCCACGTCAGGCTCTGACCTGAGCATGGAGTCTGCTTGGGATTTTCTCTTTCTTCCTCTCCCTCTGCCCCTCCCCCTCTCACTCTCATAAATAAATAAATAAACAAACAAACAAACAAAATCTTAAAAAAAAAAACAAAAAAACCCTTTCTTCAGCTGAGCCCGCAGCTTTAGGAGACATATCGACACTCAGACAATCCTTGGGCAGCACAACAGGAAACCAAAAGCAACCATAACCTCTTCTGTTCTAAGCACGATGGTCAGTTTCAAATCCTGGTTGGGAGGCTGGGGATAAAGAAATAAATAAATCTCTCCCCTGGCCCTTCCACTTTGAGAGACTTTAACGGAGACAGTAGATGAAAGTGCCAACCATTGCTAGTACTCCATTCCCTCCCTTCAGCAGTGTGATGGCCTCTTAGTTTTAAGGCAATGAGTCATTGGCTATGCAAAGGGAGGCCCAGAACAGAGTCAGGGGTTGTGGCAGCCATTGCTGGTTTGCCTACCCAAAGTTTATTCCTCTCTTCTTACTTACACAGGGCCCTGATTTTGTTGAAGGTAGCAATGTGCCAGGCTGAAAAGTTAGATTTCCCAGCCTCCCTTCCAGATAAGAGTGGTCATATGACTACCTTCTGGTCAATGGTATAAAGGAAGAAACTAGATAAGATTTCTGGAAATTCTTCCTAAAAATGGGGTTATATGGGCAGGTTCTTTGTTGGTCTTCCATCTTTTTCTGCCTGAAACATGGTTGTAATGACTGGTGTGGCAGCAGCCATTTTGTAGTCCTGAGGTGATCTTGATTGAAGAGCGTTGGCTAGTGCTAAGGATAGCAAAACAGAAAGACAAGAGGTAAGGACATTGATGAGATTATGGCACCAGCTCTAGGATGCCTATCTCCGAAGTCCTTTCACAAAGGAGAAAAACTTAAATCATATTTAAGACATTGTTTTACAGGTCATTGTTGAAGCAAAACATAATTCCTCAATGATAGAGAATAGATGAGCTAAGTAATTTTGTGTTTTGAAGTGAGAGACAGGTAACTTCTGGGGTGAACCTTAAAGAAGGGTGTTCTAACAAGGGAAAACAAGCAACACAATGATGCAAAACTCTCGTTTTCTTGAGTCTTCTAGAAAGTCTGCAACGCATGTGTAGATGCTTTTTGTGCCCATGAGGGGAAATCCAGAAAAGGGGGTTGTGGTTCCTCATCAATGGGCCCAAAGCAGGGGCAACACCTGGGTGATAGCAAGTTGATCCACCAGCTGGGTTAATTCAACATAAAGAAAATCTCCAGCTAGAGGATGAAGAACCTTTATCATCACTAAAGAAGCTCATCTCACTATACCTGGGGTGAGTTCTAAACCAGTACCATTTGGTTTAGATACAACAGATACCGCAGTTAGGAGGAGGGTTGGGGAGGTGGGGGAAATAACTCCATTTTATATATGAGGGAACTGAGGACCAGAGAGGTAGAGTGACAGATGGCTTGAAGGCCCGCTGTTCTAATTCAGGACTTGTCTGTTTTTTATTCCCCCACAGCTAAAGCTGGGATTCAAGAAAGGGAGGCAAGGCAACAGCCATGGAAGCACCAGTTGGACCCCAAAAATCCTGGTGGTCAATGCTGACAAACATTGCAGTCAGATGCCCTTATTGTAAACATAGTTATATGTGCGTGTATCCTCCCCCTGGTGCGGGTGTGCACATGAAAGCCAGACACATACAAGTGTAGTAAGGGATTCCTGCTATGGTAGAAAGAGCACTACGTTTGAATGTGTAAAATCTAGGCTAGAATCCCAGCCCTGTGCTCACTACCAGGATGATGGTGGGCAAATCCTTTAACGTCTCTGGGCCTCAATGTTTTCATCTGTAACAGGAAGGATTGGCCAAATTAAGTTCTAAGAGCCAATCCAAACCTTCTAGAAGCCTATATAAAATACGTCATTAAAATATGATTACATCAATTGAGCATGAAATGAGAATAAATTTAGCTTTATGTAAACACAGAAATGTGACTCCGCTGCTGTACAAATCATAAGTCTTGGGAGAACAGTATGGATCTACAATGAGTAGATTAATGGAGCCATGAATGAGTTGTTCCTTCCTATACTGTGCTATCCTTGAGTCACTCCCTTGCTGTGTTGGTGCGTGCAACAGCACATTTCTAATTCCTCACTCCTAGGTATATAGGTACATTTACATTAGAAAATCTGCCTTAAACGGTGAAAATCATTTCCTTTAAATAAAAATTAAATAGACACAATGGGGATTTAAAATACATTCTGGTACTGTCGCAATAGCACAAGAGCGTGTGACACGAAGCTGGTAATGTTGGATGTGGAAGGATTTTATTAGACAAATCGGGTAGCTTATATTAAACACCCCAGTGACTTCTCTTCATAAATGCAGCCAAGCGGCCCCAGAGTAATAGGGACGGGGCCCCTCGTGAGCTCTACACTCTTTACTCTGACATTTAATGAGCATGAATAACCAGGAATAGATGGTATCATTTATGAGTGCTCGTGAACCCAGTAAAAGGGTGATTTCAAAGATTCTTTGGGGATCTTTAAGGCCTTGTCTATAAAATGTGCCTGGATTAGCTGGGCTCCTCCTCAGCCCCAGCCTCATCTTCAGCTGACCTAGAGTCCCACGAACCAGGGAAGGGGGGAGTCAGGAGTCTGGAGCCCTCACCTAAGACTACATTATGGAATTATCTGCCTGATTATCCTCCAATCATTCAGTCCTCCAGCAGCAGTTGAATAGGGAAAGGCATCCTGTTCCTGCAGTTGGAAAGTTTAAGCTCATCAGACCTGTAAATGGAGCTCCTACTTGGCATCTACAGAATGGCCCAAAGAAGGCATGGATTCCCAAAGAACAGTGAGCTCCCCATCACAGGAGGCATCCAAGCAGAGACCGAACAGATGACTTCAGATTCAAACTGGAGATTGGAATTGGAATTTTCTTTTCAGTACTAAAAGATGGGGATTCTACAACCTCCAGGACCAAAGGTTACTCATTGTGAATACTCATTGTGACTACTTATCGTTGAAGGCTTCTTAGGAGCCAGGCACTGTGCTGAATGCCTGAGTTGAATTCTTTCATTTGCCCTCACACAATGGAAACACAGGTCTTTATCCCTTTCACACGATAGGATTTCTGAATATCTGCAGACGAGGGAACCGAGGCTCTGGGTAGCGGAGCACAGAGATCGCACAGCTCCTAGGGGCCAGGCTGGGTCGGGTCTCAGACCCTGGCCGGGCAGAAGGGGCAGCAACTGAATCATACAGGAAGCTCGCGGCAGCCCCACCTGGAATCATCCCTCCTCCCCCTAGCAACTGTTTTTCGAGGTTTGCCCCACAAAGACAGAAGACATTGAGGGCTGGCAAAAACAGAGTTTGAGGGCTGGGTATGTCTCTTCAAGGTCAAGGTCGTGTACTGAGACCATGAGGGAACAGTGGGAGCGTGGGGCACGGGGGCTTTGTGTCCTGAGAGCGACACTCCAGGGAAGGGAAATTCTAGCCCACAGTGTTTCTGTTCCCTTGAGCTACAGCCTTAGTTCCTCTGAGAGACCCCGACTGGGCAGGATGTTCGAGGCCAGAGCTAGCCCCTGCTGCTGTTCCTCACAGTCCCCACAGCCTGCCTGACAGAGAGCCCTCATTTCTCAAGGCTGGACTGCCTCTTCTGGAGCCTTCGCTCCATGCGCTCACAGCCTGAGCCTTTGAGGAGCCTGGGGCTCTCTGGCTCCTCTGAGATCCTGAGATTAGAGTCAGTAGAAAGTGGAAGAAAAATCTATGAGACTTCGCCTTCTCTGTCTCTCTCTCTCTCAAAAGGCAGCCCCCAGCAGTGTTTGTTCTCAGAGAGGCCCCTAGAAGAAGGACGGTCACTTCCCTTTCTCTGGGAGATAATTGAAGAGAAGTAGGAAAGTACCTGTGTTTGAAGGCGAAATGATGACAATTAATCTCTAAGCAGAGGGCCTCACCGTTAAATTCTTTGGAGAAACAATTCTGGGAGTTTAATGACAATCAAGAGAGTGAAATTGAATTAAGAGAAGTAGTAATTAAATCAGGAAAGAAGTTTTTGCAAAGGGGATGGTAAAGGAAATTAAAACCAGTAATGCTGAAAAATGTGGTGGGCAGAGCAGGGGGGCGGGGAGCTTGGTGGAGAAGAGGAAGGAGCAGACATAGCCCAGCGGGTTGGGAGGGCTAGTGCCTGGCACCAGGAAAAGGAATTTGGAACCTGTTCTCCTTGAGAGGCCAGGTATGTGACTCTTCCAATTCGGGGCTAACTATGCCCACCTCCTAAAAGGGACAAGATCTCCTGTAGGACAATAGAAGTCTCCAGTCAGATAGAGTAGAAAATAGCGGTAGATTTGAAGTAAGGTGACCTACAGTCCAGGTTTGCCCCAGACCCAGAATTATTTTTTAATAACTTTCCTGGGATTATTGTTTCTTTGCACACGAGAGCCCAGGAGTCTGAGCTGTGTGGACCAGAAGAGAGCAAGGGGAGGACAGAAGGGAAGAAGGGTGGAGAGGAAGAAGAGAAAGAAGTAAAGGAGAAGGGGGAGAAAGGGAAGGAAGGAGGAAAAGAGAAGGAGCAGTGAAATGGGTCGGGCTCTCAAGCCTGTAGCAGGGTCAGAGCTTGGTGAGAATACCTCACCGCTCACCTAAATTTAATTTGATTGATGACAAAGGTCACCAACAGGCAGAGCAAAGGATGCCCGGGGCATTAACGCCAATGTTTCCCAGCTCCCTGGTGTGTGTCACAGAGGTGTAACCCCCCCACACCAGATCCCACAGCTCTCCCTCAGGGAGGCTCCCTGCCAGTGACACCTCAGGGATGGACCAGGGGGTTGCCACACCAGTATCTGATGGCCCACCCAGCCAGGATCATCACACGAGTGCCCCTTTCATTCTGTCCTGCCTCCTGGAGCCGACGGCAGGTTCCAGCTCAAGGAGCCTGTTGCAGTAGGTCCCAGACCTAGAGTTACAAGCTGGGCAGTTGGACCTTCTGTTTCCTATTGTGTAAAATAGGGCAAATAGTCAATTCATTCACTTGTTGATTCAATAAGAAACCTCCATCTCCGAAATTATTGAAAACAAGTACTTGTTGGGTACCTAGGTGGCTCAGTCAGTTAAGCATCTGCCTTCAGCTTGGGTCATGATCCCAGGGTCCTGGGATTGAACACTGGGCTCCCTGGTCTGCGGGGAGTCTGCTTCTCTGTCTTCCTCTGCCCTGATCTCTCTCTCTCTCACGTGCTCTCTCTCTCAAATAAATAAAATCTTAAAAAAAAAAAAGAAAAGAAAAGAAGAAAAGAAGCACTTGTTAACCATTAGCTAATTAACAAGGCACTCGTGCATCTTTTCTCTCACTTATCCTTTTTGGTGGGAATCCTCATACCACGGGCAGTGACACAAAAGACAAACGAGAGGAGAACAGAGGAAGAAAGGGGATCAACCACGATCTCCCAACTAGTAAACTGCAGGCCCGGCGCGTGAACCCAGGTCAGTACAGCTCCACGTCTGGAAGATGGGGCAGTAAGCACACTAACTTTGGATGTCCAAGTAGCGGCCCCAGAGTCCAACAGACTTGGTCCTGGCCTGAGCCCTCCTCCTGCAGCATTTGAAGTGAGGGGTGACATAGCGCTTTGCAGGACTCAAGAGCAGGACACTGCACAGAAAAACTCCATATAGCGTACGCAATTTTCTGTTGAATAAAGCCAGCTTTGTAGACATTTTCCTCCATTTTAACTTGATGCCAACACTTGTAACATTTCAGAATGTCTTTTTCAATTCTTTCTATGACATCAGCCCCTGGAAAAAATACTGGAGTCTAGACCAAGCCAGGTGTGGAAACAAAAGCTCTGGCAGGATCCCCCTCTCCCAGGAACAGAGCTCACACCCAGTTTTACTGGAATGTGTTCAGGCTACTAGTGGACTCAGGGGCCCTCGTCTTTCCATCCCTCACTAGCCTCAGGGACTCTTGGGCCCTTTCCCCAATGATTTAAAAGGCTCCACCCACACTGCAGTTATAATTCATCTTCGCAGTTCTAATCTCTCAGCACTTCTGCTTAGCAGGTGCTGGCTCGTAGCTACTCGGAAGGGGCTAGAATGAGAGCCCACGGTGAAAGGGGTTTGAGAATTCTCTGGGCCAAGGTAGACAATGCAAGTAAAGATTTAATTTGTTAGGGGGCGCCTGGGTGGCTCAGTGGGTTAAAGCCTCTGCCTTTGGCTCAGGTCATGATCCCAGGGTCCTGGGATCGAGCCCTGCATTGGGCTCTCTGCTCAGCAGGGAGCCTGCTTCCTCCTCTCTGTCTGCCTGCCTCTCTGCCTACTTGTGATCTCTGTCTGTCAAATGAATAAATAAACAAAATCTTTTTTAAAAAAAAAGATTTGATTTGTTAGGCTTTCAGAATTGTTATGAGTGGCTTATGGTCGCCTAGGACTCAAGAAGTAACCCTCTAGAAATCTCTAAAAGAAAGGAAGACAGGGCGCCTGGGTGGCTCAGTGGTTAAAGCCTCTGCCTTTGGATCAGGTCATGATCCCAGCGTCCTGGGATCGAGTCCCGCATCGGGCTCTCTGCTCAGCAGGGAGCCTGCCTCCTCCTCTCTCTCTCTGCCTGCCTCTCTGCCTACTTGTGACCTGTGAAATAAACAAATAAAAATCTTTAAAAAAAAAAAAAAGGAAGGAAGACAAAAGGTGGTATGTACATATAATGGAACATCATTGAGCCTTCAAAAGACTGACCTCACGGGCTGAGGAAGGGACTCCGACACACACTACAACTTGGATGAATCCTGAGGACATGATGCTAAATGGGATAAGCCAGTGACGAAAGGGCAAAATCATTCTACTCATACGAGGCACTGAGAGTCAAAGTCAGAGACGGAAATTCGAAGGGTGGTTTGTTTGCCAGAGGCTAAGGGGAGAGGTGCGGGAGAGGGGAGTTGTTATTTGGCGGATTTCAAGTTTAGGTTTTGCAAGATGAGAGAGTTCTGGAGATGGCGAGTGGTGACGGCTTCACAACACGCCACGTGCTCAGTACCCTTGACCTGCGCGCTTAAGGATGGCGAATATGGCGCATTTTGTGCTATGTGTATTTTAGCCCAGTTTTTCAAACTGAGAAAGAAAAGAGAAAGGAACAGCTTGAACACTGAGATTCTCAGCTACGGGATTAGCATTGTACCATCAGAGCCAAAAGCAGCTACGTAACATAATAGATGTTGTACAATTTTATATCCAACCACCAATTTTCTTTCTGCTGAATGAAGCATCTCCCTGCTCACCACTGAAAACTAGCATTTCCCTATAAATTGCCAGCTCCCAAAGCCCCATGACTTTTGCTTGTCAGTCCACTGGAGACCACTATGAGGCACACGGGGCTAACAGGCAGCATCTTGCAGGGAAGAGAACATACCCCCAAGAGCAAACAGCTCCTCCAAGGGGCTTCGGCATCTCCCCCAGAGAAAAAGACACCCCTCTAGACAGAGGAAGAGATTTCGTTTGCAAATTAAATACCTAACTTTTAGCTGTTACTGGAACCATCAACCTGAGTATCAGGAAAAAAAAAAAAAAAATCCCATTAAATCTTTAATTTCTTCCAAGGGAAACTGACTCTTTCCCCTGAATTTCAAAACGAAGACAGCTGCTGCCTTTTCGTGCGATGAGCAGTGCCCAGGATCCAAGGGAGCCAGTTTTTCATTTTCCCCCAATAATCTCCCATTTATTTGGATTTACAAGTGCATGCTCGCCCATATACTGCCTTAGGAAATCTGTTTAAAAGACACATACTTATCATTTAAACCTGGCCGCACACCTAAAATTACTCCACAGCCAGGACTCAAGAAATACACTAACGAAGCTGCTTAACTGTTCTATGAAGTTTTCCTTAAATGGACCTGAGAAAGAGATTTTTTAAATTCTCTATTTTTCAACTAATACACCTCTTCATTTTGTGATCTGCACAACAATCAGGGCATTTCATATGGATCTCTCTTTAGAAATCCTGGCTCAGAGTCCTGGGCTCCCGGAGCATGCGCACTGAGCTACACTGGGTGTTTCCTAGGGTCGATGAGAAAATGAATGCTTATACCCAGAAAGGCTACATAAGCTAAGCGAAACCTTAAAATTTTATTTTGAGTTAGAATTATATCAACTCGGTTCAGAAGTGCTGGTATCTCACTCTGATTATGAAGGTCCCTTAATTATTGTCCCTGATTATTACAAATGAAAATTTTCCAAATGAAAACAAAATTTTATTTGATAAATCCAATTTACCAAATAAATTCTTTCAGAACAGTTTTAGCGACTAGTGAGGAATCAATGGAAATCTCTAGTCTATGCTCACAGAATTAAGAACTAAGAGACAAGAGGCAAAAATATTATCTACAGTTTCAGAGACAAAGAACAGAATGAACAAACATTTTATCCAAGATATCTGGTTTATGATCCCTATGTCTTCTTCCCTGGGTACCAGCTGCCTCTGAACACAGATCTTCCTGACGGAGTCACAGGCACATGCTTTAATAATCACAAACACACAAAATTACAATCACCAGGACATACCTGGAAGAAAGCAAACCATGGCCAATTACAGTATCTTGGATTTGAGTGACTACATGGTCATATAAGGAATTGTTAATCCAACAAAGAAAACAATCTCCCCCTAGTGTTTTCTCCATACTTACTCACAAATCTAAAGGCAGAGAGACTACCGGCTCCAGCAATCAGATATCAGCCATGAGATTTGGTATAAATCAATTAAAAAGTTTATTAGTCATAGAAAAAAATTGATTCCTTAAAGTCAATTCTTGTTAAGTTCCCTGTAAAACAATAAGCTTACAGAATATTTCTCTCTCACAAACAGAAAATCACTATGCTTTTGGTCCAAGATACGTTGGGGTTTTTTCCTTCTTCTTCAGATGACAGACAGATGGATGCAGCCGAATCTATGAACGAGTGTACTTGCCCCAAATGTGCAACATAAATACAGAAGCGATGAACAGAAGACTCATAACCAATACTGGGACAGGGCCACTGGAAGGAAGAAGAGAAGACATGCTTACTCTGAGTAATAACACATATTATAGCTGTAACACTAAAGACTGCCGAGGGAATAAAGCAGCCCTTCACTAAATCAAATGCTTCTCAAATTGAGAATTAGTACATGGGTTTCTTAAAGGGAGAACCCCTTGAACTCACACAACCTGTGAATGCTGACTCTGATGAAACGTTATGGGGCCCTCCTTTGTGACTCTTCCTGCCAATTCTGGTTTTGGAGAATTCAAGACGTCATTTCCCCTCCCAGATACAATTGGGGAGTGGACAACAGAAAAGACCCCAAAAATCTTTACAGCGAAGGCAGTGGAGTAACAGAGTCCACTAGTGGCCAAAAGACAATGCACAGAGATCAAAGTCCTTGCTACACTATTCTGTTCTTCCAAAATCTGTACAATTCTGGGAATAAACAAATTTAAAAGTACATGGGAAGTAATCTTCATGGAGTTAGCCTAATCACTCCCTTCCTTTGGTGCAACGTTAGAGCAACAGGAGACACAGAGCATGAAGCCGAGAGCGCAGCTCCCAGAGAGCTGGAATTCGGGAACCAGCTCTGTCAACCATGAGTGGTGACTGTGGCCCTGTTACTTACCTTCTCTGGCCTCATTTTCCTCATCCGTAAAATGGGAATAATCCCAGTGCTTCTCCTATAGGGTTCTGAGGTACTAAATAAGTTCCTATGAACACAATGCAGGGTTATAGTAAGGTCCCAGGAGGTGCTATTATTGGCCTGAAAAAAATTTTTTCTCAACTCCTGGGAAGAACCAGCAACAAGCTCCAAGATGTGGATCTGTGGATACAAATTCCCAACTGTGTCTTTTCACTGAAAACATCTGTCTCTTACTGATGATCAACTGTGGCTGATGACACTTCAAGGAACAGCTTCTATCCTGGGGGGACTCACACAGGCCAGCCCGGCTCTTGGAGAGCACAGAGCCGAGAGCTAGCGCAGGCCAGACGCCCCAGAACAGGTCTGACCGCCTGACTGAGAAGAGTATACAGCGAGTCCCCTGGAGACCCTGAGGGTCAAGGGGCTTCACGATTTCTCTCTAAAATACTCACAAAGATTACCTCAAAACAAAGATTAAAAGGTTTTTCATGCCACCAACTCACAAACCCCAACCCCAGGAATGCTTTCCGAAACTCATTCCCATCTTACCACAACAGAATAGTAAAAAATCACTCAATAAAACCAAATCTCAGGGAAGCCTTCGTCAACTACCCTGGCGATTCGAGCCACCTTATGAGTTAATGAAACTAATCCAATAAATCTGATTTTGTCTCCTTCTGCCAGACAGCAGCAGCAGTACGGAAAGAGCATGGGACTGAACAGGCCAAAGACGCAGCTCCGGCCCCTGCAGGCTGTCTTCCACGTACAGGCAACTGCCTCTGTGATCCAAGCGGCTCTGCGAACAGGAGTGCGTCATTATGCCAATGCCTCAGGCACCGGGTTCAAGCAGGAAACAGCTGTAAGCAGGGGTGTTCAGGAGCCTCGCGCAAACAGACCTGTGGGACCAGCTCGGCCACGTGGTACCAGAAACCACGGACGGAAAGTGAGGCGAACGAGGCCTGGAGACTCTGGATGCCCATTTCCCATCACCTCATGAGCACTCCCGGACCAAAGAACTTAAGCCAGTGGTTATGTTCACCCTCTAGGGTCACCCACCACCCACCCAAGGCAAAGGGGGGCTGAAGAACTTTTGGTAACACAGCCTAATACAGACACTCCCATTAGGCTGTAATAACATCAGCTTGTGCCTCCAGGAGAGCTCTGAAAAATCAGCCAGCTCCAATTCAAGTGGTTACTCCTATTTCTCAGTGTGGGACAAAAACAGCAAATGAGGAGCAATTTCATCTAATTAAGCAGTTTCCCCTCCAGTTCTCTCTGTCCTCGTCATTAATTCTGACACAGCTGCATGCAGGTTTTTCCCTCGCTTTCATCCAATCCATGGAGATGTTGTTCCAGGCTCTGAACTAAATGACTGATACACAGACAAACCAAACCGAGCCCACCTGGCACGAATGAAGCTGTTGGGTACAGTACATCTCACCAGAGCAAACGCCACCTGTGGAAGACACTGCACTCCCCCACACATGTGTGACACTCAGAAACACAAGGTCTGTTCCCCAACACTTACACCTTGAGGCCAGGTGAGTCTTCTGTGTAGAATCGCCACATGCCCCCAGTGCCTGCTGAGGTCGTGCGCCCTGCGCTCCTTGTTCCACAGCTAGCATTTTTTCTGGAAGAAAAGAAATATTACAAAAAGGTTTTTCTCAGAAGCCCTTACCATAGTATTGAAACATACAATCCCACTACGTTGTTAAAGAAAAAAAAACAAAAAAACACTTTCTTTGCTAGACCCCCCCCCAATTCTTGCTTTTACTTCATTGATCGTGATAACCACCAAGGACCTGCCATATGTTAATGAAGGCAAGCACCCCAGAAAGTAGTCACCATTTCCATGTATAAATGAAGGAAACAGGCTCATAAAAGGTTAGGTAAAGTGCCTGGGACCACACAACCAGCAGGCAGCCAACCTCAGCAGTGAACCCAGTTCTGACCCCAGAGCCCACCCACTTGCCCACACACATGGGCACCTCATTTGAACAATGAATTTCAGTTTCTCTTCTCAAGTATTTTTGTGAAGTCAAGTAATAAACCCCTGCTTAAAAAGCCCTGAATCCATATAATCTGATTTTAAAATGACTACAATAAAATGTTTTTAAGTTACTGTATATACTACCAAAGAGAAAAAAACAATTAAGCTTTCGTTGTCATCCAGGTCCTAAAATGGAGTGTACATTTTATAAAAAATTATTTTATACCTGTTCTATTTTTATATACTTGGTATTTTTAATATATTTCACTATTTTGAATATATTCACTATTTTGATATGCCATAGATCTTGGGTAGAAGTAGGGTATAAAAAAGTGCAGAAAACACCCCAGCCAGAACGTGTCCTCCTCACAGGAGATCCAGGTCTGTGAGATGAGCTGCGTGACATAGGCAGCCCAGGCTCACAGGAATAGCCCAACAGCACTCGTGCCGTCCACCAGAGAACACAGGGAGAAACTAGAAGTGAAAACCCTATTACACCATCTCTTCTCACTACCTTTCCAACTCTGGTCATAATCCCCACCTCCCCCTGCCATGGCCTTTACCCCAAAAGCTAGTGCAGACATATTGATTACCAGCTACATAGTGGACCAGGAACTCCTTAGTCCATGTGTATCACTGGTTCTATGAGATAACTGATGGAAAACAGTAAACATAATTGTACAAGGACTTACACAGCAATTCATACACTTAGAAGAGCCTTCACACACAAGGCTATACATCATTTAAGCTGTGAGGTAGGCACCTGAAATTTTTCTCCTTGGTCGTTAAAAGGAACTTGAGCTAGAAGGTTAACCCAATGTGGACATGAGAAGTCATCAGCTGAGCCAGGACAAGGACTCATGCACTTTCCCCTATTCCCATAGCCTTCCAACTGCAGTGCCTGTTCTCAAAGTCTCTGGAATTACACGAGCCCCAAAGAAATCAGTCTAGGCTCTTTAAGATCTCTTACACCTACTGGCACGTGGGACATGCAGAGGATTTGATAACGAGGGTAACTGGAAATACCAAATGTACTCAAAATATCTCCCATTCCTCCACTGGAAAGCCAGGGAGAAGTTAACAGAGCCCATTTAATCGTTTACGTTTCTGTTAGGGGTCTATTTTACCCTTTCTTTTTGGCCACAGTGTAACTGCCTCCCTCTTCCTATACCCTATGGTTCTTTCAAATATCCCAAGATTACAGGGTGGCTTGATTCCTTCATTTATTCATTTCTGTCAAGTCTTACAGCTGGATACGGATGATGGGCCACTTCTGTCAAAATCTAATGGAGATAAATATGGAAACATGAATGCTTTTATAACCCCATGAACAAAATGCTTTGGCAGCAAAAGAGAAAACTCACAGCTGCTGCTGCTTTCCAAGTCAGGGAAGGCCTCAAGAACCCCTGAGCTTAGTCTAGCAGAATAAACAGAAGTGGGGGGAGGGGTCATCTAGTGAGTTCAGCAGTAATAAGCTCACTGTTGCTGGATCAGCAGAGAGGAGGAGAGGCAGGTGGGCTCAAGTAACACCAAGACCATTGGTACCCACCCTTTGTTCAAGTTCAGCAACAAGAAACTGAGATAGGAACTAAAAAGATGTGTGACAGAGTCAGAGGGGAGGGCAGACTGGAGTAGAAATGACCTGGAGAAAAGACTTAGGTAGGAAATGCAAACATCCAGATGAGAGAAGTTGGGCTAAACTGGAAGAGTGGACATGAAAACAGAAAACAATTGATGAGAAGCTGTTCCTGTGCCATTGGGTCCTGCAAATGACTAAACAGGGCATAGGAGAAGCGCACAAGGACCCTGAAGTTTTGGCCTTGGGGAAATGAATGTATAGTAGTAGTGCCAGATGGAAGTAAAAGAGATAAAACTGGGGCAGAAGCTAGGATGAAAAGAGACTGAGTTTTGCATGGGACAAGTGACAGAGTGTGATGGGACCTGCACATCAAAACGTGACTGCAAAGCTTAGATCTAGACACACGAGTTTAATGACATCAGTTTTCTCAAAGTTGTCTCTGAGACAACAAACTCCAGTTTGTTGGCTTTCCTCTTACAAGGATGCCCCAAGGTGCCCCAAACTGAGTAATTACAAGAAAACATTGACGCCTTCTCAAGACACACAACACCTTTGGCCACGTCGCCTGAGGTTCGGTGTGCACTTGTGACTCTTTTCATCCCGGGGTCTCCTCCCCCGGACCAGCGAGTTCTTGGGTCCCATCTCTCCGAGCCCACAGCCAGAGGGTCGCGGGGGTCCTTACCTTTGCCGGACCGTGGATCCGGCCGCCCGGGCGGCCACTGCTTTGCTGGGAGAGCGCCCCGACGAGCCCACATTAGTGCCACTGGGGGTCGGACCAGGCTACAGAGAGAGACAAGTGGACAAGCTGGTGAGCGCCCCGCCACGCGCCCCCGACTCTCCCCCCGCCCCGCGCCCGGTCCTGACGACCAAGACCAGCACCTGCAGGGGAGGCTGGGGAAAGCAAGAGTGCTACAAGAGGAGGGCAAGGCGGAAGGCCAGTGTCAGGGCGAAGAGGAGAAGAGGGATCAAGGAGGGAAGGCTGTAGGGAAGTAAGTAGGAAAGCCGCCGTACCATGCTGGAGACTGAAAGGCGCTGGACGCTGAAACTGACGTCCAAGAAGCGGTCGGCGGACTCCTCAAAGGACCGGCGGCTGGAGGGGCTGGCTCAGGCCCCGCCCCCAGGCCCCTCGCAGGGTCCTCGCCGGCTCCAGGGACGCCTGAGTTGTCCCACCATATGCCTGTAAAAATGTTGTTACAGGCGACTTGGTCAACCGCTGTGTGGGAAGCACAGACTTTCCGCCTCCTTCCGTTGAACCGCAGCGTCCTTCATAGAGTCTTATCCCTACCAAAGGGCGGATATACCCACGGTCAGACGTGAAATTTCTTCTGGCAGACACAGGGCGCCCGCAGCTTTGCGCTGATGTGGCCCAACTGACGCAAGCGCCGCGAGGCGTGGTCGGCCCGGCAGAAGCCCGCTGGGAGCCGGGAAGGAGCATGCGCGGAAGCTCGGTAGGGCGCGGGGCGGTGGCGGGGCTTCTCGACCATGGCGGAGAGGCTGGGCGAAGACGAGGATCTTGGTCCCAACCCGTCGGTGCTGTTCCTGCACCCGGACCTGGGCGTGGGCGGCGCCGAGCGGCTGGTGCTAGACGCGGCGCTGGCCCTGCAGGCGTGCGGATGTAACGTCAAGGTCTGGACGGCGCACTACGATCCCAGCCACAGCTTCGCGGACAGTCGCGAGCTGCAGGTGCACTGCGCCGGGGACTGGCTCCCGCGCAGCCTGGGCTGGGGAGGCCGCGGGGCCGCGGTCTGTGCTTACGTGCGCATGATCTTCCTGGCGCTCTACGTGCTGTTCCTCGGCGATGAAGAGTTCGACGTGGTCGTGTGCGACCAGGTGAGGCGGCCACGAGTGCGGCTACGCCCGACCCTCGCCTCGCCTCCTTTTCCCGCTAGGGAGGGCGCACTGCATGGCCTCTCGTGAGCTTTCCCGGCCTGCGGCTCAGAGAGCTCGGAACTGATCTGGAGAGGAGAGAACTGGGCGTGACACTGGTTCTCGGACTGTAGTGTGGACACATTAAAGTTGCACGTTGGTACAGGACTCCACCCTCAGAAGCTTTCATCCTGGAGTCCTGAGGTTGGGGCCCAGAAATCTGCAATTTCGCCGGGGATCTTCGGGCGATTCTGAAGTAGATGGGTCTTGGGGCTGCTCTAAGAAACGCAAGCATTAGCAGTCAACCCTAAGTCACCTTTTACTAATGAGTAACTCGTAGGTCTTCCCCTCTTTGCATTAATTATGTTGACTCTACTTCCAGGCCACATGCATCCATCCCACTGTGTGTAGCTTTTGCAGACAACCCACCTCGTCCGCAATGTTGTGTTAAAAACGCCAAGTGAAACATGTCATCCCCCGTTAAAGTTTTAACATGGCTCCCTCTTAGTCTTGGGAGAAGTCAGTTTTTTACCTCCATAAATAATGTCCACCTGCCTCTGGGCTCTAGCCATTTCGGACTCCGCTTTTTCTTCCCCAAAAGTACTTTATTTTGAAAAGTAACATTTACTCGGAACAAAAATTCCAATAGTATAAAAGGGTGTGATATAAAAGTCCCATCCCAGTTCCACTCCCTAAAGATAGCCACTGTTAGCAGTTTCTCCTGCATCCTTCCAGAAATTGCCTGTAGCTGCACTAGCAGATATATCTGTTCTCACTTGGATCTTATTTGTAATAATGAGGACTATGACACACATGTGTTTGATGACTTGCCCTTTTTTTCACCAGAATTCCTGTTTGGGACATCCTTATATATCAATATTAGAGCTTCACTTCATGGTTCTCAATGGCTGCTGGAAAATCTGCTTTTGTTTAAAAGTATCATAATTTATACATTCTCCTGTTAAAGGACATCACTGTGGCCAGTTTTGTGCAAATAGATCAGTATTGAAATGGACATCCTTGTACCTTTTTTTCCACTTCTGTCAGCATGTCCTTGGAATAAATTCCTAGAAATAGTGTCCGAGAGTTTAAATGTCAATAGCTCTTGCCAAATTTGCCTTTCAAAGAAGTTGTGTCATTTTGCTCTTGTGCACAGTGGATGTATAAACTGTTTTAATCTTTGCCAAACTGATAGGTGGAAATGGTTTCACATTTGTATTTGTGTGTTTAACATTCTTGAGTTAGTTTGATCCTCCTTGCTTGTCCAGAAGCTGTTTGTTGTTTTTTTTTAAGAAATGTGGACATTTCTAGACATCCTGCATTTGTAGCCAGTCATTAAGCATGAGGCAGCTGAGACTAGTGAATAGAAAAAAAAAAAAACCTGAACTTGGAAGTGGCAGACCTGGGTTTTGTACCAGATCTGCTACCTTCTAAGAAGCTTCAGATAAATCTGGCAGGATTCTTCAAGCGGTCAGGGAGGTAACCTAGAGATTAAGTAACCTGTAAAGATTACCCAACAAGAACGTCTCTAATTATGCCAGCATATCGTTCATGGTTAGTAACAGTTATGGTTAACATTTACTGAGCGCATGCTGTATGCTAAATTCTGAAGCATTTTACACATGCCGGTACATTTAGCAATCACAAGACAATCCAGGGGTTTTTTGAACTACAGTTGTCACCATGTTACAGAAGAGAAAACAGGCAGAGAGGGAGGTAAGATTACTTGCTCATGGTCACACAGCCAGCAGTCTTCATTCCAGAGCCTGCACTCCACAGTTTTTTAGGAGGAGACACATGCTAGAGCTGCCCTGTCCAGTAGCGTAGCCTCTAGGCTCCTGTGGCTATTAAGCACTTGAAATGTGGCTAGTCTGAGCTGAGATGAGGTATAAGTGTAAATTACACATCTGGTTTTAAAGATTTAGGTGGAAAAATCGAACATAAAGTGTCCTGTTAACTTTTTTGATAATGATACATTTTGAAATGATAATATTTTAGATAATTTTTTTTTAATTTCATCCTTAAAAAATGTTGTCATACAGTTGCTAGATTTTTATTTCCATTGGGCCATGCAGTCCTAGAGGAAACCAGTGGACTTACAGCTTTAAATACTTAGCATACAGCCAGCAGATGGGTCCAAGCCTTCCATACACCAGGCGTTGTATTGGGTGAGAGTCCAGGAGGCCACAAAGCAGAATCAGGCATTGCCAGGGATGCGCCCACAGGCCAAGAGGCAGGGTGGGTGGGCGTGCTCTTGACTTGGTTGAAGCTGAGCTGACCAGTCCATATCTGCTGTTGATTCTTGCTTCGGCTAGGTGTCCGCCTGCATCCCGGTGCTCAAGCTGGCCAGACGGCGCAAGAAAATCCTGTTTTATTGTCACTTCCCAGATCTGCTTCTCACCAGGAGAGATTCTTTTCTGAAACGCTTGTACAGGGCGCCGATTGACTGGGTAGAGGAATACACCACGGGCATGGCGGACTGCATCTTGGTCAACAGCCGGTTTACAGCTGCCGTTTTTAAGGAAACATTCAAGTCCCTGTCTCACATAGACCCCCATGTCCTCTACCCATCTCTGAATGTCACCAGCTTTGACTCCGCTGTTCCTGAAAAGCTCGATGACCTTGTCCCCAAGGGGAAGAAATTCCTGTTCCTCTCCATCAACAGATATGAAAGGAAGAAAAATCTGACTTTGGCACTAGAAGCCCTAGGAGAACTGCGTGGAAGGTTGACATCCCAGGATTGGGACAAGGTTCATCTAATCATGGCTGGCGGTTATGATGAAAGAGTCCTGGAGAATGTGGAACACTATCAGGAATTGAAGGAAATGGTCCGACAGTCCGACCTTGGACAGTGTGTGACCTTCCTGCGGTCTTTCTCAGACACACAGAAAATCGCACTTCTCCACGGCTGTACCTGTGTGCTTTACACACCGAGCAATGAACACTTTGGCATCGTCCCTTTGGAGGCCATGTACATGCAGTGCCCAGTCATTGCTGTGAATTCGGGTGGGCCCCTGGAGTCCGTCGTCCACGGCGTCACAGGGTTTCTATGTGAACCTGACCCAGTGCGCTTCTCAGAAGCGATGGAAAAGTTCATCCATGAACCTTCCTTAAAAGCCACAATGGGGCTGGCTGGAAGAGCCAGGGTGAAGGAAAAGTTCTCCTCTGCAGCTTTTACAGAACAGCTCTACCAGTATGTCACCAAACTGCTGGTATAATCCAACTTTTTTTAAAGGCCTTTATGCTATATTCATTAGTGTCATTTTTTATAGATTGTAGACTCACTTCTGAAACCAAAAAAGAAACCTAAAATCTATTGCAGAAGAGATTAAAAGAAAAATGCACTTGAATCTTGAATCTGAACCACTTCCCCATGCACCACTCCTTTTCATCTACTTTTTAAGAAAAATGGAATATCTTTTATGCTGTAGTTATTCCACGTGTTACTAGTGTTAAGATATAAAAATGGTACAATTCCACATTCATCAAAAAATTTCAATTATAATTCTCTAGATTATTGTTGCTTTGCCTGTAAATTTTGAGTTATAGTGTGCCTTGGTACACTATAGTTTAATTGTATCATCATTAAAGTTGATTAATTTGGGTTCATAGCATAATGAGAACAGGATCACTGTAGTCCCCAAAATCAGTGCATTCACTATCCCGTGTTAGTAAATTTTTGCTAGTCATACCTTCTCCTGGACCCATAGCAAGAATGTTCTGTACTTTTTTATAAAGATGATTTATTATATTTTTGCACACTGAGATGTGACAGTAAAATATGTTTATCATAGGAAAAGAAAGCATACTAGATTTTGGCCTCTGTGATCTGGGATCGTTAAGAGTGTGGACAGCCAAGCCTGAAGTCTGAAACTAGAATAAACAAGATGTTAAAAGTAAGAGGACGTCCTCACTCATGGGTGTGCGTCTGATGTAAGTTTGGTTTCTTCATGTCATCTGAGTCATCGGCTTTGTTAGTGTTGGTGTTTGGTTAGGGAAGCTCCTACTAAGCGTAAGACATAATTGCTTTGTGTCCTTCAAGTCCTGCGCCATATGTCATGGCTGTGGAGCTTTCCTTGACCCCCACCCCCTTCCTCCTCCCTCCTGCCAGCCTAAACGTGGTTTTCCTCTGCCATGGACCCTAGCCCTTTTGTGGCCTGGACCAGTCTTACAGTTTCTTACTTACCTGTTGGCCTAAGTACAAATAAACGTAAAGCACTTTTCAACATATCTTCACAGCTAAATTCTTTTTTTTTTTTTACTTTTTTTTTTAATTCCAGCCCAACATGGGGCTTGAACTCATGACCGCAAGATCAAGAGTCTCATGTTCTACCAGCTGACCCAGTCAAGTACCCTAAAAGCTAAATTCATCTTTAGAAGAGCAATGATCACTAGCCAAAGGCTTCACATTGATCAATTCTAAGAGTATAAATGTGAGAACCTAACAGCCTGTTTGACCTTGGATGAATTACTTCATTTCTCTGCCTCAGCTTCTTCATCTGCTGTAGTATTCTACATTCTTCATAGAGCAGTTACGACAAATTACCATAATATATGTGAAATACTTAAAACAGTACTTGGCACATAGTATGGGCTATATAAATGTTAGCTATTTTGTTACTTGGGTATATTGAAAAGCTGTAGAAATTCCACGGGGGTTCATGCTGCACTACTATATTGTTCTTTGGGTTGTTTTTGGTTATTTTTTTCACGGAATAAAATTTTAGGTTGTAATTTATCACATTTGTCTGTATCATAGAAGTGTTTAATGAAATGAAATGACTGTACCAAAAAGATTTCTAAAACGAGTCAAATAAAGTGTTTTATGGAATGAAAATTTGAGTTTTCTTTTCTTTGTCATCATGAAAGCTTCCAGTCCAATCGAGTAGCTCATCCCCATGTGGAGGGTTTTGTATTTTGTGGCTTGGGTGCATGTGTTCCCCCAGGGAGCTGTAGCCTTTGCAGAAAGGCCTGGTGGTTCTGACCCCCGGGTTTAGGACAGACTCCAATCCATAAGTGGGGCCTGCCCATTCAGAGCACTAAAACTTTTGCCTATTTGACCATTTTTAGGCAGATCCTTCCAAAATGGGCACCAGGGGCTCATGGGCCTTCAGTCTAACTTCCCTTCATTGTCTCAGCTCCCAGAAGGTGACACAAGACCACAGATCTGGGGGGCATGGTGGGGTGGGGAGTGGATGCAGAACTCTGGGTGCCAGGAGCTTCCAGCCTCTGATGGATTAGCTCCTGGTTCCCAGACCTAGGATGGAGCTTTGTCCACAGGAGGTAACTTTGGTAACTTCCAAAACTAAGCTGAAGCTGGGGAGGGCAGAAGTCTGGCACGCTGAAGTAAATTGTCCAGGACCCTATCAGCAGTAATTCTAGCAATTACTGTGTGCTGGGCCTGGTACTACACAGCAGACAACTCACTCATCCTGAGTTCTAGGAGGTGTATGTATTATCACCTTTACAGAGGAGTGTGGGTAAGCAGCTTGTCTGTGTCCCTCAGCCTGGGGGTGTGGGCCGTCTCGAGGCTCTCCAGGTCCAAGTCCAACCACTCAGCCACTCAGTTTGCCATCGCTCTAACCACACTTCTGTGGCATTCTTCCGTGAAACCCTCCACAGCACCGCAGGTGGGCTATGGAGGTCCTCAGGATGAGAAAGGTGTCGCTAGTCATCTCCCCACCTCGGCTTCAAAGCAATCTTGTAAGACTGGGTGTCATCTCCCTTCTTACCGACGAGGAAGCTCAGGGAGATGCAAGACTTGCTGCAGGGCGCACAGCTGAAAGGCGAACCAGCCAGGATTCAACAGCAGTTACCCGATCCATCCAGGATGGCTCCCACCAGGACCTTTCAGCCCGCTGCCCTTCGGCAACTCTAAGTACGGCAGCCCCCGAGCTTACAGAGCTCTTTCCAGATTGCTCTCCACAGGATCACAGGCCCGTTGCAGGTAGCTCTTGCAGCTGAGTTTGTGGGGGAAAGCTGAGGCTTAGAGCTGGGAAGACCCGGAGCTCTGACTCAAGCCCAGCACACTGACGCCAGGTTGGCACTTGCCGGCTGTTGTACAACCTCTAACCTGCCCGGTTCCCACCTGCACCTGCACTGCCTTGCCTGACCTCTTCCAACATCAGAAAGATGGGGCGCCTGAATGAGCACCTCGCTTCCCTGCTCTCTGCCCACCACCCCACTGCCAGCCAACCGCTCTCCTCCCCCAGCCTCACCCACTCTCCCAGGACCTCCTTTCTTTGCATTCCCGACCACCAGCATCCAGTCCACTCCGAGCTGAGCAGAGCCCCAGAGGTCACCCAGCCTACTTTGCTCGTACACAGGTGGGAAAACAGAGGTCACAAAAGCAAAAGGGACCCACATAAGGTCATACAGGGTCATCGTAGCTCTCCTCAACTTCTTAAGGAAGCCCCTCACATCCCCTGTACTTTTATCAGAGCCCCTCATCGCCTGCCACTTGCTTTGAGCCCCTTATTTCTTCATCACTCATCGCAGCTCCCGCAGCTCCATCCCCAGCAGCCCGTGAGGGTGCCACTGTCCAGACACCAGGGCCATCCCTGCGAGCCAGGGCTGGCAACTCACTTCCCACCTGCCCTCTGACCAAAGAGCAACCCCTGGGGAGGGAGGAGAGGAAGGGGCTTTACCGTCCTGAGTCCTGAGCCCGGGAGCTGTTTGCACCAGCCCTCTGTCCTGTCCCGAGGATTGGAGGATGGGTTGGGGCTCACAATGAGGGCGAACTGTCCTCAGACCCAGCGACGCGAACGCAAGCAAATGCTGCAATGCCTCGTAGGAAGCACTATCACTAGGCCAGCCCCTGATGTCATTCAGACAAATAGAGAAGAGGGTCTTGGCAGACGCGCGTGTTGGGGTTTGGGGGGGAGGGGCATAAGTGTAGCATAGATGTGACTTGCCTTTGTGACCTGCCACTCACCCAAGAAGTTGGCAGACACAATTAGAACATACTGCTAAGGGGCGCCCGGGTGGCTCAGTCAGTTAAGTATCTGCCTTCGGCTCAGGTCATGATCCCAGGGTCCTGGAATTGAGCCCCACATCCGGCTCCCTGCTTAACAGGGAGTCTGCTTCTCCCTCTGCCACTCCCACTGCTCAGGCTCTCACACACACTCTCTCTAATAAATAAATAAAGTATATTTTTTAAATCCCCAAAAGAGAACAGACTGCTCAAATGTCGACGTCTGATTGGCTTTTGCTTTCCTGGGTTACATAGAGAATTCCAGGGTTCCACAGTTATTGAGAAGTTGTCCTCATGATGATAATCCTAAGATCTACATTTCCTTCTTCGTAAAGTGGTATGATTGGCTCTAAGAAGCGCACCCAACAGGGTGGTTGTGGAGAAGGACAGATAAAAGAGTGAGTTTGGGGGGGAGGGGAGGAACGGGGGGGGCGGGTGCCTGGGTAGCTCAGTCGGTTAAGGGTCCCACCTGATTTCAGCTCAGGTCATGATCTCAGAGTCATTTTGCCAAATATTCTGAGGTAATTCAATGGGGAAAAGATAGTCTTCAAGAAATGGTGCTGGGACAATTGGATTTCTGTATAGGGGGAAAAAGTGAGCCTCAACCTTTATTTCACATTATATACAATACACTGGAAGGGGATTATAGGCCTACACATAAAAAGTAGACCGCAGAACTTGCAGAAGAAAACAAAAGAAAATCTCATAACCTTGGGATAGGGAAAGATTTCTTAATAGGATACAAAAAGCAGAAAGCCTAAAGGGAAAAATTGATAAGTTGAATTTCATCAAAATTAAAAACTGCTGTTCTTCAAAAGACACTTTTTAAAAAAAAATGAAAAGACAAGCCACAGACTGGGAGAAAATATTCATAGTTAATATATCTGATAAAGACCTGCAGCCAGGATATGTAAAGAATTCTTACAACTCGAGAGGAAGAGGACAAAAACCCACATGTTTTAATGAGCAGCAGATCTGAAAGGCTGCTTCACAGAGAATATACATAAATATGGTATGCACAGGATAAGACGTCAGCGTCATTGATCGCCAAGGAAATGGGAATTAAAACCATGGAGAGATCCCAGTACACGCCCATGAAATGAAAGACCCTGAGGAAGACTGTTGACAGGAAGATGGAACACAGAACACCTAGAGCTCTCAGCCATTGTTGGTGGGGGCTTGAAAAAGTACAAACACTTTTGAAAGCTGTTTGCAAGTTTCTTACAAAGTTAAGCATCACCCCTAGCATCCCAACCAGCAATCCCATTTCAGGTATTTTGCTTAAACTAAGTGAACATATACCTGAACAAAGACTTCTATTCAAATAGTCACAGCAACTTTATTCATTAATAGTCAAAAGCTGAGGGGCGCCTGGGTGGCTCAGTCAGTTAGGCGTCTGCCTTCAGTTCAGGTCATGATCCCAGCCGGCATCAGGCTCCCTGCTGCGCAGGGGATCTGCTTCTCCCTCTCCCTCTGCCTCTGCCCTCTGCTCTCTCTCTTTCTCAAAATGAATGAATAAAATCCTTTTAAAAAAAAAATAGTCAAAAGCCGAAAACAATCCAAGCGCCCATCAACAGGTGAGTAAGAAATAAAATGTGGTTTTATACCATGTAATATTTCTCAGCAATAAAAAAGAATGAACTACTGATGAACACAGTAACATAGATAGATCTCAGAGCCACGTGACAGAAGTCAGACACAAAAGAATTCATACTTTAGGATTCCTAAAGTAAAAATCCTATCTACAGTGACAGAAAGCAGGTTACTGTGTGCCTGTGGCCCAGTGCGAGGCAGAGACCTACTAGGTAAGGGCCCAGAGGAACTTTAGGATAATGGACGTGTTCTATGTATTTATTACAGTTATAAGGATGTATGAATTTTTCAGAACTAATAAAATACTCACTTAAATTGTTATTTATGTTATTGTATGTTATTGTATGGAAATCATAGCCCATAAAGTTTTTTTTAAAGCACGTATGCTATAGTTTAATTTTTATAGGAAATAAAAGATATTATAAGTGGGCACCTGAGTGGCTCAGTGGGTTAAAGCCTTTGCCTTGGGCTCAGGTCATGATCTCAGGGTCTTGGGATCGAGCCCCGCATCGGGCTCTCTGCTCAGCAGGGAGCCTGCTTCCTCCTCTCTCTGCCTGCCTCTCTGCCTACTTGTGATCTCTGTCAAATAAATAAATAAAATCTTTTAAAAAAAGATATATAAGTGAAGAAATGTGGGAATATATGTGCATTTGTAATTATAAAAGTTTCTAATCAAATATACACTAAGGTGGTAACTCTGGTTGTCCCCAGGTAAGTGTGACTATCCAAATGCATTAAGTTTTTCTTCTGTTTGCTTTTATTTTCTGATATTCCATAAGCTGACTTTCCCATAAAAAAAAAAAAGAAAATTGAACATAAAAGTATAAAAGAATCTTAATGGTCAGTTATGTTTTCACAACATATTTTTAGACATTTGTATTTCCAACTGTGGCCCTCTTGGGGATGTATAGTTTGTTCTAATTCATCCCTTATTATTATGTATTAAGATTGCTTCAACTTTTTGCTACTATTAGCAGCCTAGAGGAAAACTGACTTGAATTTCTAAAAGCAAATAGGTAAACTTTTCAAAAAAGGAAATTTAGAAAGCAAAAGCATCCAAAAAACAAACATATGAAAAGGTTGCCATACTGCCTAGCAACATACTAAAAGAAAAAAAAAAAACAGTAATTCTCAAAAACAAAACAAAATAAAATCACTCACTGGTGATTTTATTTTATTTTCAAACCAGATCACCATGTTGACCAGCTTGCTTGCAGCCAAATTTTATGCCTCTGTTGAGTTGTGGAACCTGGAAACCTAACTTAACCCTTCGGTTCAATAGAGCGATTCAGTACCTTGTATCAGGATGGACGTGCCACTATTTAACATTCTTACCAATTAGCTAGAACTCTTTTCATGGCAAGTGACAGAAACCCAGTGCTAGCTTGGGCAGAAAAGGGAATTTTTAGGGAGTACAGGGAGGGGTCATGTCATTCCAGAAAAATCTGGCACCTGAAGGAGGAGAAGGGCAGGGAGGTAGCTAGGCTTGGGTTCAACAGACAGAAATTCAGATGCCACCACAACACTGTTTCTTCATAGGAGACTTCATTGTCGTTCGCTGTAGACTAGTTTCTTCCTCATGGCAGGAAACGTGGTCACCAGTGGAAGCCAAGACCTCCATTTTACTGTCTGTGTCACCGAAGAGGATCAGGTCCTCTTTTTCAGACTGTGGAGAGACACCAGTGAAGGAATGAGATAGACCCTTCTCTTAAATTAGTACAGCAAATTGGGGGCAAGGCTCTACAGTTTGCCAGACCCAGGTCGTCTCCCATAGTCTGTGCCCAGGATCCAGGATCCCACAGCACCAGGACTCAAGGAGCCGAAAGAAGGGAGCCCAGGGGGAACCAAGGAACGAGGAGGAGGTCTGTGATAAAATAAAATCTTTAAAAAAAAAAAAGAAAAGAAAAGAAAAGAAAAGAAAAGAAAAGAAAAGAAATAAGCAGAGAAACCCTGGATTTAGAGTTTTTTCCCCTTACATCTAGGAGTAACGGCCTTTAATGCTTTATGAAAGATTACTGGAGTTGCTCTCATTATACCTTTATATAGATAGATAGAGATAGATAGTTATCTTTGTTTACCTACCTTCTTTCAAAAAAAAAAATCATTCTTTCTCTTTTGCCTTCTTCATTCTTGCATTGTTCTACGCATCTGCATAGAACATCTGCATTGTTGTATGCTGTTCTCCCATTACTTTAATAGAAATAATTTCTTTCAAATATTTTAATCTTTTTTTAAAGATTTTATTTATTCATTTGGCAGACAGAGATCACAAGTAGGCAGAGAGGCAGGCAGAGAGAGAGGAAGGGAAGCAGACTCCCTGCTGAGCAGAGAGTTCGATGTGGGGCTCGAACCCAGGACCCCGGGATCACGAACTGAGCCGAAGGCAGAGGCTTTAACCCACTGAGCCACCCAGGCACCCCTTAATCTTTTGATGTCAGTTTGACAAGATAGTGGCTACGATTGCTCAGACTCATTTCAATGCAATCAGCTGATCTCACTGTTACTTACAAGTTCTTATCTGCCATCCTTACATTTCCTCCACGTGGAACACATCTTTGAATGACTTATTTCTCAGAGAAATATATGCATTTGAGCAATTAATTCCCATGACCTGCACATATAAATAGCTTGATTATATATAAAATTCTCAAATTCCATGTTTTTCTTTCAAAGCTTTGCAAATGTTGTATTATATTCTAGGCACCTTTTCCTTATTGTATGTTCTGGGGATAATAAGCTATCAAGGATGCTTCTGGGGGAAAGATTCCATGATCATGTAAGCATGGGACATGTTCCATACGTGTGGAATTATGCCAGACAAAGCAGCATAGTAAAGGCCAGGAGACATCCTGAGGTAATGAAGATGAGTTCAACTTTATTTTCAGTGTATCCAAGCTATCAGACCACAGTAACACTGAGAAAAAGCAAATGACCAATAATACAGGAATAGTTAACATTTGTTAACTAAGAGGCACTGTTCTAGGACTTAGTCTATGTCTATCACTTCACTGGATTCTCACAGCATCTCTGTGTGGTTGTTAGAATTTTTCAACCCATTGTAACAGATGAGAAAAACTGAGGTGAAATGAGCTTAAACAAATAAGCTAGAACATGGTGACATCAAACCCAACCCGTCAGCTCTACATCACAGCCTTAAGAGTCGTCGAGTAAGGGCACAATGCAGGCAACTTCTCTTCTCTACCCATCTCATTGCACCGAAAAGCAAAGGGAACTTTCGACCAACCGGTCTCTAACAGAATTTGCTGCCGCCTTACCGCGAAGGCGCTTTTGGAGGGTAACGAGATTGTCCACAGAGCAAGGGCTCCCACTCTGCTGTTGGCCACCATCCAGGACCCATCACTGAAGACTCATCGCCTCATCAATTCAGCCTCCTCGACTGACGGGCAAAACAACATCCAAATGTTCATCGCACATCTGTGCCGGGCAGATTACACATTAGCAATTCAAATCCAGCCAGCGCACGGGCCATTCCTGAAAATGCGTCTGTTTGCGTGAGATGCCTTGTTGTCCGGGACGGATAATAAGGCAACTCGGTCTAATCTTGAAGAACAATCAGCCCATCTTGCGAAGGTGACTGGCTGCGCGTGTTCTTGCCCTGGAAGCGTAGGAACAATGGCCCCTAATGCACTCGACTCAGCTGGCAATGAAGTCCCATCCTGATTAGTAGCTGTGGCTTGTGTCAATCACCACGGGAAGCACCATTGTCCTCTGGTCCCCAACACGGTTTATTTACAGGGACACAAAGGCTTTGGGGGGCTATGGCTGCTTCCCAGAGATTGCAAAATAGATTGAGCTGTCAAGCACACAAAGTAGATGAAGATTAATGAGTTGTGTGGACAATAAATTTGAAGACATGACCATGAATATGCTAATAGGCATTATCCTGATACACTGTAATTGCTACCAAAATTAAAAGGTGGCGTGACGAAGATGGGTCACAAGGTGACAGGGAGATAATCTTGGACGCTTGAGACGCTCACCCCAGATAAGACCCCCTACAGGTTTCCTTTCCCCGGTTGAACCGTCCCAGAGCATCATTGTTCGCAAGCGGTCTGAATAGGCTCCATTTAAATGGGGACCTAAGGGCTGGGGTAAGGGGTTAAGCTGTAAAAGTCACTTTAGAGAGAGGTGCAATTAGAATTAGGAAGGTACTGATCAAAGGCGAGAAGCAGTCAGCTGTCGGGCTCCCTCCTCATCTCCCAGGGACAGAATGAGGGACACCACTTCAAACTTGGGACCACCCTCCACCCCAGGCCAGAGCCATAGGATTATTACAACTCCAAGAATGCTATTTGGATCACTTTTCAGGGAGGAGTGGGTGAGGTTTCAGAGTATTCCAATACTCTGATGATTTGGGGGAAAATAAATATGATAGAGAAATCTGAAGAACGTACGTAACGTTTCAAAGCAAGTGAAATCTTGTTTCAGTGCATGGTTTTGGAAAATCCTTACCCTGTAGACCTGTGGCATGACAGATTCCCATCCAACCCTATAACATAGGCCGCAGACTTCCATGCAGTGGGATGCTGTTCTCTGTCCATATTCATCACTTTCTTCCTTTCCAGCCTCACCTCTGAGGATGGCGCTTATGTTTGAATAAAAAACATGGTGAAGCAATGTTCTGAGAGGCCATGAACACAAGGAAGAGAGAAATCCTCTTGTTTCATAGTTTCTATCCTCTGGGGGGCCTGGGACCCTGAACCTCACCCCCGGGAGGTCTATGGAGCATCACCCACTGATTGTTAAGAACTCCCCTTTGCTCCTTCAGGATAGAGACTGAGCACATATCCCCTGGTCTACCCCATGGAAAGGGCCAGCAGGAGGAAAGCGGGTTTGGGGAAGAGGCAGAGGGTAGAAAAGAGGAAGCAAGGTCAGGAGAAAGAAGGGGTCCCAGAGACTGTCTCAGGCTGACTCCGTATGGGCTGAAATCTCCCTCAAGGGAAAAAAAAAATGGATTTTGCCCAAATGTATGAAACAACCTCACGGAAAGGGGTGGAGAGGAAAGTTCTGCCTGAAGTCACTTTGGAAATTCGTGGTGTTTGTAAAACAAAAGGCACAAGGAACGACACAGAAGCCTTTCAGTCTAGTTGACAAAATGGTTTCCCATGGGGGTGAAGGTTAATTCTGAAACTCCTCCATGTGAGCACTGGGATCGGACCATTAACTAAAGGGATGGGAGGTGATGGGAGCAGGTTTCTCATTGTTGGCGTGGGGGTTCGCAGGTGAGTCTGATGAGGGTGGCAGGGATCGGAGTTGGAGATAACAGTATGAATTCCTGTTGAACTTAAGATAGACCCAGATGGTCACACAGAGAAATATGTATAGGGGCACCTGGGTGGCTCAGTCGATTGAGCATTGGATTCTTGATTTCTGCTGGGGTCATGACCTCAGGGCCATGGGATTAAGCCCAACCTTGGGCTCCTCACTCAGCGTGGAGTCTGCTTGAGATTCTCTCCCTCTCCCTCTGTCCCTCCCCTGGCTCTTTCTCTCTCTCGAATAAATAAATAAAATCTTTTTAAAAATTTTTTTAAATAAATACATATAGACATGCGAATACACACAGGGTAGTGTACATGCAGGCATTTCCTGGTTTTCTCAGCGGAGAGGCCTCAGAAATAGTTATACTATTAGAATATACTATTAGAATAGAAATACTTCGGTAGCAACAAGCACACCCATCCCCTGAACTGTGATGTCTAATACCCATCCTCCAGTCAAAGGAACCAAGGCTCCTTAGAGAAATGGCCAATCCCAGGATGGCACAGAAAATACACAAGCTGAGCCTAGAGCATCTTGTAATGCCAAAAAGGAAGACAGTGCTAAAAGGAAAAAAAAAATTGATGGGGGGCTATGTCATTGAGATATGGAAAAGACAAAATAAAATAGTACTGGATTATAATCCAAAATATAAAGTAAATATCAATGAGTCCATAGTGATCTGAATAAATGACAAGCAAACAAAGAAATAAATGGGGGTAGGAAACCAATTTTTCAGGCAGAAGATATCCCACTCTCAAGGAGGTGAGTCATAACCCTCTACACTATGGAAAGAGGGAAAAGAGTAACCTGATAGGAGAGAAATCTAACAAACACAACTTGGGCCAGCCGACCAAGGTCAACAGCAACAGTGACCAGTCCTGTTGACGGGATGTATCCTTGACATGCTCTGATGAGAAGGGAAATTTACCTCTGGGATCCTCCTCCCCTAAACCCAGAACCCCAGTCTAATCCTGAGAAAAACACTGGGAAGCCCCAACAGGAAGACATTCTACAAAAGCCCTGATGCATACTCCTCAAAACAAATCATCAAAAGCAAGGCAAGCTGGGGAGCTGTCACAGCCAAGAGGAGCCTAAGGAAACATGCCCACTATACGTAATGCATCATGGATGGGGTCCTGGGACAGAAAAGGGACATGGAGGAAAATGGGTGAAAAGAAAGAAATCTGAATCATGTTTGGACTTTAGTTAATTATAACGTATCAGCAACGGTTTATTCACTGTGACAACGATAACACATGAATACAAGACGTTAATGACAGAGATAACTGGTTGTGAAATGTGCAAGAACACTCTGTATCATCTTTGCAATTTTTCTGTGTGTCTAAAATTATTCTAAGATAAAAAGTATATTTGGGGAATAAAGGAAGTTTGCAGCATCGTTTGTGCCTAGTCGTAAGCTAATACAAAAGACTATTCATTTTATTAATGGACTGTGTCTACACGGCCTTCCAGGGGTTGTGCAGGAAGCAGCCCGAGTTCTTAGCTGCAAGTGACAGAAATCTCCTCTGAGAAATTGACGCAGACAAGGACTTTGCTGCAGGACACCGAGTAGCACACAGACCCTACAAAAGGGCCTCTGAGGCCATGCAGCTGGGGCAGGGTTGGAAACCACGTTCAGAACTGGCCCAGTGGAAACACCACCGCTGCTGCCATGGGCCCCCTCACCCCCACCCCGGAAGTTTATGCTGCACAGTTTACACTGTCAGTCCACTGATGCTATGACATTCAGACGTAGCCCCCAGATCTACCTCCTCAGCGAAACCATGTAGCTGCTCTTGCTGTCAGTACCTTGCCGGAAGGACTTCTGCAGGACCCTCTCCTCTGCTTCAGTAGTTCGAGAGTCAAATCAAGGGCACAAGTCTGATTTGGCCAAGGCACGGTCACAGTCCTGCTTGGTGCAAAGGAGATGCGACAGTGACCATTTGGCGTCCTCAGCCCCTACAGTGGGAGGCTGTGAGAAGACCGAAGGAGGAAACTGAGGGCTGGGCTGGGTTTTCCTCCAAGGTGTGATTAATTGGCATTTCCTGTCACTGGGTCTGTGGGCAAAGCCAAGGGAACCCAGCTGAGATGGGGAAACGGTCATTAATGAAGAGAAGTAAGTATCTAGGTTCTGGGTGACCCAGATGGCCAACTACACTGTGCTAACAGTGACTTAGATGGGAGCGAAATATTTTCTTTTAGTCAAATCACTGAACGGGTGTCATGGACTGCATTGTATTCCCCCCAAATCTACATGTTGAAGCCCTAAACTATATCTCTATTTGGAGACAGGGCCTTTAAGGAGGTAACTGAGGTTAACTGAGGGCATAACAGTCAGGCCCTAATCCAACAAGGACTGGGTCGTTATCAGAAGAGGAAGGGACACAACCGCACTCTCTCACCAGAAACCAACCCTGATGGTACCTTGACCATGGGCTTCCAGCCACCAGAGCTTTGAGGGAGTAGATGGTACTGGTATTTTGTTATGGCAGCCTGAGCTACGACAATGGGTCTTCAGGGGGAGTTATTTTCTTTGTTTTCTTGAAGCTCTTGTCATGGTTTCTGTGGGGGACTGTGAGGAGAATCCCCATTGGACAGAAATGGTCTCCACGGAGCAGGGTCCACTTCCTGCTCAGACGTCAGAGGTGGTCCTTCCAGAGGTCCCTGCGCAAAGCAGAAGGGGCAGGGGCGGGGGTCAGAGCTCTAGGTTTGTGCTCAGAAAACCCCAATCCAGAGTTTCCAGGTGGTGACTCTGGGCAAAGTAGGTCTGAGTCTTCACTCTAGGACAATGGCCTAAGCTCTTCCTGGTGCCGTTGGAAAGGGGAGTCTGAAGCGGCCGCTTTTCTCCCAAGACCTGGTATTGGTTGTCACATAAAGGCAAGTCCTGTGGAGCCTGTGACTTCCTTTCATACAGGACCCTGCAAGGACAGCAAATGCTGTGGGAAGAACACAGTACCACTGGCTACACTGAGCAAAAGTCATTTTCACTTAAATTAAAAAACAATGAAAAACACAGCATTAGTGCAGATTACATCAAAACAGCTTAAAAAGAGAGAGATTTGAATATAGACTGAATACTAGATGTTATAGAATTTTTATTGATTTTCTTAGTAATACCAGTATATGGTGATCTAGGACTATGTTCTTATCCTTATGACATTTATGCTGAAGGATATAAGGATAAGGAGTCACGATGTCTGCAAATTACTTTCAAATGGTTTTGCAAAATAATTTTATGATTTTTTAAAATATTTTATTTATTTATTTGACAGAAAGAGACAGTGAGAGCAGGAACACAAGCAGAGGGAGTGGGAGAGGGAGAAGCAGACTTTCTGCCGAGCAGAGAGCCTGATGTGGGGTTTGATCCCAGGATCCTGGGATCATGACCTGAGCCGAAGGCAGACGCCTAACAATCATGACACCCAGGCGCCCTGCAAAACAATTTTAAAAGAAATAGAAAGTGAGATAAAGCAAATATGGGGAAATGTTACAGGAGATAATGAGCTCATAGAAACCAGTGACTTGGATTGATCCATTTTTCTTCATCCATTCACCATCCACTCACCACTCCCTGCCCAAATCTGTCCTCCAGTCTCCCCGGCACATGGTGGGCACTCGATATGTTTGGTGAATTCATATTAAAAATAAAATTCTCTTTACCTGCTAACATTTGCATAGCTAAGCAAAGACGCGGTTTGAAGCCATTTGCAAAGAAATACCCACACCTAATGACTTCCATAAGTAAACATAATCTCCTTAAAATCACAGTCGAACATTGATTTTTCCTCCCAGACTCTAGTGTCAAGCAAGAGCCCACTTGTCCTCTGTCCCCAGATACTCCCGCTGGACCCCACATTCTCGGGAGACCTGGCTCACAGCACCCCACGCACTCCGCCCAGTGCTGCATGCCGCCACTAAGGTCCCTTCCCTGAAAGGTCTTGGGAGCAAACTATGTGGGCAAAAGCAGTTCCGTGGAAAATAGTGCACATGTGGTACATTTGGAAAACATTTATTTGAAACCAGCTGGTGAAAATTAAAATAATGGAGGGATGCCTGGGTGGTTCAATCAGTTAAACATCTGCCTTCGGCTCAGGTTGTGACCCCAGGGTCCTGGGATCGAGTCCCGCATCGGGCTCCTTGCTCAGCAGGGAGCCTGCTTCTTCCTCTGCCTGCCACTCCCCCTGTGCTCTCTCGCGCTCTCTCTGACATTTAATAAATAAATGAAATCTTAAAAAAAACTAAAGTAATGGAAACATTACCCAAGAAGCAATGAACTCTATCTAGTTTCTTGTTTGAGAATGAATCAGACATTTAAAAAACCCTGTAAACATTTTCAGATTCTTCATTGTTTCAATTCACCTTCTATTTACTTTTTTCTTATTCCAAAGGAAATTTTGTCCATGATAGAAAAATCAGAAATCAAGGGCAAGAAAAATAAAGTCATCCTTACCCTGAGATGACCATCACATTGCTGTAGGTCCTTTTGTGTAGTAGTAATAATAATAATAATAATAATAATAGATATTACCATTCAGTGGATGCTTACTACGTAGTGGGCACATTTCAGTCTGCACAACAAGAATATGAGATTTACAGATGAAGAAATTGAGGCTGAGAGACGGTAGATCCCTTGCTCAGAATTACACAGCTGGGGAGCGTAGGAACAGGGCTAAACCTACAGATCTGTTCACCTCCAGAGGACAAACTCATGACCATAACTAAACACTCTGTCCCATAAATATCTGTTTTGTTTGTTTTTTTTAATAAAAACAAGATTCTGCCAGACAATCTTCTACTGTTGGATCATTACATGTTTTTTCTTTTTTTTTTCCTTTCATTTTCCTTCTTTTCTTTTTTAAGTAAAGATTTTATTTACTTACTTACTTTAGAGAGAGAGCGAGAGCGAGGGGAGGAGCAGAGGGAGAGGGACAAGCAGACTCCTCACTGAGTGTGGAGCCCGATGCGGGACTTGATCTCAGGACCCTGAGATCGTGACCTGAGCTAAAATCAAGAGTCAGCTGCTCAACCAACTGAGAACCCAGACGCCCCTTGTGTTCATTTCCTCTTGCTGCTGTAACCAATTATTCCACATGTAGTGGCTTAAAACAACATAATTTATTCTGCACTGTTATGTCCTTATACCATAGGGCAGTCTGTGCTAGGGTCTTCCCCGGGGTGGCTGGTCCCATCTGATCTGGTCATGCATGACAGGAGGAAAACTGAAGACCTTCTGGAGCCGGAGATCCCAAGGGCCTGCCTTTGATGTAAGCACCTCTGTGCTAATCTCTAATCTAAACAAACCAAGTAGCTCTCCCAGACATTCCTCACCCCCCACCAGATGTCTGGGAATTCCTGCATCTCTAGCCAAGATGGGTTTGAAGCCAGGTGCACTACCCCTGCCCGCCTGTTGGCGGCGCTGCTTCTACCCTCCCTGTGCCCCATCAGACATGGCACCGCAGGGACCAGGAAGGCTCTGAGAAGCTTAGAGCACCAGCCTCCATGCATCCTAATTCCCCCAAACTTAGCAGGTGGTTTCCTCCACATGCATGGCCTCTCTGAGGCTCAGCCCCACGATGAACAGTGTATTAGTCAGCTGTTGCCACCCTCGTGCTGTGTAACGAACCACGTGAAAACTCAGTGGCATCCAACCATAAGCATCGATTTTTTTCACTCACCTGTCTGTGCTTTGGCTGGGGCAGCTCTGCTCCCAGCTGAGGGCGGCTGGGACTGGCTCCAGGTTCGAGATGAGCTCACATTTGCTCCACAGGACTCCATATTCTCCTTGGAACAGCAGCTGTCAGAGACACGTTCTTCCCATGGAAAATCAAAGAAGCTCTAGAGAACATGAAAACACATCGCCTCTTAAGGCCTTGGCTCTGCCGTTCACAACCCACTGGTTTAATCAAGCCCCTTGGCCAACTCCGACACCAGCAAGGCAGGGAAATCCGTTCTGCCATTCTGTGTATGGCAAGGTCACAAGACGGGGAGAGAGCGATGTTCAGGGTTTAGGAGAAATGGGAAGGAGGGAGAAACTACCTCTTCCCAGGAACCTTTATGAAGGCTTCAGAGACAAGATGACCTTCATGCTGTTTTTTAAAAAGTAGCAGTTTTTTAACCAATGGCTCACCGAGGAGGGATATTCTGGTAGAAGTCACAGGTTAAGGGACCAAGATGTGGAAAGTACGCATTGAGTCCGGAAAGCGTGGTGTGATGGGAAGGGAGCCTGGAGAGAGGGGCAGAGTCCAATCACAGAGGATTTTATGAGCCAGGCTAGGGATTCTGAGGGTTGGACTTTGTTCTAGAAGCCATGAGGAGTCTGTGATGGGTTTTAAGCAAAGAAGAGGTCTGACCAACCTTGCACAAGGGCAGACAAGGAAGGGAGCTCCATGTGGGTCTTCTCTTTCCCAAAGCAACACTCTTCCCAGGAGGGAACAGGCGACTACTTCCAGTTACTCAAAGCCCCAAATGCTGGTGTGGCTTCCTTTCCGCCCCACCCCCACCCCCCACCCCAACATTAAGCAGCACCACCAGGGTCTCATCCTAATGGTGAAAGAGGGCTGAGGAGGCTCTTTTGACGATCCTACTAATAGGAACTGTCCTGTTTCACATGACCTACTTACAAAACTTGAATGGCTGCAGACCACTGATATAAATCCCTAGTCTCTACAACATTTATTTTACTTGGTGACTAGGAATGTTTGAACAGCATACAAATTTACAGTCAGAAAATATTAGCTCCTAAACACTGAAACCCTGCACCCCAAATCACCTCTTTAAATTCAGATTGTTTTCCCATTCCATCATTTGTGATCGGAGTTTTCATCTTGGACAGATTTTTACAGGTCAGCCCTACACCAGGGATTTATTTGTGCCCATAAACAAAACCCCAATATTAATCGCAAACTATTTCTGATTCTCGGTTAACATTCTTAAACATCTTGTGTCCCAGGGGACTCTTTGCCCTGTCATATGAAGATGATGTTTCAAGATTTATATTTCCCCAAAGAAGAGAGTAGATCATAAAACCTAATGTATTCCGTGGTTCGGAATGATAATTTCGCAAAGAGGTGAGGGAATATTTCACTGCAGATCATTACAACATCCATGTAAGTTGTTAATATACTACTTACTACTTCCCTTTAAATATTCATCCAGCTCCTGTTTATGGACTAGTTCCTATGCCCCCCGTGTGGGCTGTGGGTGAGTCAGGCACCGGGGATGGAGACGAGTGAGGACAAAGCTGTGGACCGTTTCCTGACCTGGGGGAGGAGGTTCGGGGATGGACATAGAAGGGAAGAAGCTGCCAGAGACACAACGACCCGTTGTGAACAGTGTGCTGGAGACCAAGACAGGAGAGAGCTTTGGCAAGGAGAAGGGGCGGGGGTGGGGGGAATATCAGGGTCCAGGACTGACACTCTCTGGGGCCACAGGACGTCTTTCCCTAGACTCTTGGCCAGGTTGGGCAGAGGTACATGTCTGTTTGTTTAATGCAATCAGAATCAGGAAATTTTAACACAGAATGGACTCTGTGTGTATTTATTGAGACAGGGTGAGGAGGAAGAGACAATGGTTAGAGATCACCTAGTCCAACCCGCCCACTCCACAGATGAGAAAATCAAGGCCTGAAGAAAGAGAGGAGTGTCCCCAGGTTCCAGGTGCATCAGAAGCTCTTCTTCACCCCCTCCCTCCGACTTCCACAGCTGTGATCTTTCCCTCTTAGAACTGCTCAGAGGGCCGAAGGCTGAGAGACGCCCCAAGAGATCCCATCTCCTGATCACTGGACAGACAGTGAGGCGCACTGAGGTCACAATGTGAGGCGGTGTCAAAACCGGGGCCAGAGTTCTCGCCCTGCAATCTACCACCTGCCCTCGCCTCCCTCCTGGCCTTGAGCCCTCAGATGTAGGGACATGGCTCTGTACCTTGACCACGAATCAACCACCTGCTGGGACACCCCAAACATGCAGTGGTCTACTCAGTCTCCCCCTCCTTCTTCACCACAGGCAGGATCCTGGCACAGACACCAGCAGGAGCAGCTGTGATTGAAACCTCTTGTCCTCACGCATCCTATCCTTTAGAGCCCCTTCCCTTCCCTCCTTTCATGTAAGCCATCCCATTTTACAGACCAGACCACTGAGGCTGGGGAGTGTCAGAGTCCCCTGTGAACCAGTCCTCTGGACTCCCTAGATCAAGGGCCCGGCTTCCTAAGGTGCTGTCTCTAAACTAGACTGCTCCCTGGGATTGGAGTAGCCTCTTTGAAGGCATTTAAAAGCTCGGGGAGTTGGGCAGGGTGGGGGCATCCCCACCAACTTTCCTTAGCAGTCATCTTCCACAGCCTCCCAGAGGGACCAGGTAGACGCCCAGTGTCCCTGCAGGAAAATCCCATGTGTGAGTGACTGTTGCCCTCTGGTGGCCAAAGGACAAAGTGCTTCATGGCCCACTGGGAGAACAAAGACGGGGTCTCCAGGTCTCCTCCACCGTCCTCGGGAGAATTGGAGGGGAGACAGGTTTTTATCCTGGGGTCCCAGCCTTTGCTGCCATGGCACCACTGGCAGAGGAGATGGACATCAGCTCAGGAGAGAGCTGCCGAGGCCTGGCTGAGGGGCTGAGTCTGAGGACTGAGGTGAAGACGTGACTTGCCTGTTGCTTTGCAGGGCGCTCATCTGAGGGTGCTTCAGGGCTCGCCAGGTGTGGGTCCCCCCTCAAAACCCACCCCGCCTGCCCCTCAGCTGCCACTGAAACCTGCTGTTGAGGCCCAGCTCTCGCCCCCTGCAGGAAGACTGGCTTTTCACCCCCCCAACTCATGTCCCCCTGGGACCCCCACACCCCGACTCTCCCAGAGCAGGAGACAGCTGGTGACACCTCCGCTTCCACGTCTGCCACAGGTCAGGGTGAGTGGGGACTGTGGCTGGTGAAATTTCGTGAAAGCAGGGGCTGGTCTTGTTCGGCTCCCACGATGAGGCCAGGCCCGGACTGCGATGAGTGAGCATGTTTGCTGAATGAGAGAAAATCTCAGCCCAGCCCCGCCCGGCTATGGGTTTGAGGCTGAGGCCACAGAAGGAATTTCTGGGGAGGGTGGGGAGGACTGAACAAGCCACCTGCCGGGCTTATCTCCCCACATCTCCGGGAGCCCTCAGGCCCAGGCCTGTTTGGCAGGTGTCCTCCGGGCTAACCTTGGGGGCGCAAGTTGGCAGGACCTGGGATGGATTCTGGGTGGTTCGCTCTGTACCTCTGTACCTCTGTCTCCTCTAGGATAGAAGCAACTCATACCCATTGACAGTTACCAAACCTTAAGTGAGACGGGGGATGAAAACCCATTAACACCACGGTCAGTCTTACTGCCGACCGACCGCCGGCTGCAGGGCCCTGCTAGGCCTTTTCCACCTGCTTGCTCACTCGGTCCCGGCAGCCGTGCAGGAGGGTGGGCCCGATAATATCCGGGGCGCAGGAATCGGGCTGCCCGGAGTCTGAGTTCTCGCTCTGACGCTTGCCAGCTCTGGCACCTTACACGTGTTATCCAACTTCTTGCGACTCCAACGGTCCATCCAGAAAAGGGGGGTGACGTCAGCCTCCCCTCCTCCGGGCTCTTTGGAGCATCCAATGAGTGGACCTATAAAGGGGCGAGAGCAGTGGCTGGCACTTAGGAACGGTTCAGAAAAGCGAGCTCTTCTGCATCGCTATGGACAAGTACTTGCAGGGAGCCTGGCCCAGCGGGGAACAGTGTATCTCCAAGATGGAGCTAAGTAAGCTGCCTTCTCTGTAAAAATTGATCTTCCTAACACCTGCACTTGGGATAAGCTTCTTCATCCTGTGGCCAGCATGCCATTGATGGGAGGGAAAAAACATTATATGCCTTAAAGACATTTGTGGCATGACGTGTATTGAATTAATGAATGAATGAAGAGCTTCTGTTTTCCTCTACATAGACCCACACCGCCTGCGTGGATCTGTGAAGGCAATAACTTCCTACCGAGACGCTGGCGGTGATGGCCGAGGTCTGCCAGCGCGGAGCAGAGACCAGCGGCAGAGAGAGGAGCCATCCATCTCCTGAGAACCCTGAAGACCGACGTGTTAACCCAGGACCATTTAATATTTTCATTAATGACTTGAAGAATGGAACCAAGACCCAGCTAATCAGATGTCCGCATGATACAAAGCTGGAAGGGATCTTAGCTACTTTGGAGGACAAGATTAAAATACGATCCAAGCTTGACGAATGGCAGAGATGGGCCTAAATCAATAAGAGAATGGCAATAAAGACGAACGCCAGTGCCGTGCACAGAGCCGAGGATATTATCCGGGTACCAAAGGGTGAGGAGAGAAATGAGTTTTGAGGGGGCCGGGAGGAGCCACCTGGAGGTAAATTCATCAAGTCAGAGTATTTGTAAAGTGGAGGCTCAGCTCTGTCATCCAGGGGACCTCAGACATCAGTGAGTTTTAAGAATTACCAGGAGAGCTTGGAAAAATGCAGACGTCCAGGCCTTGAGCCCCCCGCCACCTCGAGACTATGGCTCAGAAAGCTGGAGGGGGGCGGACATGATTTTGGTTGCTGGCCGTCCACAGGTGGCCAGAGCCTGGCAGGGGAGCAGGCAGCCTCTGATCCCACCACTAGTTCTCAAATGTTTGCTCTAGAACACTCGTCCTGTGGGAGCTCTGCAAGAAGTGACTTCCGTGATCAAATCAGCTTAGAAATGCTCCCTTTTAGAAAGAAAAACCAAAAAGATCACAAAGTAAGTGAGCGTATTTATGACTCCAAATTTATCTGCAATTAACTAAACAGCTTGACTTGGTTTAATCCAGAGTGTCCCAGGTTTGTGACCAGAGAGCCATTTATTTCTTCACGTTCCATGGAGGGACAGCTTGTGGAACACACTTCAGAAAATGGGATTCCCATTCAAGACCCTCCCACGTCAAATTCTCTGGGATGTCTCAGTCCTTTTCACTGCCTTGTGCTGAAACGTGTCCAGGGGGCTGGAAATTGAAATCGTTTTGAATGCTGCTCTCTCAGACTTCCCTGGGTCCTCTACCATTTAAGGAGAGGGCAAAAGAAAACTTGCTAGAGGCTTCTGTTGCCTGTTAACAGTACACCGTGTATCCCAGATGAAGGAAGAGAGGGAGGGAGCTTTTCCTTCTTTGTTCATTGTCTTCCTTGAGCTTGTGTCAAAAACTGCTAGTTGCCTCCCCATAGCCTGTTCTCTTTGCGGTCTCAGTAACAGAATCCCCATAGTGTTGAAAGAAGCCCTGTGTCTAACTATAAAACCACAGTCTTCAGCCTCCTTTGCAAATGAGGTGGTCAAGCAGATGCAGGCAGAAGTCACTGGGGAGATTTCGGGGGAATTACTTTATAAGGAACTCACGCATTTGGAAGGCACCCTTTTTGCTCTTCCTCACTTCCTTCTTCTTCCTGTCTGGAATACAGATATAGTAGGAGCACTGGCAGCCATCTTGGGACATGAGGTGAACTCACAGTCGGAAGCCACTCACTAAGCAAGGATGGTATTGCAGAAAGCAGATTTTGATGGCATTGTGAGGTGACCTGGGCAACCCTGTGCTGCCTAAGAGAAAAAGATGCTCCCCACTTTGGTTTAAGCCATTGTTTTTCAGGTCTCTGGTTTACTAGCAGTTAAATGCAATTTTGAATTCACAGAGAGCAGAACCATCAAAACCTTTCTGTCCGGGACGCCTGGGTGGCTCAGTTGGTTGGACGACTGCCTTCGGCTCAGATCATGATCCCAGAGTCCTGGGATCGAGTCCCGCATCGGGCTCCCAGCTCCATGGGGAGTCTGCTTCTCCCTCTGACCTTCTCCTTGCTCATGCTCTCTCTCACTGTCTCTCTCTCAAATAAATAAATAAAATCTTAAAAAAAAAAAAAAATCTTTCTGTCCTAGTGGGGCTGTCACCTTTCCCAGAGACTCACACGGGAGACTCCTATAAGAAGGGACTCGTGTCCGGTGAATGCCTGGCGACCGGCAGGTGCTCCCATCACCGGTCACCTGCACTCCTGGCTTGTTCTCCTCCTCTTCCTGATCTCCTGGACCGGCCTCACCAACTTTGCCACAGGGCCTCCTCTTCACTGTTCCCATTGTGACTCCGGTGTACATTCCAAACCGCACAGAAAGTCTATTTTCTCCCAATAATACAGGCTACCTGCTCGCCCCTGAAGACAGGCAGGAGCCTGGTATCTCGCGTTCCATATTCCCAGTGCCTCCTGGTGACTGAGGAGATGCAGGGACCCGTGGATGGGGGCTGAAGAAACACTGAACACATCAGATCCGTAGACACCTGTACCTACTGTGGCTCTGACATCAGGAAGCACTCGAAGGCAAATCTCACAAGGTTTTACTCAAGGATAATCAGACTCTTATCCCGGACACTCGACACCACAGCAGACCCCACTCTTTCTGCACAGTTCCCAGATTGTAGCCTCTCCTTATAAATGAAACTGTTCCCCCCTAAAAGCTTTGTGAAATTCAAGAGGTCGGTATCTCCTATGTCATGTTTTTCCATCCACTCCCCGGATTGTCTATCAGGTGCCCTGTGCTTCGTCTTTAGCCTCCTTTGGCCAAATAAACCAGTCAGGGCTCCATCCTCCAACTGACTGGATGGCTCAGGGAACAAACCCTCAAATCTGATTACAGGAAAATTCATTACTTGAAGTCTTCCGGCAGGGTTCCAAGCTCATAAAAGAAGCCTCCAGAGGCCTTGGCTTAGAGGAAAAGAGGCCCCCCGTGCTGCTCATCTACACATTGGCAATAATTAACCTGAACTAATTACGGTCAAGCCCCCGGTCAGTCTTTCCAGAGCAGGGCTGCCTCTGGACATGGCGGGTTGCAGAGCGAGATCTTTTCACTCACACACAAAAGGAGCATTCAGTTGATCTTGGCATGAAAGAGCATGAGACCCAGAGAGGATCCTCCAGCAGCCAAAACCAGGGCAGACTGGCAGGGACGTGGTTGGAGCCCCCGTGAGGGGAATGCACCAGAATGTTCTCCACGGAGTCTGCTGCAGGATCCATCAGGAGTCCAGAGCAAAGATGACCGAAAATACCAGCACGTAAAGACAGGCAGCAAGCTAGGATTGGATATGCACATTTCATTTATCCTGTTAACAGATGACATGAGACACCAGGGACAAAAAGAGCACTCCAAAAGAAAAAACAGTCAGTGGTAAGGAAAGGCCACTGACCACGGGCACAGCAACCAGACCACATCATCGCTGTGGCCTTTCCAACGCTCAGCCTCACGCTAGAAATAAAAACATGGGGGCAAAGAAATTACACACGGGGAGATTGTCTTTTCTTTTAAGATGGATAAAATGGCTTCAAACGTTCATATACATATTAACAAGGGGGGGCAAAAGGTGAGAACAAAGGGTGCAACTTTTTAGAAGGCAATTTGTCAACAGATAACAAGTCTTAAAATATGCATGTCCTTTAAGATTGTTGCTTAACAACTTTAGCCTGGGGGCAGTGGCTCTCAAGCAGGGGCTGTTTTGTTACCCAGGGGACACGAGGCAGTCTGTGGATCTTGCTTGTCAAGATACAGTGGGGGGACAGCATCTAGGGGGTTGAGGCCAAGATGCCGCCAGCACTCGGCAGTGCACAGCTCGGCCCCCGCAATAAGAATTATCCGTCCGAACGGTCGATAGCATCACCATTCAGAAACCTTGCCTTAGGGGAGAAACGCAGGTAGGTACACAGGAACACGTAGCCAAGGCTTTTCCATGTAGCACTGCATACAAAGTTAAAAGATTAAAAGCAGTGCATGTCAATAGGGGACTCGCTTAATAAATCACACTTGGTGCATAGACTAGGAGACCAGAAAGCCACTAAAAATTAAATAAATCTCTTCACATGGAAATACATGCATCGTCTACTGCTAAATGAGAACATCTGGTTTCAAAATCATATGCCTGGTAGGATCCTCCTTTTTGTGCACGTATGGGTACAGAAAGCTGTCTGAATGCTTGAAGCCACCGTGTCACGCTTGACAAGGGTTTCCTCTAGGTGGATACACGGTAGGTTATTACAGTTGTTTCTTTTAGCCTGTCGGTGTTTTCTGTTTTTTCTTCCAACAGCACGGCCTAAGGGGACCTTGCAACGCAGCATTTGAGACCGAGGACTTGAGTGTGGGACGCTGGCGGTCCCAGCCGTGGGAAGACCACACACATCTGGCACCAGTGAGCCCGCATTCCCCCAGAGATGGGTTCACACTTCACCCCAATACGGTCACCTCAGGGCATGGCAATATTTCCCTTTTCTCTTCCTGGAAACTACCCAAAGCAACAATTTGTACTAAACCTGGAGACATTTAAAGTTCCGGAACCAAAATTATTTGCAAGGGCTGTCCCAACCTGGGACAGGAACAGGAAGAACATAGGAGGAAGTGGAGAGAAAGCCACCAGACAGAGCTCTGCAAACAAGAGATACCCCCACATGCAGAACTGGAGTGCCTTCTTTATAGCAGTGGGAAAGTAGGGGCTACTGGTTAGCCAAAGGTCATTTTCTGGACATGGTTGGGTTTGAAGAAATGGAGCAGGTAAGCCAAATGAGAAGTCACCCAAACGAGCACAGTGCCTTTGCAGGAAGCAGTTTTCCCTGAAAGCAGTTGAGGAGATGGAATTTGCATGGCAAAACCAAACCTCACTCCCCTCAATAAAAGAAAAACAAATAAAAACCAGCTTCTTACCTCCAATGGCTAGGGAGCCATGAAATCTAACAAACTCATGTACAGTAGACCTTTGCGTTATTTTTAAAAAAATATTTTATTTATTTATTTGACAGACAGAGATCACAAGTAGGCAGAGAGGCAGGCGGGGGTGTGGAGAGCAGACTCCCAGCTGAGCAGAGCCCAATGCAGTGCTCGATCCCAGGACCCTGAGATCATGACCTGAGCTGAAGACCAGAGGCTTAACCCACCGAGCCACCCAGGCGCCCCCCTTTGCATTATTTTTAAGACATCATTGTGCTGGGGACATAGTGCTGAAACAGTGAGACCTGGTTCCTGCCTCTTAGAGCTCCCAGGCTGGTGGGGGAGCCAAAGCCATATGGGGGGTAGGAGCCTGGGCTCTGGAGGCAGACGAACCCAGCATCTAGACGCCACTTCTCCATGAAACCTCTTGGAGACGGTCTGCTTGCCTGCCCGGCAGGGGGAAGGACAACAGCACCTACCTCGTGGGATTGTTGCAGGGTCTACCAACGGTAATGGGCATGAACGTCAGTGCGGTGGCCTGCAGGTAGCAGGGGCCAACTAGATGCTTGCTACCGTCGCCTTCATACAGCCACAGTTACCAGGAGCGGCGACGAGCTGCAGCAGCAGCAGCAGGGAGAGTATGATGAAGGGCGAACAGAAATTGTCCTAAGAGCTTCATCCCAGCGCAGGGTGGGAGGAGGTCTCTTTTAGATGGCGAGCCATAAAAGCCCCAGGAGACAGACCAGGAGTCTCTGGGCATTTATAAAAATCTGGGGGATGATTTGGATTCCACCAGTGTGGGGCACTGGTGTTCCAGCTGAGCTTAGCTGGATCTCAGGAGCCAGGAGACCCCTGCTGACATCTGCCCTATTATAAAGCAGAGGGCCCTCCGACCCCCCACCCCCAGCCCTCCTCTCCTGTCAGCAGGTGCAAGCAGCCTGAAGAAGCGAATGAAATATTTACTGGAAAGATTAGCTTGTCAGTGGAGCCTGGACAGATGGCTATTGATCCTCTGCCCGTCTGTCATCCCTAGCCCATCTGAGACTAGGTGTGCAAGTGGGTTCTCTCTGACCCAGAGCTTGGGAGCGGGGCTGAGGCCCCAGATATGGGGGCACACGGGAAAAGAGGTTTACCATGTGAGAAGGTCTCTGAGATCTAGGCGTGGTCCGAGCGGTCTCTGAGTGTCTGGAAGTCCCCTGCGCTGGGGGCATGGAAAGAGCACAGGAAATTGCAGACTGGTGTTCAAATCCCGTCTTGATTTTGTGACCTCGGGCTCTGTGAGACTCAATTATTCTCATCTGTAAAATGGGAAAAATAACACCTACCTCCTGGAGGTGTTTCAAGACCCAAATCAGGAAGTAGATACCAAAGTTCTGAGAACTACCATTGTTGAAGGGCTGTTTGATCTTAAAAACGTGAGAAGTGGACCAGCAATGAGAACTCTCGTCCTAGTCCCTGAATTCTTCTAACGTGAAACACCATTCAGGGGTCTTGAGGAGTCTGGCTTGTAGGACGTGCTGAAGAATCTGAGCTTTGACCTGAGCACAGTGCTGAGCCACTAAGGAAGAGGTGAGACTTGATAAACTATAGGTTTAGTAAGATCATTATGGCAGTAGGGGGACAAGGCCGGAATTTGTCACAGCTAAAATAACAGCAGTAGGAATACAGAGGCCCCTTGGAGATCGAAGGTATAGGCCTCGATGATTAATTGGCTGGCTGATTGGACATGAGAGATGGGGGGATGGGTGACTCCCACATGCCTGGTGACCCTTTCAGGGAGACAGGAAGCCCCAGGAAGAAGCAGACAAGGGAGGACAATTAGCTTATTTTTAACACCGTAAGACTCCCAAGGAAGGTTCTCTCCCAGGTGGTTGGACGAGCCCAATGCTCAGGGGTCAGATCTGGACACCATAGGATTCAGGAGTCCTCGTCCTCATCACCATCACTTAGTTGGTAATGGAAGCCACCAGAGTGGACAGGGCTCCCAGGAGGATGTCTGATGAGGAGAGAAGGGACCAGAAGGGACAGGCAGAAGGAGATGCTTGTAAAGGGAAGAGAGGTTTCGTGAAAGCCAAAGGAGAGTGAGTTTCAGGAAGGAGGGAGGCAGTGATCCACAGTAGAAGATTATATAGAAAGATCCTATTCTTTTAAAAAACCCTAAAACGTGTCTTCTGAATTTAGGAACAAGGAGGTTATTTCGAACTTGGGAAGGCGTTTCTGTGGGGGCAAGTGAGAGTGCGCGGAAGCTGAGACTGTGCACTGTAGGCAGATCGCTCCTCAGCGGAGGAGGGGAGAGAGGGGGGCGGGCTCCGCAGGGCACTGCGGGAGAAGGGGCTGTTCTAGATCTAGGACCTGGTCATAGGGAGTATTGCAGTGTGGGGGAAGAATCCAGCACACAGAGAGAGGGTTGAGACAGAGAAGGAAGGAAGGATGTCCCCGAGGGCAGGCAGACAGGGTTGGGGGGGCGGTGCTCAGGACACCTCTACAACTACAGGGCAGCCCTTTAGTGAAGGGGGGAGGGCAGCTGAGCCCCAGCAGGGAGGAAGGGTCGCTAAACAGATACCCTACCTGTGTCTATCCTCTTGGGTTGGGAGGTGAGGCCCTCTGATAAGGACATGGAGGGATGGGGTAGGGAATTAAGGCCAAGCAGGAACTTGTAAACAGTCGCTGTGGGACCTAAAGAGGCAGGACGACAGGAAAGGCCTGCCAGGCCGGGGGGAGGCCCCCTGGGATGGAATCCTCCGAGTGAGCTGGGACGGAGGGAGCGGAGTGAGGCTGAAGATTCAGACAGGCGGGCCCTGGGAGTTGATGGTGGAGGACGGGGCGGAGGAGGGTCAGCCAGGACCCCCACCACCAGATTGCCGGGCCGGGGGAGGCATGTCCCATCCCACCCAAATGCGCACGTGGGGAGAAGCAGCGCGAACCGGCTGCGTGGGGACGCTGCCGCTGCCGTCCACAGAAGCTTCTCCCTCTGCATGGGTCTGAACAGTGACCCAGCCTGGCCCCCAGGTGCCGAGAGGACACGGCTGGGCACCTCAGACCTCGGATGCACCTGGCGGGTGCAGCGAAAACCGCAGGGTTGGGGGGTGGTGGTGGAAGGGAGCGCCCGCTGCCTTCTCAGCCTCAGTTTCCCCACCCAGACAATAAGCAGAGCATTTGCAGGAATCCCTTAGGCCGCAGGCCACCGCAGACCCTCTGCAGCGGCAAGCTTCGTGGGAGCGTGGGAGCGCGCGGGTCACAGCCGGCGAAGGGAGGGGGGGCGCGCGGGGCGAGCCCAGTACCTCCGCGCCCGCACCGCCCCCACCGGAGCTGAAGGTGTGGCGAGTCCCGTTAATGAATGGCTTCTTTCGAGGTTATTAAGTTAGGCTGGGGGGGTGGGTGGTCTTTCTACTGCCCTTCCAATTAACCACGCTTTGCTTGCTAAATGTTAATTTGGAGGACGGAGGAAGCCAGGCCTTCAGCAATGCTGCCTCTTAGGCAGGTTAATTGCTGGTAAGTGTTGCACCTGGAGCACTGGGCCCAGTGATGAAGGGCTTGGGAGTCCCTTGGAGGGTCCTCCTAGACTTAACCCCTTGGTGACCGACACGAGGGCCGAGAAGAACCCCAGTGGGTCCTCCTGGGTTTTTGAGCAAGTGTGTTTGTTCACGGTGCACTCCTCGCGGGTGAGAAGAGCTCGGTGGACCCGTTCCACGGGTTTGTCCTGAGAGTCAGGTATCCATCGAGAGAATGTTGGCAAAAATGCTTCTTGCCACCGTAGCAACGGCTGGTACCCGCCTCTGGCCCCCTCACATAATTACCATTTCTTTTCTGCTATGAGAAAGTTTAAGACTTACTCTCATAACAACTTTCAAGTAGGCAATGCAGCAGCTGTAATCGCCACGCTGTAGTCAGAGCCTCCAAACTTGTTAATCTTATAACCGGAAGTTGTAAGACCAATATCTTCCTTTGACCAATATCTTCCCATCCTCCCTCCCCGCCCACAACTACCATTCTTGGCTTCTGTGAATTTGGCTTTTTTAAAAATTCCACATATACATGATTAACATACGAGATACATATCATGTAGCATTTGTCTTTCTCTATCTAGCTTATTATCACTTAACATAATGCCCTTAAATTTTATTCAAGTTGTTGAGAAGGGCAGGATTTCCTCATTTCTCACGGCTGAATAATACACCGTATACACGCATCACAGGTACATCTCACATCTTTATCCATTCATCTGTTGAAGAACATTCGGGTTGTAGCCCATCTTGCTTATTATGAATAATGCTGCAATGAATATGGGAGCTCAGATATCTCTTCGAGATGCTGTTTTCATTTCCTTCTTTTGATTTTTTAAAGGTTTTATTTATTTATTCTCTATTTATTTGAGAGAAAGAGAGAGAGCGCAGACGCAAGAGAGAGATCACAAGCAAGAGTAGGGAGAAGCAAGCTCCTGGCTGAGCAATGAGCCTGACAATGGGGCTCCATCCCAGGACCCTGGGATCGTGACCCCAGCCAAAGGCAGACGCTTAACCGAATGAGCCCCCCAGAGCCCCCCATTTCCTCCTGATATATACCCAGAAGTGGGATTGGTGGATCAGATGGCTGTTCTGGTTCTAATTTTTTGAGGAAATTCCATGCTGTTTTCCATAGTGGCTGTCCTGTCTGCAGATTCTTTCAGGGCATTATCTATTCGAAAAATAAAAATTTAAAAAGAATATCCATTCCACAAGAAGCCCCTATGCTCCTAAGCACCACTGTGAGCAGAGGGTGTAGTTGTCAGCTGGGTTCAGACAGGCAGAAGGAGTGAGGAAAATCAGGAAGACACAAATGTGACAGTTCTGTGGTGGCCGAGGCTGCACAGGAAGCCGGCCTCACAGATGCTCTCTCTGTTCTGAGACTGATCCCATCCAGCTCACCCGCCAACCCATAAACCTGTCCTCTTCCCCACCAACCTAGGTGGATTCTTGGCCTCTTCCTTCTTTTCAGAAAGGGTAGAAATAGAAAGTTCAGAGTAGAAGCTGTCCCATTTCCAGTGCTTTCTCTCACAAGATCAGTTCAGAGCACGGGAGCCCAGCCCAGGAGTGGCAGGGGGGGAGGGAAAGATGGACAGAGGGAGAAGACCCTTCCAGGAGGCCTTTAAGAGTCAGCTCATTCTTCAGCTGAATCATCTGTACTCGGAGCTGCCACAGGCGGCCCCCGGGCTGGGATCAGGGGCGCGTCCACTGGGCAGTTGCTGGAGCAGCAGCTCCTACTGTGCAGACTCCAGCAAGAGGCAAGATGGGGGGAAATGAATTTACAGGAACTTCTCACAAACATTATTCTGTGTGGTTACAACATTTCAATATATCTCTTTTTTTAGAGGGGAAGGAGTAATGAGTCATCTGAAGGACATGTTTGGGTAAGAAACTCTCTCAGCGTAGAGTGGGCTGGCTTTGGGTTTCACAGGCTGCTGGCGCGGGCGGTGCACATCTCATTTGCAGGTGGAGCTCACTTTGTCAGTGCCGGAGAGAAGTCAGGCTGGCGGCTGTCACCAGCAATTCTCCTTCTTCTTCAGCAGGGCACAGCCTCTTCCAAAAGTAGCAGTTTGAGGGACACCTGGGTGGCTCAGTCCGTTAAGTGTCAGACTCTTGGTTTTGGCTCAGGTCATGATCTCAGGGGCCTGGGATCGAGCCCGGCAGTGGGCTCCATGCCCAGCAGGGAGTCTGCTTGAGATTCTCTCTCTCCCCTCCTGCATGCTTTCTCTCAAATAAATAAATAATATTTTTTAAAGATTTGGTTTTGTTTGGTACAATATCATTTATGTAAATGTGGGCAGGAAGCTATGTATATGTATGTCTGTGTGTTTATACACATATATCCCCAGAAGGATCCAGAGACGTGTTCACACTGGGTGCATCCAGGGGAGCTCAGTAGCCCAGAGATTGTCTCAGTTAGGAGACAGGATAGGTGCTGTAAGACGTGACCCAGGATACAAGGCTTAAACAAGATAGCATTTCATTTCTCTGCCACATACCAGGGCTGGTAGAATGGCAATGAAGGGTCAGAGACTCCCAGGCTCCTCCCATTTAGTTGTCCTGCCATTGCTATGGTGTTGCCGAGCTCCGCATGGACAAGGACGGCTCCCCACCACATCTGCATTCTGGTCAACAGGAAAGGGGGAGTCAAGGGATTGGTAGGCACATCCCTGTCCTTTAGAGGAGCCCAGCAATGTTGATCACGCTGCTTCCTTTGGCCAGAACTCAGTCACTTGGCCACACCGAGGAAGTGTCTTCAGTGGAGCATTCAGGATCCTGGCTAAAATTTGGGGCTTTATTTCCAACAGAAGAAGGAAAGACAGAAGGGGACAAATAGTGGTCTTCATTTGCACTAGGATGAAGAAGCCATTTTCACTTTATATATCCATCTTAGACCCTTCGAACCATGTGCATTAAGAAAAATTTTAGGTTGGAACAATGTATTACATTGGAAGTCACAAATTGAGCACATGCACCCACCTCTCCGCTATGCCGTGGACTCATTAGAATAAAATATAAGGTGTTTTAAAGAGAATCAAATCATATCAGTGCCAGAAAACAAGAGAGGGTGGCAGCAGATCAGAAAGTCTGAGAAAATGCAGGAAGCCAGAAGTCGATGGAAATGGGTTAACTGAGAAAGATTGAAGGTGAACCATAGCCCCAGACTTCAGGACCAAGAACTTCCTTCTCAAGAGAGTCCCAGAGAAACTCCCAACTCAGACCCAAAAGCTCCAAAACAGAAATACAGGGCATCCTCAGAATAACTGAGCAAGGGCCTGTACTCAGTAGGGGTCCCCACCTTTCTCCCTTGCCCCAACCCCCAACCCATAAGGAGAAACTATGATTTCCAAAACTATGGGTGATCTATACAAGAAGGGATCCCAATATGGGTGTCAAAACTCACCAGAGAAGTAGGATAGAGCTTAGCATCTCTCTAGACATTCACAAGGGACATTCGTGTCAGGGGAAGAGGGTATTTCTCAGTCCAAAAGGAGAACACAGTGAAGTGCTCCAGCCCATTACTGAAAATTCTTCTTACAGCGGCAAGTATGGGGATCCCCAGCTTGCAAGCCAGAGGTAAGCCCGCTGACCTGTAGCCAGCCTGCCCCTTCAAAAAAAGAGACCACCTGGGAAATGTGCCTTGCCGGCTACATAGACAGATTAATCTAGTCTTTCATTTATTAAAGGGAATGGACAGCCACGGGTCACCAAATGTTTGAGGAAAACCTCATCAAAAATCTTCCAACAAACAAGAGCCCAGGGCCAGATGGCTTCCCAGGGGAATTCTACCAAACGTTTAAAGAAGAATTAATACCTATTCTCCTGAAACTGTTCAAGAAAATAGAAATGGAAGGAAAACTTCCAAACTAATTTTATGAGGCCAGCATTACCTCAATCCCAAAACCAGACAAAGATTCCACCAAAAAGGAGAATTACAGACCAATTTACTTGATGAACATGGATGCAAAAATTCTCACCAAAATACTAGCCAATAGGATCCGACAGTACATTACAAGATTATTCACCACGACCAAGTGGGATTTATTCCTGGGCTGCGAGGTAGGCTCAACATCCACAAATCAGTCAATGTGATATAATACATCAGTAAAAGAAAGAACAAGAACTATATGATACTCTCAGTAGATGCTGGAAAAGCATAGTACAGCATCTTTTCTTGATCAAAACTCTTCACAGTGTAGGGATAGAGGGTACATACCTCAATATCATCAATGAAAAACCCACCACGAATATCATTCTCAATGGGGAAAAACTGAGAGCTTTTCCACTAAGGTCCGGAACATGGCAGGGATGTCCATTATCACCACTGCTATTCAACATAGTACTAGAAGTCCTAGCCTCAGCAATCAGACAACAAAAAGAAATAAAAGGCATCTGAATCAGCAAAGAAGTCAAACTCTCACTCTTTGCAGATGATATGATACTTTATGTGGAAAACCCAAAAGATTCCACCCCAAAACTGCTAGAACTCGTACAGGAATTCAGTAAAGTGTTAGGATATAAAATCAATACATAGAAATCAGTTGCATTTTTATACACCAACAGCAAGACAGAAGAAAGAGAAATTAAAGAGTCAATCCCATTTAAAATTGCTCCCAAAGCCATAAGATACCTAGAAATAAACCTAACCAAAGAGTCAAAGAATCTCTACTCAGAAAACTACAAAGTACTCATGAAAGAAATTGAGGAAGACACAAAGAAATGGAAAACATTCTATGCTCATGGATTGGAAGAACAAATATTGTGACAATGTCTATGCTACCTAAAGCAATCTACACATTTAATACAATCCCTATTAAAATACCATCAATTTTTTTCAAAGAAATGGAACAAATAATCCTAATATTTATATGAAACCAGAAAAGACCCCGAATAGTCAGAGGAATGTTGAAAAAGAAAGCCAAAGTAGGTGGCATCACAATTCCAGACTTCAAGCTCTATTACAAAGCTGTCATTATCAAGACAGTATGGTACTGGCACAAAAACAGACACATAGATCAATGGAACAGAAGAGAGAGCCAAGAAACGGACCCTCAACTCTATGGTCAACTAATCTTTGACAAAGCAGGAAAGAATGTCCAATGGAAAAAAGACAGTCTCTTCGACAAATGGTGTTGGGAAAATTGGACAGCCACATGCAGAAGAATGAAACTGGGCCATTTCCTTACACCACATACAAAAATAGACTCAAAATGGGTGAAAGACCCCCATATGAGACAAGAATCCATCAAAATCCTTGAGGAGAACACAGGCAGCAACCTCTTCAACCTCAGCCGCAACAACTTCTTCCTACAAACATCACCAAAGACAAGGGAAGCAAGGGCAAAAATGAACTATTGGAACTTCATCAAGATCAAAAGCTTTTGCAGAGCAAAGGAAATAGTCAACAAAACCAAAAGACAACTGACAGAATGGGAGAAGATATTCACAAAAGACATATCAGATAAAGGGCTAGTATCCAAAATCTATAAAGAACTTATCAAACTCAACATCCAAAGAACAAATAATCCAATCAAGAAATGGGAAGAAGACATGAACAGACATTTCTGCAAAGAAGACATCCAGATGGCCAACAGACACATGAAAAAGTGCTCAACATCACTCAGGATCAGGGAAATACAAATCAAAACCACAGTGAGATACCACCTCATACCAGTCAGAATGGCTAAAATTAACAAGTCAGGAAACAACAGGTGTTGGCAGGGATGCGGAGAAAGGGGTACCCTCCTACACTGTTGGTAGGAATGCAAGTTGGTGTAGCCACTCTGGAAAACAGTATGGAGGTTCCTCAAAAGGTTGAAAATACAGCTAACCTATGATCCAGCAATCACACTACTGGGTATTTACCCTAAAGATACAAATGTAGTGATCTGAAGGGGCACATACACCCAAATGTTTATAGCAGCAATGTCCACAACAGCCAAACTATGGAAAGAACCTAGATGTCCATCAACAGATGAATGGATAAAGAAGATGTGGTACACACACACACACACACACACACACACACACACAGGAATATTATGCAGCCATCAAAAGAAATGAAATCTTGCCATTTGCAACAACATAGATGGAACTAGAGGCCATTATGCTTAGTGAAATAACTCAATCAGTGAAAGACAATTATCATATGATCTCTCATATGAGGAATTTGAGATGGCAGGGTGGGGGTTTTGGGGGGTAGGGAAGGAAAAAAGTGAAACAAGATGGGATCGGGAGGGAGACAAACCATAAGAGACTCTTAATCTCACAAAACAAACAGAGGTTGCTGGGGGGAGGGAGGTAGGGAGGGTGGTTGGGTTATGGACATTGGGGAGGGTATGTGGTATGGTGAGTGCTGTGAAATGTGTAAGCCTGATGATTCACAGACCTGTACCCCGGGGCTAATAATACATTATATGTTAATAAAAATAATTTTAAAAAATGTTTGAGGAAAACCAATAGCAGGAAAGCTAAACAAAGAAAAATAAAACAAGCCACCTTGGAAAATATAAGACACAGTAGGGAATATTCAAGAAGAAAACTCTAAGTATCTTTGGACAGATTTGAGAGAATGTTAAATCTCTAAAACAAGATCAGGCTGCCATTAAAAAGGGAGCCATGAGGAGAACAGGAAATCATTTCTGTATATACAAAAGGGTTGTCAAAGTTTAAAAATCCAGCAAACAGAAGGAATAATATAGCTAAGACTGGAAACCAGACCAGTTATCTTGAAGTCAATGAAATCTACAACACAAGAAAAAAACACAAAGTAGTGAAAAATGAAAGAAAAGTCCATAGACAGATAAAGATTCAGGAAGATCACATCCATTCATTCAGTAGGAGTTTGAGGAAGAAAGAACTGCCCCCCCTCAAAAAAAAAAAAAAGATAAAGAAAAAGAAAAGAGAAGAAAAAGAAAAAAGAAAAAGGCGGGGGGTGGGGATCAAAGACATAACAGAAAATTTTTCTTAGCTAGGGGAAAACACAAATCTTCAAATTGAAAGAGCCCACCATGTATCAAGCGGGATAAATGAAAGCGAGATTCAGACTTAGATACTTAACAAAATTTCAGAACAACGATAAAATCTCAAAGTCCTCCAGAAAGAAAAAAAATAGGTCAGCTTACCAAGGAGTGCAAATCTGACTAACATCAGATTTCACATCACAAATACTTTTAAACCATGACTTTAAAATTCCAATGAACTATGAACTTGAGCCTAAATTACAGTGTTGGCCAAGCCAGCAGTCAGCTGTGCTGGGAAATCTTATGATGGCGGCTCTTAAATTCACAAATCACTCAAGGGGTTACTGCAGGAAAGCCAAAGGAATGCAGGAATGAGATTTCAAGGAACATGAGATTAAAACAAACTACTAAAGAACAATGATAGCTGAGTAAAAATGAGGAAAGTAAAAATGAAATTAGAAGGCAGATTTGACACAGGGACTATAATCAGTAATCCAGTAACAACTCTGTATAGCGACTGTTGGTAACTAGACCTACCACGGTGATCACTTCATGTATAAGGATATCAAATCACTATGCTGTACACCCTGCAACTCACAGGATATTGTATGTCAATTATAATTCAATTTAATTAACTTTAAAAATAAAGTGGGAAATTCCATTAGAAAAAAAAAAAGACTGCTTTGAACCTTGACAATTTCGTGGTCATCGTTAAGTACGTGGGATTTTCTTTATTTCACTGTAGATCTGATTTCATTTTGTTCTGCTGTGATTAATATTTACATAACCACAGTACAGTGAATGCTATTTTTATTGGGTTTAACTATGTAGAACTTCAAGCCTGGAAGACTTGACTATGGTTTCTGGAACAGAATGTAAATGTTATAAACCATGAACATGGGGAAAATGATGGTGTTATGTGTTGCTGTGGAAGAGTGCACAGTCCAGGAGGAAGTAAATGTAAGTTGCAGAGTAATAGCAATAGTATGGACCCCACTGGTATATATACATATTGTTATAGATGTAAATTACATGCCCAGTAAAACACCTGGAAAACCTTCATTCAATTTCACTTTCTAAACTTCTGTATATTTTTGAATTTTTACAAGCAAGCTTAGCTTTTGTAATTAAAACATTTTAAATAGAAATATTGGTTTGAAGATTTGCTTAATTATTAGCCTGCCTGAGGGACTTAAGGTTTTTGGTGAGGCCCAAACAAAAAACCCTGAGTAAAAAGAACTATGTGTTGTGGAACCTGCATCTAAAGCAAGGTAGAAATGTTGGCTGGTCTAAATTTGTCAAAATAAAACAAAACAAAACAAATTCTCTGTGGACCAAAAACCAATGAAAGATCAACACTGCCATCTGCTGAGGACTTCTTGGAGAAAAGGCTGAGTTGGGATGGCTTTCTGTTTTGTTCTTTTGGGTTTTTTTTGTTTTTTGTTTTTTTTTTCTTTTCAGCGTAACAGTATTCATTGTTTTTGCACCACACCCAGTGCTCCATGCAATACGTGCCCTCCCTAATACCCACCACCTGGTTCCCCCAACCTCCCACCCCCCCCCCTTCAAAACCCTCAGGTTGTTTTTCAGAATCCATAGTCACTCATGTTTCACCTCCCCTTCCAGTTTCCCTCAACTCCCTTCTCCTCTCCATCTCCCCATGTCCTCCATGTTATTTGTTATGCTCCACAAATAAGTGAAACCATATGATAATTGACTCTCTCTGCTTGACTTATTTCGCTCAGCATAATCTGTTTTGTTTTTTAAGTTCACAGTACCTCCTGAGACCGGCACAGACCTGAAATCTGGTTTATCTTCTCCTGGGAGCATGGACTCCAAGCAGTATGAGTAGGAAATCGGGATCGTACAGAGAGATGCTCAGGAGGGCTTGGGCAAGGGTTTCAGAAATGGCAAAGAGCTGGCCCAAGGGACAAGACGATCTCCAGTTTCTGAGATCGTCAGAAACTAAGGCAAAGCCTTGGTGTGTGGGACCAATGACGAGGGGGAATAGGATACCAGAAAGGACTTTTTCTTTTCATAAGTATTTCTCTCCAGAAATATACTGTGAAACAGTGAATACATCCCTGGTCACTAAAAATGGATGGAGAGGCAGGATAACCCTCCATCCTGAGGTCACAGCAAGAATGTCTGCATTTCTGAGAAGTCAGATTACATGGCCCTGGCAAGCAGGAATTCAACAAGTCCCTCTTGGGTGCCTACTGTGTGGAGTACTGGGCAAGTCCCCTTACAGCAGGGACACCCATCCACAGACTGGCCTTTGGAACAACTCCCACAGAGCCAAGATACCAAAGAGCCCAGGAGTCAAACTAGATCTGGTGAGCCTCTGCCAAGCCCAACTTGGGTTTATCGAGCCTCGGATTTCCATATCATACTCATCCAGGCTTAGGACACATTCCTTAAAAACATAGGCCCTGGGGCATCTGGGTGGCTCAGTTGGTTAAGCGTCTGCCTTTCGCTCAAGTCATGATCCCAGGGTCCTGGAACTGAGGCCCCACCTCAGATTCCCTTATCAGTGGGGAGTCTGCTTCTCCTCCCTCTGCCTTTCTCCCCTTGCTTGTGCTCTCTCACTTGGGTGCTCTCTTTCTCTCAAATAAATAAATAAAATCTTAAAAAAAAAAACCTTAAAAAAAACCCATCTAACAAACCAAACTCTTACTCCTTTATATTTTAATTTTTTTATGTCCTGTTAGTCACCATATAGTCCTCATTAGTTTTTGATATAGTGTTCCATGATTCATTGCTTGCGTAAAACACTCAGTGCTCATTACAACACATACCCTCTTTAATAATCATCACCCAGATACTCCATCCTCCGCCCCCCCCGCCCCACTTTAAAACCCTGTTTGTTTCCTGCAGTCCATAGTCTGTCATGGTTCTTCTCTGCCTCTGATTCCCCTCCTTTATTTTTCTCTTCCTTCTCCTAATGTCCTCCATGCTTTTCCTTCTGTTCCACAAATAAGTGAAACCATATGATTATTGTCTTTCTCTGCTTGACTTACTTCCCTTAGGATCATTTCCTCCAGTCCCATCCATGTCAATGCAAATGGTGGGTATTCATCCTTTCTGATGGCTGAGTCATATTCCATTGTATATATGGACCACATCTTCTTTATCCATTCGTCTGTTGAAAGTATCAGCGTCCCAGTAACAGCAAAGCAGACTTCATTCTCTGATGAGTTTAAAAAAGAAACATAAGGAAAAAACTATTAGGATCACAAAATACTAGAACTGGAAAGACTTCCAAAATCATCCAGTTCACAATGTTTATATGCTGGGCTGAGTTCTAGAATGCTGTAAGTAAGTATTCTGAGTGTTTGTCAGTCTGGAAGGACAGTACAAGAATAATTTAAAGATGTGAATGATTTTTATAGAAATTGCTATATTGTCAATACTCAGTAAGTATTTAAGTATAAAAAGTATTCTTTCACTTTAAATAATTTAAATAAAAAATCCCCAAACTTCATCTTACTAAAAGGTGCTGGGTTCTAAGGACAGCCCACTGTCTTAGAAAAAATAAAATCAAGTGCAAGAAAAATTTAAAGAAAAGGACATGGGTGGAGCTGATGGAAGAAATGAACAGAATAGCAAGAGTGAAGCCAGGGATTAGTGGAGCCACGAGGAAGACGAAGGAAGGGAGGCTGGGGATTGAGTTGAACCTATGGAATAATTTGGGGAGGACTGCCATTGTAAGAGTACCGAGTCCTCTAATCCACAAACATAGAGTGTTTCTCCCTTTATTTAGATCCCTAAGTTCTCAGGAATTACATAAATTTCAATGAAATCAGTCTATTTCTGTGTTCTCTTTGTGCTATTGAGTGGTTGTTTGTTTGTTGTTGTTGGTTTTTTTTTAATTTAGGGGATTGTTCTTTGTTAATATAGAGAATTCAATAGATCTTTTGTGTATGTATTGTACTTGTATTCTATAACCTTGATAAATTTACTAGTTCTAGCAGTTTTTTTGTGGATTCCTTAAGATCCTATAGGATCATGTCACTTGTGAATAAAGACAGTCACCCCCCCCCCACTACTTTAAATGACTCCTTCTTTTTAGGGATACCAAGTGGGGGAGCTAGATAGAAGCTTCACTACAAGGCTGAATAGAGATAATGAGAGTAGACATTCTTCACTTGTTCCTGATTTCAGGAGAAATGTGCTCTCCCTCCATTAAGTATGTTAGACATGGTTTTTCATAGATTGAAGAGTCCTTCCTTAGGTTGAAGAAGTTGCCTTCTATTCCTACTTTGTTGAGTGTTTATCATTAATGGGTGTTGAATTCTTTTTTTGGGGGGGGTGTTGAATTCTATCCGATGCTTTTCCTGTTGTCTATTTAATTGATCATATGGGTTTTATCCTTTTATCAATATGGTGTAAAGGATTGATTTGGGGATGGTAAATCAAGCTTGCAGCACTTGGATAAATCTCATTTAGTCCTGATGTATAAACCTTTTTATTTTTTGCTGGATTCAGTTTGCTAATATTGTGTTAAGGATTTGTATCTATCTTTGTGGGATTTAAATAACTTTTTAAATATAGGTATTTAAAAGCACAAGTTTCCCTGTCAGCACTGTTTTAGCTGCATGCCATGAATTTGGATGTTTTTGTTTTCATTTAGTTAAAATTATTTTCTAATTTCCCTTGTGGTTTCCTCAATGAGTTATTTAGAAAATGTGTTAATTTCCAATACATTTGGGGATTTCTTTCTGTGGTGACTTCTAATTTAATTTCAACATGGTTGGAGAAGATACTACCTATGATTTCAATTTGTTGCTGTTGTTGTTGAGACCTGTTTTATGGCACAGTATATGGTCTTCTCTGGAGAATGTTCCATGTGGACTTGAGAAGAGTGTATCTTCTGCTGCTGGTGGCTGGTGTTCTACAAATGTAGGACAAGTTGACTAACAGTGTTCTTTTATTTGCTTTTTTGTTTGTTCTATCAATTGTTGATAGATTGTTCTATCAGTTATTGAGAATAGGATATTGAAATCTCCACATATTATTGTTGAATTAATTATTTCTTCTTTCACATCTGTCCCTTTTTCTTCATGTATTTGGGGTTCTGTTGGTAGGTGCATATACACTAATGGTTGTTATATCTCCCTGATATATTGACCCTTTTAAAAATCATTCGAAATGTCCTCTATTTCTGGTAACATTTCTTGTCTCGAAGCCCGTTTTGCCCGATACTAATATAGCTATTCCTGCTTTCTTATGGTTACCATTTGCACAGTATATGTTTTTCCATACTTTTACTTTCAAACTATTTGTCTTTGAATCTTAAGTGTGTCTCTTGTAAACACCATATAGTTGAGTCTTATTTTTTTTTATCCATTCTGACAATTTCTACCTTTTGAGTATTTAGTCCAATCACATTTAATGAAATTATTGGTATGCTTAGAGTTATGGCTAACATTTTGCTATTTGTTTTCCAAATGTCTGTATCTTTTTGCTTCTCTGTCCCTCTCTTGCTACCTACTTTTGTGTGCCATTTTAATTTCTGTTGATTTTTTAACACTGTTTTTTTTAAGTATTGTGTTAGTGCTTGCTCTAGGGACCATGACAATATGCATTTCAATTTGTCACAGTCTTCTTCATTTTAACACTAACATAATTTCAATAAAACATAAATGTTTGTTTCAATATAGCTCCATTTCCTACTCCCTCCTTTGTGCTGTTATTATAATACACATTGCATCTATGCTAGAGTGTTGCGATTATTGCTCTATACAGTAACATGCCATTTAAAAAAGAAAAGATACATTTATTGTGTAGGCAAATGTCTCCCCAAGATTCTCATCCTCTGGTTATTCAATCAAGGTACTGCCAAGAAAGGACTTTGCAAATGAAATTAAGGTTACTAAATGGGGAAATTATCCTAGATTATCCAGATGGGCCCATTGTAATCACACTGTAATCACACATAATCTATAAACAATAGAAGAGGGAGGTAGAAGAGTCCATCAGAGAGAAATGCAATGGGAGAGAGAAACGAGATGAGGCAGGAGAGAACAGGGAGATGAAGTATGAAAAGGACCCATATTACTGTTGTCGGCTTTATTACTGTTGAAGATGGAGGAAAGGAACCAATAGCCAAGAATTGCAAGTGGCTTCCAGAGGCTGAGAATAACTTCTGGGACAGTCAGCAAGGAAATGGGGACCTCAGTCTTGCAACCGCATGGAGCCGATTTTACCAACAACCTGACTGAGCTTGGAAGTGAATTTATCCTAAGCCTCCAGAAGGAATGCAGTACAGTCAAGACCTTGATTTTGACCTTCTAAAACATGGAGCAGAGAACCAACTCAGCCACATTATACTTGGACTTCTGAACTACAGAAGCATGTGATCATAAGAGGGTATTGTTCTAAGACAGGACATTGGTGGTAATTTGTTACATCGGTAATGCATGTACCATTTCCAGTAGTCCTCTTTGCATCCTGTGGGTTCGAGCGACCATCTGGTGTTATTCATTTTCATTCTGAAGGGTTTCTTTAAAAGCAGATCCACAGGCAACAAACGGAGTCTTTTTATCTCTTTACTTTGCCACCTTTTTTTTTTTTTTACCTTCATTTTTGAAAGCCAGTTGTATCCAAATCCTCCCAACCAAAAATCTCTGAGCTTCCTGAAAGTGCAAGCATCACCCATGAGCCCAACATCCCTCCGCTGGCCTTGAGTCAGAGATTCCCAAGGGGACTGTTATCCTAAGCAGGCTTAAGATTAGATATAGAAATACCGGACACTCTGGGGCCTACTGGAGAGTGGTAACTTAATCACAATCTGCAGGCCCTAAATCTGAGTCACACCCACAGTGTGGATGTTGAGCCCTTCTGAGCTGCTGGAGGGGCCTCAGGGTAGCAGGAGTCACCTTCCCTACACTCCTGTGTATCCAAGAGTTGGAAAAGGAAGGAAAGGTCTGGGCTTGGTGTATAAAATTATTGTACCCAGTGCCCTCCCTGAGCCTCCCCTACTCAGGAACCAGAGACAAATGTGCCCATGGCATATTCTGCCTGCACTGTTTGTAACTGCTGTAGCCTGTTCAGATCTAGGTAGGTCTGCTACATATTGAGAACATCTAGAATGTTCGGCTAAGTTTTTTTTTGGGGGGGGGGGTGGTTCCTGTTGTTGTTGTTTCAAAGATTTTATTTATTTATTTGACATAAAGAGATCACAAGTAGGCAGAGAGGCAGGCAGAAAGAGGGGAGGAAGCAGGCTCCCCCCTGAGCAGAGAACCCAATCCCAGGACCCTGAGATCATGAGCTGAGCTGAGCTGAAGGCAGAGGCTTTAACCCACTGAGCCACCCAGGTGCCCCCCTGTTGTTGTGTTGAGAGATTTTTGAGGCCTCACTCTCTCTCCTTGAGACTGAGGTGAGCACCAAGGCTGGCTCGGGGCCTTACCCAGCTACCACTGGGCCTCCCAAGCTGCAAGGCTTTGAACTCCCACATCCGACTCTCAGGGAACAAGCCAGAAGTGAAAGCAGCTCACAAAGGGGAAGCCCAGTGAAGGAAACACAGTGACTCCTGAGCCTCTTATCTGCTCTCTCTGGCTTCACCCCCAAAAATGCACACCCAGTTCACCTTTACCCACTCCCTAAACGCTCTTCTCAGTCCTCTGTCCCCTCCTTAGGGCACTTCGTTGGCCACCATCTCTCCTAGTTGCAAAAATCAGGTGAGATCATATATATGAAAACACGTGGAAAAACTCAAACACTAGGTAATGACAAGTGCAATCGTCTCTCCGCATCTGGAATTAAGTCTCAAAAGTGTATTTAATCCACCCCACACTGAATGCCCACATCTAGTTCAGCTTATGAATCCAATGACCACCTGACTCCTCTTTTGAGTATCAGGGGTGCCAAGCAACAGTTCTAATGTTATTTTAAGGTTGATGTCCATAACCTTTCCCACATAGTTTTTGGCATGTAGGTGGCTCAGCCGGTTGAGCGTCTGACTCTTGGTTTTGTTAGGTAGTGATCTCATGGGTCAGTGGATGAAGTCCCCAGGACAGGAACACCACTCAGGCTCAGCACGGGGGCTGCTTAAAGATTCTGTCCCTCTGCTCCTCCCCGCACCTACACACACACTAAAATAAATCTTTAAAATAGATAAAAATGCCTAGCATTACCAAAGTTTCTCAATCACACCTCCCTTTAAGCAAAGAACCAGACATCCTCTACACCATCTACTCCAACATTGAGATCCCAAGTGTTTTAGTGCTGCCTACCACAGTATGTGCACATTCTTTTAGTGGTCTATGCCAATATTCCCCTTTCCTTCCGATTTTTCTTATCCTCTCAACGGATTCTTTCCCCTTTGAAATACTTAAATTGCCAATCCTCCTTTATAATTCTACTCCTTCTAATAGAAAATAGTTATCTTAAACTTCTTACCTTTCCCGTTTCTCTTTAGCTCTCACAAAGAATCCTTCATTTCCATAATGATTTAGTATTATTTATTTCCCAATTCTTAAAAATTATGCATGGCTGAACCATATATGACTGAGCGTCAGCTTTTGTAACATCAACTTTTTCTACTCATCTTTCAGAATAGCCCCATTGTTTTGTAAATCCTCAACTGTAAAACAAACAGTGCAGAGTTGCAAGGTATGTCTGTGAGACCACATACGTAGAAACATTTTTTCTAAATTAGAAGAGGCCAGTATGAAACTGGTTCTGCTGTTTCTCTACATCTGTGTTTTAAAAATAATTTCACTTTTTTCCATGTTTCGACAAAAGCTCTACATGCTGGTGATGTGTCTTCTTTACTATGGAGAAGGAAAAAGAAAATCCCTAAATCCAGTCTTTGAACTGAAGTGACAGTCTGTAATGCAAGAGCAACAAGCCAGTCCGCAAAACCCCTCCCAGCGGTTAGTCAAGAGTTTGGGGGCCACATCTCTTCATCCACTCTCTGCTCTGTTTTCTCATGAGCCAAGTACCCACTGCCCGCATACTAACTGTTTAAATCTACTTTTAAAAAGGGGGTATAGCGCCCAAGTGGCTCAGTAGGTTAAAGCCTCTGCCTTCGGCTCAGGTCATGATCCCAGGGTCCTGGGATCGAGCCCCGCATCGGGCTCTCTGCTCAGCAGGGAGCCTGCTTCCTTCTCTCTGCCTACTTGTGAGCTCCATCTGTCAAATAAATAAATAAAATCTTAAAAAAAAAAAAAAAAGGAAAGGCTATTTTTACAAATTATGCCAATTCTCACAGATCCTTAAATTAGGAAAAGATGAGAACCCTCTAAGTTTCCTTTGAAAACAACTGCAAAACTTTTGAGAATCAAAATACTTTCACTTTAACACAACCTTAGCAAATTTGCTGAGCAAGAGACAACGTAGTTCACAGGGAGGCAGGTCCCATCCTGCACACTGACAGGTCAGCACCCCTGCGTATGTGGGAAGCAGCTACCGTGCCCATGGAGGCACCTTGGGGCTGGGGCACTTCTCAACCATGTAACCTGTACTGGGGAATAATCCAGAAGTTCTAATGTCTATCTACAGCAACTACATTTCATAACAGCATGGCTCAGTCCAATATACACACTTTATTTTAAATTATGCCACTAGTACTTGGGAAAAAAAAAGTCATTTATTTGCACTGCTTCCATTTTTCTACTGTAGTGTTAGGAATTGACATAAGCATCGCTCTTCTACTTCCTATTTACAACTTATTCAGAATATTACTACAAATACAATATACAACTTTAAAAACTTCTGGGGAACTGCAGTTTTTGTTTTTCTTTCCTCTTTACAGGTTTCTCAAAATCATTCAATTTAAATGAAAATTTATATGGATATTTTCTGTACACATCTGAAAGGGCAGAAATCCCACTGATAAAGCCAAAAGAATTTTGCACAAATACAATAAAATACAGAGAACAAAAACTATAGAAGATGTTATCTGGGGTACAAATATAAACAATACAGTACCATTTGAGTAATTTAGCAACATAACACTCATACTTTATAGAAATAAAACTGCAAACCTGGAGAATGCTCTGACAAATATTAAACATTATATATACAATGAGGTAAATGTACCTTGGTCTCTTGAGAGGTAATTTAAGTTTAAAGCAATTGACACTTTGAAGCATCTCCTTGACACATAAAGAAATACCGAACACCCCATTCCATTGGCACAATGTGAAAAAGGGATATCAAAACACGGTTCATGATATTCAATTCACAAATCTTGTCAAAATATAAAAACAAATTCAATTAAGTTCTTTTCTTTGAGCTTTAAGAAACAGGCTGAATGTTATTAACACATTCTTGAAAGTCTACAGTTACAAATAAGATTGCATAATGGTGCCGACAAGTTTAAGAGTACGGACAATCCTCAGAAAGTCTTAGAATTTCAGCACTCCTAGAGAGAGGGCCTGTGGGTAGTCCAGCATTCCAAAGAAGACACAAGGAGCTACAGATGACACGTCCAGACCCATTCTTTAGGATCTCAAAAATATCTGAACTGGCATTTCCTGCCATGCTGTAACAGAACCGTTATTTGGAATCTCCATCATTTGGAGCCAGAACACTGCCACAGTCAAGAAACAAAAAGAAACAGCTGACTTACAATCACTCTTTCAGTGCAAGGATAAAAATAAATGTTGACAGGACATGTCCAACAGGATACTGATTTTGTTCTGCATTTTAGTTGGCACTATGCCATCTTGTTTTAGAAAATATTCTATACGGGACAGCTCTCAGATGTAGAGGGGGAACTGAAGGGAGCTCACGTGTGAGCTGCAGAATGGCCAAGTGGCCACTTTGTAATAAGAACTGCAGTGTGCAATTGCTGACGTCACTAACCATGTCACTGTGCGCGGACTCAAGGCCCTTCTTGAGCTCTCTCACTACAGCAGAACTACAGGCTCCTCTCTTCTGACAGCGCCCTGTGCCCCTGCTTCGGGCACAATGAACTCCTGCCACCATAACTGCTACCTTGCTGCCTTCCACTGCTCGGCCATAGCTGAAGTCACAAAACAGCCAGCAGGGCCATCATCCACCCCATCTCCAAACTTAGAGAACCCTCCCAGCAACATCCAGTGACTCAAGGAAATGGAAGCATGTCCCACAGCTATTCAAAAGGCTGCTGAGGGGAGATGGCTGGGGTGGTGGCAAGGCAATCTGTCTCTGAGTCAGGGGCCAGCAGGAAGGCAGGCTGAGAGAAATGTAAGCTGAAGTTAGGAAGGAAGGACCGGGGATACCCGCACCCCATGGGGTCTTACCTCCCTCATCCCCATTCCTCAGGGGCACTGACAAAATGGATGTGGACAGGTAATTGGTCTTAAGGTATATTTTAAACCAAGTTTAATTTTGAAAGGTGAGCATGTGAAGATGGGCAGTATAAACAAAGGCTTGTGTGTCTAAATGACAAAATTAATACTCTAGTCAAACGTATCTGCAGTTACAGCCATAGTAATCATGATCTATTTCATTTTTAAGTAACTTTCATTTTCAATAATAATTAATCAGGGTTTATCAAGCTGTCATTACCCATAAAAGGAATTTGCTGCAGTAATTTGTAAACTGAATTTAGAACTAAACTCTTTTAAACTTTTAAACTTTAAAAAAAATTCCCTGACTCACCAAAAGTACATTTTATCCATGTAGGCAAGAAGAGTAAAATTACAACTGAATCTTTGATTTAATAAAGAATATCTTCAGTAAAAGTTGATTACCTTATATGAGAGTGAGAAATCATGTATCTCAATTTTAGATCAGACAAGAACGTTTGGTATGTTCTCAAAATTATATAAAAATAGTTTTAGCATTGGTCCCCTGGATTTCATAAAGCAGATCTGGCAGGCTTAGAAATGGGGAAAAAAAAAAGTACCTAATCACAGAGCTAGAGATTAAATAGGAAATAAAACATAATTATAAAACAAACCCCTCAAACTCATTCATTTGCTTTGACAAAATCATGGTAACTACAGAAAAAAACTCAAATTTGGAGTCAAAATATTAACCTCTAAGCACATTTTCCCCATGATGTTTTTAAACACATGAAACTGACACTAAATTCCTATGCATATGTCATTCATTCTAAAATTACTTTGGCTTTAAGACCAAATAGTCTTTCAAATTTATTCTATGTTTAAGAGATAAGACATAATCAGAATGCAGCTCAGTCAGTGTAAATGGCCACTATCTCTTATTGACCAAATACTATAAAGGTAATTCTGACCCTTTCATTCGGAAATTGATAGCACTATGAAGTCAATGTCTTGCCTCATTGCTATGATAGTTTTTCTCCCATCAGAATAAGATCACAGTGATAAAGAGAACTCTGAAAACTGTAAAAGCCCTAAGACTTTAAGCACTGGAAGTAAAAACCAGTTATTATAAGCTAGTTTCAACTTACTGTGAAGACCGTGACGAGTTGGCTTTAAACATTGAATTCGACTGAAAACACCTGTTAAATGGAGAACCTATACCCAGAACGTTCTTTAGCTACCACTCTCCCAAATGTTAAGGGTGCACTAAACTTATTACCTAACCATGTAAATAAGCAGTTGCAGTATCTGCACACAGAAGGAAAGACTGAATTAGAAGCTGCCTTCCTCAAAGTGTAGTGAGACCTCAGAACCACGCTAACTCTAACCTTAGTTACAAAGACAGAAAGTCCACTGAACACTGACTCCTACATAACAAATGTGACTCTCTTGCACACCTGTTATCTACTCAAATGATTAACTACCTTTACCTTCCTAGAAAAAAGGCCTGTTATTTAACATTAACCATACCCTAATTTTAAATGTAACTCATTTCTTAAAAAAATAACACTGTCTTTGATCAGATAAAGGAAAAAAATGGCTTACAGAATGCCACACAACTTTTCACAAGCAGCTAGACAAATTTTCCCTGTTAGAAAAATCAGTCTGTATGCTACAAGTTTTAAATTAGTAGAGTACTATAAGCATCTACAGTGCCACTTGGTTTTTTTAAGGTATACTTACAGACAACATAATTTAGATGCAAAAACTTGATGTGAGAATATTCAAAAATGACCATGATAACATTTACCAATTAATGCCACTTCATTTCTTTAGTGGTTTAAGCACATTTTGGTAGAAGAAAGGCATTTTCAAAATGGAATACCAAATGACATACTACAAAAAAAACCCTTCCAAAAAACAAAACAGAAAATGTCTGGGTTACCCAGATAAATAAACTTTTTGAATTAAAATACTACAGCTTTTAAGACACACAGACTGTAAGCAATTCTACTTATTTCCATTAGAAAGACACAGAAGCGGCACTTACTGGTATAGTACAATCCCATTTTGAAGGCATGTAATGTTCTGAATATGTGAAAGAACAGTAATAGTATACAAAATACAATTGCATAAATTATGTTCCTCACTACTATATGAGGTCATTTTTAGACTCAAGATAAGAGTTTTATAAGTGTTAGTTTTAAGATCCTGAAAATTATAGAACAGTACATTCAAAGTCTGAATCAAGGAAACTCTTTAGTGGTTCAGAATCCTCTGAGAATGTACTAACCAGGAATAAATCACTTTCTTTAAAAATAAGAAATGTTTCGTATAACTCAACAATCCAGCTCCTTTACCCTTAAAGATGATCTTCAGCACAGCAGAGTTAATCTAAAGTTAAGACCAGCAATCATCTTTAAAAAACAAAAAACAAAAAACAAAAACCCAAGTTTTGTGTTAATAAAAAATAAAGGTAGACTACACAACATTTTGTAACTGTCCTGGGAAAGAAGTGTTCATAGTGCACAGAAAGGACCCTGGGTCCAAAGAAATCCTGGGGAGTTTCCGTTGACCTTATTACACTGTTGCAAAAGGAAGCAATATCCTTCTATTCCCTCTCAGTGAGATAGAACAATTGACCTCCCAAATTAAAACCCAGGAGCAGATCCGAAGGAAAAGTAGAGTTCAGGCAAAGCTGCAGAACTACATTTTGATGCCTTCCTGTTGACTGAGTTGTGACAGTGTTTTCTTAATACGCAAAGCCGTAAGCCTTGCTGCTCCATTGGCATACCAACATTCTCTCATAATTTTAGCCATTACTCTCAAGGCCTGCAAAAAAATAGAAGAAAAATAATTAATGAGTGCCAATGAGTGCTTTCCATTCATCTGAATAAGATCCTTACTCTGTACATCTTATTTCCAAGTATTATATGTTCAATTTTTTTGTTTTGTTATATTTCCGCATTATTTGTAATAGCAAATGAATAGAAATGACTTCCAATTTCCATCAGAGGGGTACTGGTGTCAGTAGCTGGAAAGCAGATGGATGAGGGCCAACCTACTTAGCAGACCTGAAAAAGCTGAATCCTAATCCAGAACTGTCAAGGCAAAAAAGGAACCTGACTCACAGAAACTTCCCTAGAATCAAGGAATTAACTGCATTGAGTTCCTCTGATGTGAAATTCAAGCTAAAAACAGGAGGATCAATCAGCTAAAAGAGCTGGAATCCCAGGTACTTGCCCCTCCCCAAGCTTCACACAGTTGGATGACTGCCCCACTCCAACCCCAGCAAAAGATTAGAGGTTGTATCGGAGAGGTAAAACAGATTTCTGACTTGGGGAACATGGGGGCAAAGTTCCATACTGACAAATCGCTAAATGACAAGACCATAGGTTTTCTCCCCAAAACACGGGCAGCAACTTGTAGATACTTCTCCAGGCAAGAGACGGAAAGAGTCTTATTTGGGAAATGTGAGCCCAAGAGGAAAGACCTGAGGAAACCAACACATCAGTGACTCCCAATCACTGACAGAAGTAACCCAATTAGGTCACCCTAAAGGTCACAGTGCATAAGGTCCGTTCCCATGCACAAAGTTTCCATCAGCTTCCAGCATCCTGTCCTTACACATGAGGAGAACAGGAGTTTGATCGGACATCGGAGAAAGCAGTATGAATACAGAAGCTGATACAAAGAGATCAAAGTAACTTGGACAAAACAGTTGTACAGAGAAGAAAATATCAACAAATTATTATTAATATCCTCAAAGAGATAAAGAAAATACTCAGAGTCATCACTGACAGTTTTTTGCTTCTTGTTTGACTTTGGACAAATGTGACAGAAGAATTGGAAAATAAACCTGATTAAAAAAAAAAAAAGATAAAAGTTGATAAACCTCTCAGAAATTTTAGGAAAAAACCTGATGGATAAGAGGGAAAAGATAAGAAAATTAGAAGGCCTCTTCAAGGGGCTAACATTCAAAACTAGAGTGCAAGAAAGAGAATGGAGGAAAACAGAAAGGAACAAATCAAAGAAATACTTCTTTGTACTTCTAGGGACACTTCCTATTGGTTTCCATATAAAAACAACAAAAAGCCCATCACATACATATACTTATTCCACATAATTATACATTTATGGGGAGCCTACCATTTATCAGATACCATCTTGGGTACTGTGGATACAAAAAAGAACAGACAAAATATCCCTACCCTTGTAAAGCTCACATTCTAGGGAGCCGAAGCATCTCATTAATAAGTGAGAAACACGGACAGTCAGTGGTAAGTGTTAAGGAGAAACATCATTTAGGGAAGGAGATAAAATATGCCAGGGAAAGAAGGTGATATTTCAAATGGGTATTATGTCTACTAACAAGGTAACATCTGAGCAGGGACTTAAAAGATGGGGGAAGCTGAATACACCAAGAGACAGGAAGTCACTGGGGTCCAGGAAGGAAGATTCACTGTAACAGAAACAAAGGGAATCCCAGGACAAAAGGTGAGGGATATTCCAAGATGAAAAGTGCACAGCTGGCCTAGGGAGCTATAGTTCCTGACTGGAAAGGATCAGAAGGTTCTGGGAGATACTTCCTCAGTTATTCTACCGGTTTCATGTTCTTAATGTATTTCAACTATTGAGAGGTGATTTATAAACCACAGAAAAGTGAAAGACTGACTTACTGTAAAGTGAAATAGAAAACTAACCAAATAGAGAAAAAACAAAAATGACAGCAATAGCATTAATTCAGCACGCTGTGACAGTAACTGCAAATTGCATTTGTGCTCTTCATGTTTTCTGTTAACTTTTCCTCATGCTTAAAAAGAAATCTGTTTAATAATGTGCTCTACTTATTTAATGAATGCATGAATACTTTGGGTTTGAACTCCATAATATCAAGATCAAATTTGTAAAAGACAAAATCTAGCCCAATTTCATTTGTTAAACATGCAAATTCTCTGACCACACTAAGAAGTATTTTTATCTGGGCCTGGATACTTGATTTCATTGAAACTCTCTCAATGTCTTGACTATTGAGTCCTACATTAATTTAAGATGTAAAATCAACTACTTAAGTCACCAGCTTTTTATTCCTCTTAAGCTATAAAACTTCACATCTGGAGGAAAACGCTCTGCCTTGCTAGTATTATAATAGTGATGGCTAGCAACTGCATAAAGATTAAATAAAATTTATCTAATGAATTCTTTAAATTTACAAGTACAAAAGCATTCCTAAAATTTTTGTTAAGAGCTGGGGTTGAGAATCTCAGGCACTGCTGGAAAGCATTTTCCCCACATTCCAGGTGAATGGTCACACAGGAAATCAGGTGAGTAAGATGTCAAATCATCGGAACCATCCTCTCAATCACCTTACCCAACTTCCTCCTTTTAAAAGGCACATTAGGATCTGGAAAACTGAAATGATTTGCCCAAAGTCAGACTCTGAAACGGTGGCCAAGCTAGTCTAGAATACAGTTTTCCTAATTTCCATCCAGCATCCATCCTACTGTTCTGGGCTGCCCTGATAAAAGGACGTATCCATTTAAAATGCAGGTGACTTCTATTTGCAGAAGACATAATACTATACATAGGAAACCCTAAAGACGCCACCAAAAAAACTACTGGAACTGATAAATAAATTCAGTAAAGTCACAAGATACAAATCAATGTATGGAAATCTTGTTGCATTCCTATACACTAATAACGAAACAGCAAGAGTGAAATTAGGAAAACAATCCCATTCACAATTGTACCCAAAACAACAAAATATCTAGGAATAAACTTAACCACAGAGGTAAAAGACCTATACCATAAAACACTGCTGAAAGAAGTTCAAGATGATGCAAAGAAATGCAAAGACATTCTATGCTCATGGGTTAGAAGAACAAATATTGTTAAAAATGTCTGTACTGCTCAAAGCAATCTACACATACAAAGCAATCCCTACCAAAACACTAGCAGAATTTTTCATAGAACTAAAACAATCCTAAAATTTGTATGGAAATACAAAAAGAGCCGAACCAATCTTGGAAAAACAAAACAACAGAACTGGAGGTATCACAAATCCAGACTGTTCTATTACAAAGCTGTAGTAATTAAAACAGGTGATACCAGCATAAAAATAGACACAGAGATAAATGGTATAGAACAGAAAACCCAGAAATGAACCCAAGATTATACGGTCGTATCTTTAACAAAGGAAAAATGAATATACAATGGGAAAAAGTCTCTTCAACAAACGGTGTTGAGAAAACTGGTCAGTCACATGGAAAAGAGCAAAACCGGACCACTTTGTTAAACCACACACAAAAATAAACTCAAAATGGATTAAAGACCTAAATGTGAGACCTGAAAGCATAAAAATCCCAGAAGAGAACACAGGCAGTAATTTCTCTAACATCGGCTGCAGCAATATTTTTCTAGGTATGTCTCCGGAGGCAAGGAAAATAAAAGCAAAAGTAAACTACTGGGACTACATTTAAATAACAAGCTTCTGCACAGCAAAGGAAAAAATCCACAAAACTAAAAGCAACCTACTGAATAGGAGAAGATTTTTTAAAATTAATTTATTTATTTTAGAGAGAGAGAGAAGAGTTGGGGAAGGGGCAGAGGGAGAAGGAGAGAGAGTCTTAGGCAGACTCTGCACTGAGGGTAAAGCTTGATGGGGGGCTCGATCTCACCACCCTGAGATCATGACCTGAGCCAAAACCAAGAGTCGGATGCTTAACTGAACTGCACCATCCAGGCACTCAGAGATGATACTTTTAAATGACGTATCGATAGAGGGTTAGTATCCAAAATATGTAAGGAACTGATACAACTCAATACCCAAAAAAACAAAAAATCCAATTAAAAAATGGGCAGAAGACACGAACAGACCATTCTTCAAAGAAAACATCTAGATGGCCAACAGACACGTAAAAAGATGCTCAAAATCATGCGTCAGGGAAATGCAAATCCAAGCCACAATGAGGTATCACCTCACGCCTGTCAGAATGGCTAAAATCGAAAACACAGAAACAACAAGTGTTGTCAAGGATGTGAAGAAAAAGGAACACTCTTGTATTGTTGGTGGTAATGCAAACTGGTGCAGCCATTGTGGAAGACAGTATGGAGGCTCCTCAAAAAATTAAGAAGAGAAATACCCTATGATCCAGGAATCACACTACTGGGTATTTACCCCCGCCTCCACCAAATACAAAAAACATCGAGTTTTTTGTACCTATGTTTGTTGCAGCATTATTTTACAATCGCCAAACTATGGAAGCAGCTGTGTCTATAGATAGAAGAATGGATAAAGAAGATGTGGTATATATACAATGGAATATTAAAAAAGAATGAAACCTTACCATTGGCAACAACCTGCATGAAGCTAGAGGGTAAAATGCTAAGTGAAGTAAGTCAGAGAAAGACAAATATCATATGATCTCACTCATATGTGGAATTTAAGAAACAAAACAAATGAGCAAAGAAAAAAGTGAGAGTGAGAAAGAAAGACACAAACCAAGAAACAAACTCTTTTTTTTTTTTTTTGTAAAGATTTTATTTATTCATTCGTCAGAGAGAGAGAGAGTACAAGCAAGCAGAGCGGCAGGCAGAGGCAGAGAGAGAAGCAGGCTCCCCACTGAGCAAGGAGCCCGACGCGGGACTCGATCCCAGGACCCTGGGATCAAGACCCGAGCCGAAGGCAGTGGCCTAACCAACTGAGCCACCCAGGCGTCCCAAGAAACAAACTCTTAACTACTGAGAACAAACTGATGATAACCAAAGGGGAGATACATTGGGGAATGGGTTAAATAGGTGATGGGAACTAGAGAGTGCACTTATTTAAAAAAAAAAAGGCAAACTTAAATCCATCCATACTGGTAAATGCATTTAATGTAACTGGATTGCACATTCCATGTAAAAGATAGATAAAATGAAAATGCAAGTGCTTTGCTTCAAGATTTAAATACTATTCTGATACACTGATGGCCACTACAAATGCTACACAGCCCTTTTGATGTCCTTGAGACTGAACCTGAAAACCAAATTATTCCGTTTTTCACCCACTGGTTTAACTGCCATGGGGACAAAAAAAGAAAAGAAAAGAAAATTCTTGTGTCTATTTTCCTTAAAGAAAAGTACCAAATTTCCACACACCAAGCAGAAGCAGTTTGGAAAATTGTGTAGTATCCAAAATAAATACTCACTTCACAACTCTGCCATCTGTTTGGAATATTTGGCCTTAACTTCTGTTCACAAACAACTTTTCTCATTTCTTCAACTGATGGATCAGAAGGTACGAGATCATAATAAGGCAGCTGGTAATCTTCATGAATTCCTATATTGGTTAAAAAAATTTTTTGAAAAATTTACTCAGATAATGCTAGACTATTCTTTGTCTAGGAACACCCAAGAGTTCTATTTCAGGGTTTCATTAATTAATTAGTGAAGTGGAACAGGGCTTATAGCTTGCTCTGTCTCATTGACACCTGCCATCAACAGCCCATCTCTCTGAGTTGGTACTGGGTCCATACCCTGAAACTAAGTCTCACTGTGGGATCAGCAAAGACTTTTAATGATGGTTAACCACGAGCTGTAATGACCTGATTATCTTTTCCCAAAGAACCCTCATGTGCAAGAAATGAGAGTTTTTATTCTGTGAGTGCTCAGCCTTGGTATAAGGATAGACACTTTACCATGGAGATGTAAATCCTACAAGCAAATCTAAGGTGTAAGTCCTTTACCTCTACTTGGATCTGTCCTCTTTGCTACAAAACAGAGACACACTCTCCCTCTTACTGCCACATAAACCTGAGTCCCTAATCTCAACCAAGCCTGGAACCCGCAAGGATGAGAAACTATTGCTCAAGCAAATATCCAAAGTTCTCAATCTAAAATTTACTTAAAATAAACTTAGTTTAAAAAGTAGTGAAATGGCAATGTAACTATATTCTGTATATGTAACTTTCAGCTAAGAAGTTAGACAAAATAACCACATTCTTGGCGGGGGAGGGGAGGGGAGAGGGAATGAATTTGACCCAGGTACATGCTAGAAACAGCCTCCTGGGTGGCCTCTCCATTCTAAATAACTATATTCCAAGATAACAAGGGCTTGGTTTCTGATGCTTCCCAAGATTCAAATGGAAAGAATAAAAGAATATACTAGAATTGTGTCATTGCATTTCCTCTTACTGCAGGTTTATCTCCTTTATTTTCTTTGGCACTCTCAGTGATCACCTGGTGAACATAATTTTAGACTGTTGATGTGTATGATTTCATTTAGTAAACTAAAAAAAAAAAAAAGGCTCTCCTGGAACAGCCTCTGTTCATGACAAACTGCTGGGGGAAGGGGAGAAATTTACCACCAATGGAACATCGTCGAGCTATTTCCCAGAATACTAAGCCCATTGCATAGATGTCGGCACGTTTGAAGGATTCAAAGTGTTTCATATTTATGGAATCATCTAGAACTTCAGGGGCCATGTACCTAAAAAAGAAGTCAGCAATTTACTCTATGGAATGGTGGTCACATTACTCTTGAACTGTTTCATATATTTTCTTTTTCTCCTGAGAAATTTTTTTAAAAATCAGTATTAACTTTAAGACTTTTCTCCCCTTTCAGCATGGTTCTGCTACTTTTTAAAATGACTCATAACTCTTATGGAAATTTTCCCAAAGTTCATAAAGTACAAAGTGAAAAATCATTCCATTATAACCACCCAGTGTTAACACTTTGATCAACATTCACAAATATTATATAGCCAAAATCATATTAAACTCAAGAAAAATATTTAATATCCAAACTGATTTGAAAATTAATGATGTAAACTAAATGTCATGAAAAGCTGAAATAGCAATTTGATGCTATCTAGCTATCTTATGATCTTAGTTTCCAATGGAAGACACATATGTGGGGCGCCTGCGCTGCTCAGTGGGTTAAGCGTCTGCCTTTGGCTCAGGTCATGATCTCAGGGTCCTGCGATCGAGCCCCGCATCGGGGTCCCTGCTCAGTGCGAAGCCTGCTTCTCCCTCTCCCCCCCCGCTTGTGTTCCCTCTTCCCTTGCTTGTGTTCCCTCTCTCGCTATCTCTCTTTCTCCGTCAAATAAGTAAATAAAATCTTCAACAAAACAAAACAAAAAAAATAAAAAAAAGAAAGACACATATGTAACAATCATGACTATTATCAATGTCTTAACATACACCACCTACTTTGTCAAGTACTATGCAGGGACCACATAATTTAATCTAGAAGTCTTCTCACTAAAACAGGATGGAAGGCAGAATGAGGACATAATCCAGGGAACAAAATAATAGATAAAAAATGAATGCCAGTCCTCCTACTGATGCCACAGTGTAGGGTTCTGAAGTTTTAAAAATGCTACTAAGGTTACAGATCAGGATTCCTGAAGACCTGCAGCAACCACTGTCCTGGACCCCTAAGTCAAGAGTTCTAAAAGTCCTTGTTGAATCCAGAAATCATAAATACAACTGAGATAGAATGAAGCTTGGCTCTACCTAAGGCCAAGGCAGTAACGTGAAGATACACTGTGGCAACATGCTGTGACAATACACAGAGTAAGGCCTTTTGGGTCAGAAAAACCTAGGTTCAAATCTCAGCTCCTTAGGTTACCATCTGTATGAGGCTGACCCCATTACTTAATTTCCACGGGGCTGTTTTCTCATCTGTGAAATGAGGGCAATGACATCTATCTAGTCATGTTCCTTAGAAAACTCATGGATTCAACAAATGTTTACCGAGGATCTACTATGTATTAGGCACTATAATGGACTCTGGTAATACAAGTCTACTCTCAAGCAGCTTGCAATCCAGCAGAATACACAGACAGTAAATGGAGAGTTAGAATACGCTAAGTGCCTTAATGGTCCAGGTTCAGCCTGCTATGAGAGCCCTTGGCAAGGGCACCTCAGTCTAGAAAGGGTTTCCTCTGAGAAAGGGTGAGTCAAATCAGGGAAACAGCAGGGCAAAGTCTACTCTAAGATACAGTACATGCAGAAATTCTAAGAAGAAAGAAAGGTGTATCTCCAGGAACTAAAAATCAAAAAATGGTTGGGTTAGCTATCATATAGCATTTGAAGAAATCATTAACTGAGATTATATATATAAATTATATATGACATATTAAAATGATTGGCACATATTGGGAACCCTATAAGCATCAGCTACCATTACTATTATAACTAATATAATGAATGATAATATTTTCTGGAAGGGCCACCTTCATCAGCAGGCATCTTTAAAAGTCAGGTAACCTTGGCTTCAGAGCAGGCAAGACCATGAGATCTTCTACCTGTGGGCAATCTAATAAAGTAGAGGTTTGAGTTTCAGAAGATATGTACATACAAACGAGAAGGAAATGAAAAAGAAGTTGATTTCAGAAGATATTAAACACTCTTCACAAGCATACCTTTTTGTTCCCACTCTGTGATTTGGAGCAATATCTATTGTATCTGTGGCTGAATCGTGTCTCACTGCCAGTCCTAAGTCTGCAATACAGCAAGTTCCATTCTTCTTTACCAAGATATTCTTGGATTTCAAATCTCTATGAGCAATGGCTGGTTTCCCTAAAGAAACAAAAAGTAAATGTGATTGCTTAAAAGGTGATACCAATCACAGTTCTACCCTTTAGGCTCAAAGCCTCTACTCCAGCATTTCAGCCCACATTGCCCACAATGCCTGACATGACTAAACAACCTCAAGTAAATCGTTATACCAAAAGTTGCTGAAATTACATTTCTTCAAAGAAAAGAGAAAAAATAACATGCTCCAAAAGATGGTGCTCAAAAAACATAAGTCTAACAACTCAGACTGGGAGTTAAAGATGTTTGTTGATATCTTATGAATTATTTATGGAACTCTTGTCACAGACTGGTATTTCAGTCCAAGGACCAAGCATCTACACCACTTCCTTTACCCACCAACTGTAATATACACAGTATAAAATTTACAATCTTTAATACTAACAATGGAAATCCTGGAGTCCTCCTATACTGCTGGCAGGAATGTAAAATGCTGCAGCCACTTTGGACAAAAGAGTCATAGTCTAGTAGTGCCTCAAAACCATTAGTGACTGTATAATCCAGCAATTCCACTGTATAAGAGAACTAAAAACATATACCCACCAAAAAAGTATACACCAATGTTCATAGCAGCATTATTCACAAAAGCCAAAAGTGGAAACAACCCAAGTGTCCTTCAACCAATGGACAAATGCGGTATACCCAAACAATGAGATACTACTCAGCCATAAAAAGGAATGAACTACTGATACATGCTATAACATGGATGAATCCCGAAAACATGCCAAGAGAAAGAAGCCAGTCACAGAAGACTACATATGATATGATTCCATTTACAGGAACTATTCAGAATAAGCAAATCTAAAGAGACAGAAAATAGATTAGTGGTTGCTCAAGATTAAGGAGTTTGGGAGGAAATGGGGAGTGACTGCTATGGGCATAGTGTTTCTTCTTGGAGAGATGAAACATTCTAAAACGGACTATGGTGATGCACAACTCTGTGAATATACTAAAAGCCACTGAATTATGCACTTAAAATGGGTGACTTATATGACATGTGAATCATTAAAGCAACAGAACTGTTATTATCAACAGTAATGATTACAAAGATGAGGGAGGCCAAGATGTGAAACAGCATGTGTGTAGTAATGTGGGGAGTGAGGGAGCCACCAGGTGGCAAGGGGATAATCAGTAAAGAGAGATATATTGGCATTTGATACCCTACATGGCACAAAAATCATACCATAACAATTTCATAACTAAAATTTAGTATATAATTTTTCAACTATAAAATGATCTCATGCAGTCTCCTTATCTCAGGGTCAAATATAATTATTAGATGGCCAGATAACATTAGGTGGTGGCATGCTGATTTTTAAAAAGCATGTTTCATATTACATTTGATACTACACATAAAAACACACATTCTGTCAGACTTGAATTCTCAAATCGAGATCTTCAAAAATCACAAGACCAGATGCTACTTTTAAGAACTCACGTATCAGTGTTGCTACGAGAGACTCTCTAAACAAATTCCCCTATTCCTAACTTCACCTGAAATTTTCAACAGAAAGATAAAATAATTTCATCAAAATTTTAAATCATTTTAAATTTAAAATTCATTTTAAACATCTTCATTTAGGCTGACTTCTTACAAACATTTTCTAATGGACATTAGATTCATGGGAATTTCAAGTTTAAATAACATAAGTACTTTGAGTTACCTTGGGTACCAACAATCTCCATGTGGAGATGGGCAAGTCCGCTTGCTGTGGACAAAGCAAGTTTTATCATTCCTTCCACAGTAACTGTATATCTGTTCAAATAATCAAAAAGGGATCCATGCTCATGATAATCTGACACCAACCAGAGCTGAGTCCATGTACCATTGTCTGTAGAGGAGAATAACAATGTTTCAAATGGGTTGCAGAACATCCATTTATCCATTCAAAATTTACCACTCAGTCCTGAATTCTATGACTGCAACATGATGACCGTACTTAAGTCTGTATGTTATTTCCTTCATATTTTCACTTTGTCTCACATTATTACATACATAGCTTTTAGATCCTCTGAGTAAGCCCCCTATTCTTGAGATAAGGCAAGGAGAACTAATCCCACTTAAGAGATAAGGAATCATAGTTCAAAGATGGTGATTTTGAATCTACACAGAAGACAGCAGAGCTGGGACTCCTGAGTGGCTAGAAAGATGTTTGGTTCAGGTTGGGTACTCAGTGGTTCTTTCTAGAAGGAGGAAAGGAAAGGGGAGCATGAGGAAGATGAGAAGTATCTGGAGCCCACTGTGGCCACAGTAAGTAGGAATGGAATAATATAGGACAAAACTGAAAGTGAGCTTAAATGAAGAAATGCAAGCTTTAATCACAGACTGTACATTCAGTTCACAAAGAAGTCAGATAAGAGGATTATGATTCCAAGGTTGCAGCTCAGAAAAAATATAAAAATAGTGGTATCATTGACAAATGGGAAAGCTGGGACAGGTCAGGAGGAAAAAAAGCTGGGGATGAATCCAGTTTTACATAAGGTGATTTTGAACCTCAACAACCAGGAATATGTATTCCAAATATTTGTCTGTAAACTAATACATGGATTTGAAATGTGTTTTCCCATGGAAATCGTGGTAAAGATTCTGGCTAGGCTTCTAGGTTAGGCTGGTCCACAAAAGCTTATCTAGCATAGGAATAGCAAGAAAACCACATACCAGGAAGCAGCACAATTCAGTAAAAGATACACACTTGGGGGTCATCCTGCCCTGGGGTGAAATCCAGGGCCTAGTTATTATTGACTATGTGACCTCAGATAAGTGAGGCTCTGCTCCTTCTTTTACACAGCAAGAACACCTTACTTTTGCAAAACTGTTAAGAAGATTTAAAAAACAGGACAACCTTAATTAAGCATTTAGTAGAATGCATGACTCATAAGAACTTAAAATGGGTTGTCCCCTTTCCCTAATGGTTGCAAAAAACAGCAACAACAAAAACCCACCCCAACTGACATAAAATAGATTCTATATTTTAAGGCTGTTACTTCAAGGAAAGTAACTGATTAGATGAGATGAAGAAGGGTATTTTCAGAAGATTCGGGAGGCGATTTCTGGGTACTTTCGAAAGAATTTAGATACTCAGGACACTAGTTCTTTACAAACTTTATATATAAACAAAGTTTATTCTTCCTAAACTTTATAAACTGATTCTATTCAAATGTATAGCTTTTCTTTTCCCTGATATAAATGCATCACCATTTGTATCTGCATGCTTATTAATCATGACTGAATTCTGAAAGGCTGACAAAGAGGAACACAGGCAGATGAAAGAAAGAGAGATTTTCTGAGGTAATTAACAAGAGAGGCAGAAGAAGGATATGTAAGAGGCTGTGTAATATAAAGGGTTGCCTGAGGGGGAATTAACTAAATCAGGAGGATAAAGATAAAGGAGAAGGGAACTGGGGTGGATGTAGCCCATCCTACAATGTTTGTAGGACGGACAAAGTCCATTAACCCCTGACAAAGAAGAAAGAAGAGGGTAGTGAAGACCTAAGAGGGTGAGCCAGTTCCCATGGTGACCACCAGATGACAGCACCAGCTTAGCTGCTGCCTGAGCAAATGGGGAAAAAAAATTTCAGGGCACAGCAGCAAGGGCATTTTCTGCCAGGCTGTTTGCAACTTGGAACGTGCCTAAAACATGTTGGGCTTGGGTGAGGTTTAAGCCCCAAAAGGCAGATTTAAAAGCAACCACCACAGTCGAGTTTGAAACTATGCATGTGGCTAAGTCCTTAAAGGGAGCAATTACTGTTTGCAGACCTAGAGCCTTCACACAAATCAATGAAAAGAGTTTTTAGAAAACAAACATAACTATTAAGTAAGAAATGAACACAGAAAATCTACAGTCACAGATCATTGTCTGTAAGGCTATTTTAAGAGTGAGAAGGGAAACTAAATGGTGCCAAAGGCAGAAGAAAATGAAAACAAAGGACTTAATCGAACTATGACCACTGCTTTTGTTTTTACATTAAGTAATACTGAATTGGAAGTAGCCACTGATACATCACTGCCTACATCCATCACATTCATCACTGTCCCAAGTCACAAAAAAGAGATAATCAAGAGGCCCCTGGGAGGCTCAGTCAGTTAAGCATCCAACCCCTTCTTTTCTGCTCAGCTCAGGATCTCAGGATTGTGAGATCAAGCCCCAGGTGGCACTCAGCGTTCAGCGAGGAGTCTGCTTAAGATTCCTTCCCCTTTCTCCCTCCCTGCCCTCCCCATCTGCTCTTCCACCCTGCTCATGCTCTCTCTCTCTCTAAAATAAATAAATAAAATATTTTTTTAAAAAGAGAGAGAGAATCAAATATTGTATGGCTCCTAATGTGATACATATATCGATATATAATATATAATATACAATACATTTTATACAAGTATATCATATAAAGTGCATAATATATAGGCAGGTATATAATATTTTCAGGAAATCAATAAAATTACTCAGATTGTCTCTAATCCTAACTACCAGTTTTTAAATACAAGGAGCAAGTTCAGAGATACTATGGAAATTCAATCAACACAATCCAGAATATGATAAGCCCTACAGGACAAACAATCCAGTTCTTTAAGAAACTACAAGGAAAAAAAAAATGAAGAGGAACAAAGCAATTTTAAGGGATTTAAATTAAATATCAACCAAATGCCATCTGTGGATTTTGCATCCTAAAAGTGAATAACCAGTTTTTTTAAAAAAAGAATACACAACTGCAGAAATGTGAAACTGACTGTATACTGATGACATTTTAAAAATTAACAGTAGTGTGGTCAGGTTGCATTAAGATTCCTTAATCTAAAGATACAAATGAAACGTTGTTTATGGATAAAAAGATGTATTATCATATCTTTGGCTTCAAATAATTCAGAGGCAGAGTAGGTGGAATCAGATCAAATACGACTGGCAATGAGTTAATCACTTTTGAATCTGGGTGACAGGCTCTATTCGCTCCATTTTTCTATATATTGGAAATTTTCTAGAAATAAACTCTAAAAAAGAAACAAGTAATAACTGCTTACTGATAATAAATTCAAAAATATAGGAAAGCAAAAGAGAAAATCATTAAACAGTATTCTGAAGAAATAAATACTTGAAGAAAATGGGAAGGGAGAGGAGGAAAAAGAGGACCATAGGTCTGGCCAATCTCAAAGAGAAAGTGGTAGCACGCATCTGATTGCAGGCAGGGATGATGAGAGTGCTAACACAAGTCTCTGATGAAGCTACAAAAGCAGGAACTATGGGCACAACAGTAGAAGCCGGAGCCAAGACAGTAGATGAAGTACAGGGTGAAACCACTGGTCCCCCGTCAGCACTCATTCTGACTCTCCACTGACATAGCTTCTGTGCTTCTTGCAGCATCGAACTCATCCAGGGCCCCAGGCACCTGTACCACAGGCAAGAAAGTGGCTAGACGGTTGGTTACCTATGGGCATGGTGGCCCTGGAGAAACTATTTCTCTACTTAATGGAATTGATTTAAAAGTTTATTTAAAAGACTACTTAGCCCCTGCCAACTTAAAACACAGAATACACTGAGAAGTTATTTTTAATAGATAAGGTCATTAGTATCTATTAGAATGCCCTAATGGTCATGAAGAAATGTAAAGGAAACAGATCTCTGGGCTCTAACTTACCTCAATATTTTGAGCACCCAGAGTTTATAAAACTCTATCTTTTCTATGCTATGACTATACTCAAATAGCTAACTGCCTAAAATCAAATAACAAAAGCACATCACTTTTAAATTTAAAAATGGCTCTTTTATCTTATAGAACAATTGGAGATTTAGAAGCATGTCATGAGTCAAGAAAGTCTTTAAGAAGTTCCTGTTTGTAAAGGTTTCTTATATATTCTATTTGACTTAATGGGTTTAATCTGTATGACAAACATTTATTTCTCATCAAATCTGACAGTGTTTAGGAGCTGCATTTGTAGAAAGGCTCAAGCAGATTTCATTATACTCAAAGAGAAGCAGATGTTACTGACCTTTATTGTCTGCTGCTATAAATCCCAGGATGTTTTCATGACGTAACATTACGGTCTGATAAATCTCTGCCTCACGGAACCATGAGCGCTCTTCTCTAGAGGAGAATATTTTAACAGCAACTTCTTCTCCTCTCCACTTTCCCCGCCAAACTTCTCCAAATCGACCTTTGCCAATACTTTCTTGTAACACAATAGTTCTTGCAATTGTTCTCTGAACAAGCAATGGTAAACCTGAAAATGAAAATAGGCATTAAGGAGTGACAGAATAACTCCAAAAGCTCTATCTTTAAGGAACTTACAATCTCACTGAGGAGTGACAAACTACATTTGCAAAAAATAGTAATTCATAATAAAATGAAAATAAGATAATAAATATAATAGAAGAATCTAGAATCTGCCTAGAGAGTCCAGGTAGGCTTTATAAAGTAAGTTGAATTTGACTGTCCTTTACAGAAGGGATAGGACCCCAGGAGAAGAGGAGAGAAGGTTTTCAGGTAGAAGGAATATTAAAGCAAAGGTAGAAGAGGGAAATGAATGGATGAAATGAATGGATGTTTATGGAACCAGCTCAGTTAAACAGAAGGTGATGTGTATGGGAAAGCAGTGGAAGAGAGGAAAGCTGTCAGAGTATGAAGGGTACGGAATGCTGAGCTCAAGATGACCACTGAGAGGGGTGCCTGGGTGGATCAGTGGTTAAGCATCTGCCTTTGGCTCAGGTCATGATTCCAGGATCCTGGGATCGAGCCCCACATTGGGTTCTCTGTTCAGAAGGGAGCCTGCTTCCCCTCTCCCTCTGCCTGCTGCTCCCCCTGCTTGTGTACGCACTCTCTCTCTGTGAAATAAATAAAATCTTTAAAAAAAAAATGACCAATGAGAGCTATGGATAAAACAGGAACTACTAAAAACTTCTGAAAAGGGTTCATGAATGAGGAGAAGCAATTTAAAAATCTTATTTTAGAAGAATGAATCTGGTTAACGGTTTTATTGATGGGAGGAGAAAAGTATGTGAACACAAACATAAAATCAGTATGTACAATCCATACTGATTTTAAAAAATCAGTAAAAATTACCACACAAACCATTTCAAGACAAGTAATTTATGTGCTAGGAACTGGCTGCATAGGCAACATTAGTATCTTAAAGAATGATGCCAAGTAACTGAACGTGGTGATGGGACGCTGGCATTATTTCACCATCTGAACATGCCCTATTCTAAAATATGTATTTTTAAAATATTGCCACACTTACTTGTTTACAGAAAAGGATTTTCACTACCTACAACATTTCAGTATCACTATATATGGGACTATTTCAATTTACTCAATACCATACCCCTCATAGACTAAGTTAAGTGTTCTATTATACTGACCCTGACAATAAAAATACCAGTATAAACCATGTTCTACAAACTACTATTTCTTTCAGACAATCTATACACATAAATTTGTGTAATTTATAATCTATATTCAGAGTTCCTTGCTAGACCAAATTAGCCCAATGGTAGTACATGAAATTATGTGCTGTCTTTGGTTTCCTGATGTGAAATATTTCTTAATTGAAATGTTAAGTCTTTAAAGTGATCAGAAGTTTTTTCTCTTTTCATCTCTAAGTTTCTCAAATGGGTCCTTTTCCTCTCCTTGCTCTCTATCCTCCCCACCTCTGGCAAAGCAGTTAGCAGTCTGATCATAAATAATTGTTTTTATGTTTATAAGGAGGCTGCTAGCTAAAAATAGATCTGTGAAAAATCCTTATTTAAATCAAGGAGCTCTTTTATATTATGAAGATTCTTAATTATGTGGTTTAGTATAGATACTAATCTATAAAATTTTCTTACAGCCTTTGAACGGGGAAGACTTAAAGTATACTTAAGAGTTAACTTCAGGAGGCTACTCTGGAAGTTAGAAAGGCAAGGAGTACAGAAGAAAGGGGAATTACACATGGGAAGTCTGAAAATGTCTAACACATTCATGTCCCATGTAAATGATATGGCCAAGAAAGGCTACCAGGACAACGAAAGTTTTTGTCTCCCCATTATCACTGGATTCTAGATCCCAAACTAAAATTCAAAGCCAAATCAAGATTCATCATATTATCTATATTTAGTTACCATAACTGACATGAATACATGAGCATTTTTAAAAAGTAGTAATTTTCTTCTAAAGAGAAAAATAAATAGGCCTAATTCAAATCTCTATGTTCTCTGCTTTCCTCTTCTCTATCCTTACAACTGCTTGAGAGAAAAACTTCCATAGGGAAACAGGGTCTGTGCAGCTTTGCATGCAGTGAACAGCAGAGGTAAGACCCGAACAACCTGCATGCACTGCTGTGAGAGCCCACAGGCATGAACAAGCATAATGAGCAGTGACCCTAAGAGACTCACTCTCTTTCAGACACTGGCACATGTGCACACACACTTGTAACAGCCGCTTAAATAAGGGTACACATACAACCTGTGATTCAAACTTACACAACAGGGATTAGGTTAGCTTCAGACGTAGAGCAGCCCACAGTTCCCAAGTTAAAGATACAGTCTTTGAGAAATAGAGATAGACCTTTCCTCCATTAAAGTCACGGCACTGAATAATAAACATATGAATATAACATGAAATGTTTAGTTTTACCTCTTCTCAATGAGCAAAAGAACTAAAGAAGGTATACATAAAGCCATTGTACTGATTCACAGTCATGAGTCCCCATGCATGAGACAGCGTTAAGGCTTTATAATGAATAGAAGGGAAACAGGTGGCATTTTCTGCTATCACTCAACACAAGATAGCTTCTGTCTCAATAAATCTGGAGGCCATTCAGCACATAATGAACTATGACGGGGAAAGGAGGCCTTCAACTAAGTTTTTTTGGTACAATGCAGCAAATTAATACCATATGTCAGATTTTTCTTCCAAGTATCTTTCCAAGAAGTGTAACACCTGTCATTTGGACAGAACTACAATTTATCAAAACATCTTATCTCATTTGAACCTCACAACAATCCAATGACGTGTACAGGGCAGGGTTCTTTACTTTCATTTTAAAGATAAAATAACTTGGGCATGAGACATCAGCTAACTGCCCGAAGCCATAGAGCTAGCAAACAATGTAGACAAGTTTTTGCAGAGTAAGGCATAAAAGGAAAGAGAGAAACTCTCAGACAACAGAGCTGTGGTTCCTGATGTATCTAAAAATACAGGTAAAATGGAAAAAGAGTGATTTCATTCTTGACTTCATGTCTGCATCCTGAAAAGTAAATAAATGTATTCTTATTCAGAAATCAGCTGCCATCCAGAAAGCAATTTCTTCTAATCCTTTAGGTAGGCTGATTGCCCCGGAGGCCTGATACAGCACTACCGTGCCAAGTGGCATAAGCACCTGTGATTTCTCTGGGTATAAGTCTGGCAACGAGGGATTAATTCCAAATGAGCTTTAGACAGCCTGATTTTCTGGGACTTTGGTCTTTGTTTATCATAGTTTTTTGATCTAGGATGACTTCTAGAATGAGCCAGATCTCCTTTGGTAATGCTTTACATTAACTCAGAATCAACTGGAAACTCCAGGGAAACCCTAAAACAAGCTCTCTCCTCTCCTCTACCACTCTGGCCCAAAGACTGTCACATCTTCAGTGCCAAGGCTGTTCCATCTCAATCCAAATTCTTGCTGCCTCCCTGCTCATTATGGTCTCAGGGATCCTTAAAGGCTGTCTTGAGGGACCTAGGTTCCAGTGGCAAGCCTGTGTTTGTCCAGTGCCATGGACAGAAGTCACTTACTGAACATACATGGCCAACAGACGACTTCAGACCAAGAAGTCAGTTTCTTCATACTTTTATGACTCAAAAGATATGCATATAAATCAATATATATTCATTTCCTTAAAATAAACAGACATTTGTCATTGCATGAACTTTTGTAGTACTGTATGTGATTTCATGCTTTACTCATATTCTCCCCCCCAGTCACAACTTCTGCTTTAATGTTCGTTTAGTCACTTAATTATAAAATTATAATATATAATTATAAAATTAGTGAGATTTTCTTTCTTTTTTAAATTTTACTTATTTATTTGACAGTCAGAGATCACAAGTAGGCAGAGAGGCAGGCAGAGAGAGAGGGGGAAGCAGGCTCCCCACTGAGCAGAGAGCCCGATGCGGGGCTCAATCCCAGGACCCTTGGCATCATGACCTGAGCCGAAGGCAGAGGCTTTAACCCACTGAGCCACCCAGGTGCCCCTAGTGAGATTTTCATTATGTATATTTTCAAATATACATATTTTCAAATCTTCATTTTATCTATGAAACAGGGCTTTCTTTGAAGTTGATTTATATTTTTCAAAAGACAGTATATCTCAGTATCTGTTCCATATTTGTGATGAGGAAACAGAAGCCCAAAAGAAGAAACACAGTTTAACAAAGGTCAGAGCCAACCAAAGACAAACTTGCACTGGAATCTAGATCTCTTGATTCCTAGCCCAGTGTCAAATTACAATATTGTGGAGGACAGGGGTCTGCCTCTCTTAGCATCCTTTCAAAGCACATGCAAGTGAAAAAAATAAATCCCTTTCAGTTTAAACATGAAGCACCACTGTACCAAAATCTACTTCAAGGGATGATTCTGGCAATTAGCCAGTCTATTTCTGAAACCACAAGAATCAGCAAATGGAACTGAGAAAAGCAAACATCACAGAGGCCATGGATCCATAAAACTATATGAGATAACAAGGTGGTTAGACGTTTTTTAAAGTGAGAAAATCATTAGTTTAATAAAAAATTAGGTCTGAGCTAAAGACAGCAATTTCATATGTTAAAAAAGCAAATAACCTTCACAATTCCAAACACATTTTCTGTCATGCTTGCTTTCAAGTATAAAAATAAAGCTGCTAAACAATCCTGAATAGAATGGGTAGCTGCAGATCATTTGAGTATTTGTCAACTTCAGCCTCATCCATAAGAAAATAATTATCCTTATTCTTTCTATCTCATGGAGCCATAAGGTGAGAAAGCTTTGCAATTTATACAAACAGGAAGCTGACTTACTTATTTCAACAGTAAAAGTACATTCTAATTTTCTATGCTAAAATAGTCATAGTCAGACTTCTATTGGGCTTAAGGTTGAACTTAGTAGTCACACTAAGTTTTAAACACACTAAGCCAAATTGGCTTAACCAACTAATAAAATAAATAATAAAGCTAACTTTTAGAAGATTCCTTAGGAAAAAGGAAAAATAATTCCCTTACCTGATCCAGAACCTGATGTCGTCATATCATAAATTAAATCTTTTAATGTAGTGCCCTCCGAAATAAAAGGGCGATCTAAGGAAGGATCCTCTTCATTTGGCACTCGATGGTGAATCACAGTACGGTTATGGCAGATATAAACCATCAACATGAGTGAGATGCAGACGAAGCAGACTGGTCCAGCAATGACAGCTGCCAGTTCAACGGGACCAAGGCCAGATGATGGCTTTCCTGAAAAAGGGCCTCAAATGAAATAAACATCAACAATAGCAAAAACACTGAAGGTGGCAACCGCAATTTCTTAATCCTCCATATTTCCTATACTTGGCCACTACTGCCGTTAGTCAGAGATCCATTCCAGAAGCTCACAGGGCTCAGATCCAGAACAAGTGAATCATCCAGTCTTCACCCATTGGGCCCCCCTTCATGATCACCAGCTCAGTCAACATCCACTTACTCTTCCTCTGCTCTTCAGCTTCAACTAAGGAAGTAACTTTCCCATTCTTGGGATGTTTATTTGATTTCTTATGATCCAATCCTAATTCTAGTGATTTCTTTTAAGAAGAAGGGTCCTTATACACTGAATACTTAATTCTCTAAAGATGGCTATTGCTTTTATATATGGAAAATCTTGGCTGATCTAAAGAATTCTGGTTAACAATTAATATATATGATGTTTCACTGCCTTTCGGTATTTAAAAAAAGAAGAAAATCTGAACTTTTTCTGTCTCTAAGAGATAAGCAGTGTTACCTTATGCTGAATGCATAAACAATATTTTTCTTTGTTCTTAAAATTGACATTTTTTTATTATATGTATTTGGTTAAGTATTTTTTTTTTCACTAATTTCATTAATTTTGCTAGCATATTCTTTTCTGTCTGCTTCTATGTCATTTTCTGGAATTTTTGCAGTAAGTATATTGGGTCACCTAGATTTATCCTCTATCTTAATTTGTTCACTATCTTTTCTCCCTGAATTGTAACACAATTTTTCAAGCTTGTCTTGCCTTAAGCTTTTCTCACACTAGGCTATAAAATATTGGTCTCCAGTCTGCTACTCACTTTCAGTATTACATTTTTTAAAATAATCAATTGAGCTTTTCATCTAAAAAAGTGATCTTTAACCAAAAACGAACGTTGGACTATCTGAAAGTTCTTCCCTATCATGACATCTACCCAGTTCAGTTCACTTCTTTTGAACCACTGAATCTTTTTATTTGGTAATTTTTTTGCTGTTTGCTTAACAGAGACCTGGGAATGAGGGATTTATGTATGTTTAGCATTAGAAATGAAGTTAGTTCTTCACAGGCTTTATGAGCCCTCATTTAGATATTTCGAGCCCAAACAATAGAAATGGGAAATTCTAGAATTACAATTTTCTTTTTCATATTAGAATTGCAGATACCCTGAACAGAACTCAGAAAAATTATAGTCCGATAGAAACTTGCCATGGGGAAGCTTCCCTGTAATGCTGAACATCTGGTTTTACTCTGCTGTTAGCACTCGAATGAAGTGCAGGACTGCCTCCCCCTGTAACCTGTGGAACTGGCCCTTTTCTGCTGGGCCACAGCAGTGCTTCCTACTTCAGTCAGCATGATGCCTGAACCAGCTGAGTGGAGAGTGAGCACTGTGGTCTGCCTCCCAGAGCAATGAAACCAGGTGATTCTTCCTAAAGGAGAATGGAGCCTTTGCTCCTATAACCTCCTCACCTCAAACCTCTCAGAGTTTAAGGTTTGGTGGGATTTGTAAGAGGTCCTTCCACTTACTTCTTTTCATATAGGTAGTCAATCTTCACTAGTCTGAAGTTATCTGCAGTATAAATTAAAGAAGTTTCTCACAAGCATAGGAATGAGGGTGGTATTCTTCCATCAATTTAGCTAGCATGAATACAAGTTTCCTGCATTTTTATATTCCTCTGATTATGACAGTAGAAATTTGGGATTTGAGGAAGGATAGGCTCAGACTAAGATCTTAAGCCAGAACCCGAAAATTAAACTAATCCTAAGAGTGTATAAAGCCTTCAAATTCCTGGCTCTGCTTGGACACTGTAAAATGTAAAACTACAGTGAAGGACAAAAAACTTAGAAATCATATGATTTATATACAAAGATCATAAAGCAAGGTTAAAATTACAAAATGAAGGTATCTGGGCTGTTTAGTGCTGCCCATTATCAATTACTTTAAAAGGCTGGATGATTATACAAGGAAAAGAAACCCACTCTAAGGATAAAGTAGGGAGTGCCTGAGGACATACTGCTATGGCAGTTTTGTCAGAATTTCGCGTTTAAGAGGCTAGCCTTTTAGGCCTAAGCGACCTCAGAGAAAGTCTATTACTGGAACCACATTGTCAAACAACACAACACCCACAAGTCGGGATCTTGGCTATTCCTGTAACTCTACAACCACTGACAAGTTCCTTCTTGCCTCTGAACTGGATTCTAAGATCCCTTCCAGTTCTAAAACCATGGTCGGAATCAGCTTTTCTTGCAGTGTTAAGAAAAAAAAATCTTATACAACAACTTACCAACTGTTGGGAGTTCTATTTTATTGCAATGGTCCTGGTTGCAGCAATAGGTTGTAGAAACAGACCCAGTTTTTGAAGACGGTGCACATACAAATGGTCTGTCTCGAGGAATTAGGTCAATTTCAGCTATACACATGCTATTGTGTATAACTTTGTCGGTGGTCTCTGTGACAGAGACAAAGCAGAGCCCATCTGTCACACAAGTGAAATTGTCTTTTGTACAAAGGTGGCAAAAACACTGTAATGCTGGAAAAAGAGAATAAGATTCTCTTAGAAAAAATTCTCCAGGTTAACAATTTGAAATTATCCCATATTCCCTAAAATAATACATTCCTGATCCTATTATAATCATACAATTTCTCTGCACTGTTCAAAAAACAAAACTCTTATTATTCTCAGAAGCTCCAAATTCTGTGAAAACCACACATACGTATGAGCCAAATATGGTAAAATCTGGACCCAGGTTTTCTTCTAAAACCTTTTTGCTTCCAAGTACAAATTCTTACAAGTAATTTCATTAAGTTAAGGCAAGCATTTGCCCTCCTATTTGAAACACAGTACATTTAAATTTTTAACGGTCATACTTACTCTTATCAGTTGAAAGCTATGTATTCACATACTCCCCCCACTGGGAAGCAATGTGTGAAAGTACTTCTACCTACTCACAGTAGGTTAGAAATGTCATTTGGGTGGACTGATGGCAATGGAGCAAAATGGAAATAGATTTGTACTAAGCCAGACACTCTTTCCTTTTGTGCAAACGCTAGGAAGCACCTACATCTTCTAGCTAGGATTAGTGTACTTGCTCAGTAAGCCAAGAAGACTGCACCAGTAATACATAAATGCTCCAATCACACACCCACCCATACACTGGAGAAACACAATGCTCCATGACCACTTGTATCTTTTGATCTTCGTGGCTCAAGAGGTGACTCCTTTCGGGAAGTCTTCCCCTACTTACCAACACCTTCCAATATACACAGACACACGGACACCCTCTCCACCATGTTCTCCAATGAGGCAAAATGCTGTCCAAAGCACACACTGCTTACCAGAATTGCTAGTTTTTTCTCTCCACTATGAAAGTGCAAGATCCATAGTAATCATTTCTGTAAATCGATATTTAACATGAGGCCTGGTAAAAACCAGCATTCAAAAAAATTTTTTTGTTAAATCAATGATAGAATGGGTACTTACAATCTCATGAAACTGCAAAACACAGGTAGTCCTTAAGTGCAAAGAAACTTGCCAATTACTTTTTGGAGAGGAAAAAGTTACAGTTCAGGTAATGTAGTATACAGAATGGCTACTTAGGATGAGACCAAGGAGGTCCACAAAGACTGTGTATTTAGAAAAAGAACAGCTCGGCAGGCAGGCCAGAAGAAAGCTAGCTCTCTGCACAGCTAACTTGCTGTGCAGGAAGGGTTAACTCAGCAGGGTTGAGTTGCTCAAATCCTGCACATTCTCAAGAAAGACCTGTTTTCAGGCCTAGCCCTTGGCCAGTCCCTAGGAAATGAGCTCTGAGCCCTTGAAATACTCTCCATGATAAGAATGGAGTCACAAGCCTGTGTGACTGAGCTCCAATAAAACCACTGGGCACGAAGGCTCTGCTGAGCTTCCCAGGCTGGCAACACCGTGCATGTGCGGTCACACTGTTGCTGAGCTATGGCATGTACCTGTGCTACTGCACAGGCTGAGGACACTTGGAAGCCGGCATCTGGTTTCTCCTGGGATTTGCCTTTTCCTTTTGATAATTTAATATGTATCTTTCCCACTGTAATAAACCATAACCAGGAGTACAGCTTTTCTGAGTCCCATGAGTCCTTCTGGAGTCCTTCATGGAGTCCTTCTGGCAAATCACTCAGCCTGAGGGTGGTGTTGGGGACCTTACCTCACTTGCTAAACCCAAATTCAGGAATGTCAGGATCCCTTGAGGAAGGGATTCTTGGTTGCTGGATTAATTAATATACTTGTTTATTACCTTTACAGACCAGCAAAGTTTTACCTTAATCATTATTAAAAAAAAAATTTGTTCTTTCTTCTTAGACGTTCAACTGTTTGAATTAACTCCTCCCAAACACAGTAAGAACTCAAAATGAGTATTTAAAAAGACACAATCATAGTTTAACATTTACAAATTATTTAATTTTTTCAATTTTGTTATTTAAATTCTATTTAGTTAACATACAGTAAATTGGTAGCTTCAGAGGTGATTTAGTGATTCATCAGTTGCATATAACATCCAGTGCTCATTACATCAAGAGTCCTCCTTCATGCCAATCACTCAGTTACCCCAACCCCCCCCCCCCCCCCCCCTCCAGCAACCCTCAGTTTTTTTCCTAGAGTTAAGAGTCTCTTATGGTTTGCCAGCCTCTGTTTTCATCTTATTTTATTTTTCCTTCCCTTCCCCTATGTTCATCTGTTTTGTTTCTTAAATTCCACAAGTGAAATCATATTAACATATAAAGATTATTAAAAGAGATGGTGGTTATTCATGGTGAGGTTTAGGGGTGATTATTATAGGTTCAATTCCCTAAAGAGGAATTCTGAATCAGAAACCCATGGACTGGTTTTAGGGATACATGAATGCCATGAAACTGTCAAATGTTGTATGTATTTGCATTTTGAAGGTTCATAGCTTTCAAGAGAATCACAAAGGGGTCTATCACCCACCAAAGATTAAAACCACCACCATAGGAGATTATCATCATTCTCTCCTGAATCCCCTTTACTTGTGGTTAGTCAACCAATATTTTCTTTTTTTTTTTTAAGATTTTATTTATTTATTTATTTGGCAGAGAGAGATCACAAGTAGATGGAAAGGCAGGCAGAGAGAGAGAGAGGGAAGCAGGCTCCCCGCTGAGCAGAGAGCCCGATCCGGGACTCGATCCCAGGACCCTGAGATCATGACCTGAGCCGAAGGCAGCGGCTTAACCCACTGAGCCACCCAGGTGCCCCAATATTTTCTAATCATTATTCTTATCAGTTACTGTGCCAAAAGCTTAGTGTACAAAGATTGGTATACATGGTCACAACCCTTGAAGAGCTCCAAGGCCTACAGAAGGAGGCTTTGTTAATTGATACATCACTTAATTAACACACAATTATTAATACAGAATTAATAATATTATTATATTAATTATTAATATATAAGTGATTAGTAATACATGATACAATGTGGTAATTGCTATATATATATATATAAATACTGTCATGAATATCCTCTCAGTTCTAAGATCTTCATCTTCTCCCTTAGCATATATGAAATGAGACCTAAACACCTGGCCTAACAATTAAGACTTTTACTTTTGGGGTCCAACTTACCACTCACATTACAAATGCAATCTAGGGCCTCATGCTTCTTACCATTATAACAATCATGTCTTTCAGGGCCATGGTCTTTACACATACTATCTCTATGCCTAGTTCAAACAAGATCTTTTGCATGATAGGCTCTAAACTCTCCCCTACTCTTAATGTAAGTGGCAGGTCCTTAAAATATGTTCCCATAGTGCTCTTTGTATACCTTTCAGATAGAACAAATCAATCTATTTATAGTTTGCTGTTAAAGTGTCTCTCATTACACTAAGAAGGGCCAAGTTTTTTTTAATTTATTTTCCCACCATTGAATCCTGAACTTGGTGATCAGAAAAATGTATGCTAAAACAAGTGTTTCCCAAACAGGAGGTCACAAGTATGTTAGGAGAAGGGGAGTCTAAGAATTGTGTACAAAATTTTGCTAATGTTTTCATTTAAAAGATAATCTAAATAAATAAGATAATCTAAAATGAATGATAAAAATGCTAAGTAACCACAATCTAAACAAATACTGTCAGAAGGCTTTCACTGATGCTTCTTCAGTTCTGTTAAAATCTTCTTTAGGCCAAATGTCCTAATGGCACTCTGTATAAGCAAAGCTCTCACAGTAACTGTAACCAACAGTGAAAAATAAAGGAATCTAGAATCATCACAGCATATGATAAGACAGGCATGGTATATTCAAAGCTAATACCATATATATGCTACCATAATTACATGGATCCTATCTTTGTAGTACAATTGCAAAAGTTGATCAGAAGTAAATGCGGTTGAAGTATCCGGTGACATTTTTCCATTCCCACTTCCAGCATGAGCTAGTGTAGAGAACCATTTAATAAAGATTTCAGTAATGACATAATGTTAACCTCATCTTCAAATGAACACCACAGCTGACATCTCATTAAAATTGGTATTTGAGGAATGCTTGCTGGCAAGTGTTTTGGTTAGATATGAGGTCTGACAATCCTGAACTTACAAACAAAGCCTGAAGTCATTAATAGCACCTTGCACAACATTACTTAGAATGGGTACTTGCAGCTTTTAGTATCACTGAAGTTAAAATACAGAAACAGATTTAAAATGGAATGAGACCTAAGGCTCTTTTTTTTTCTACTGTGAAACCTAAACATCACCTGTCACACTGAATAACAATATTAACTTGAAATCTGTTAGTTGTGTAGTTGTCTTTGTATTTAATTTGCAGGCTTGGTTTATAGTTTTAAATGAGCCAAAAATAAAAATTTTATATCTAGTTTCATAGCTATATAATTTAAGTAACATGACAAATACATTCCATATGTTTTCTTTTAAAGAGGTCATTACTTATGGCAAGTTTGAGAAAGTCGGTGCTAAAGGGCTTCTCTTAACAAGAGTCTTTCAGTAAGAACAGGTCACTGGACAAACAGAAACATTACTTAACATAAAGCTTAACCAGGTAAGGGTTTACCTCTTGAGGGAATTTTAAACTTCTATTTTACCACTTTAAATCAGAGTTGAGACTGAATACAAGACTGCTGTGAAATGTATGAGATGCAGTAATATAGTTTAGGGAAAAAATAAGATAATTTAAAAATTCCCATGAACTCATGAACTTTAATTCCCATTTTTAAAAAACTCAAACTTATTTTATTAATAGATAGATCTGACCCCTCATTATCTCCCTTTCTTATTTAGGTTGTTATTTTTGTTGATTTTCAAATGCATGTACGGGGCAAAATATCTACCTAACAAAGGTATACAACGATGTCTTCTTCCTACCCCACAGCCCATAATTTCACACCCCATGCCACCCTATCCCTTAACATCAGCCTCACCTCGTCAACTTGACTTTCATTTAATTCTGCCATTTTTCATTGAGCATACCCATATGCCAGATGCTGAGCAGACTGTGGGGTGGAGGGATAAATAAGACAAGCTGGACTGAAGGAGCTCACCAGGGTGGAAGAGTAAGTAAGGCATTAAACAGATCATTAAAATCCAGATGCTCGAAGAAAATGATCAAAGTGCTTTAACTCTGCCAACGTAGAAGGGAAGGCAAAAAAAGCTGCCCAGGACATCCAAATCAGAACTTGGAGAAAATGTAAAACTGATCAATAGTTGAAGGTGAGAAAGCAGTCCTGACAACGTTTTCTTTTCTCAGTGGTAGGATTTCATGCTTGCTGGCTATAATGTGTTAATGAGACTATCAAATTTAAACAACTATTCAAGATACTAATCACAATGGTTTCATTTTATCAACAAAATGAACATAATACATTCCTGACCTATTTCATCATCTCAATGAAATCATCAAATGAGATACTATACATCAGCACATTTTGAAACTATTAATATAAATCATATGTGGCCGTATAGAATTATCAAATATAATAAATGGCATTGTTCCAAACACAATTTATTTGTAGGCCACTAGAAAAACACATCTTCCCCAAAGTAACGCGTAAAATTCCACTCTACAATCTAGACAAACAGGGTCCTAGGAAACCTCGAAGATCATCTCATTTTAATTCAGTTCTATCATTTTATCAATGAAAAAACAAACCTTAAGAGAATCAAAATAATTTAACAACACTCCATCCATATTAGAGGACAATGTAAATTCCTACTACATCACATCACAAATGTGATGGTGTTGATATCTGTACGTTTCTGTGTTGGTATCCTTATGTTAAATAACTCAAAACTTTCAAGACTCCTCTGTGGTTCAGCGGTACAGCTTCCTGTTTGGACCTCTAGTTTGACTCTTCCGCCCGACAGCAAAGATAAGAATGAAATTCGCTGTTGAGGACATTTCTCCTACCTTGGTCACCTTTTGCTTCTGTGCCCTAATATCTACCAGCAGCCAATGCTTCCTCCATTCTAAAATGCACATTTGCCCACACTTAGACTTCTGAAATTTGCATCTGCACGACAATCAAGGTAAAAAGAAAACTCCAGTTTCTAGACAGAAAAGTTAAGATAGGATTACAGTTGTTGCGATTTCTGCATGTGCAAACCTGGCCATGTATGGAAGGGATTATTCATTTAATCACTATCTTACTCATCTGCATTGGTAGCTCTCCTGAAACTAAAATTTAACTTAACCTTAATCCCCATTAAAGTCTTCATAAAGATTTCATTATGGCTCAGCACATAGTTGTTGTATTCACAGAAAATTGTCAATCCTGTGCCAGGAAATAAAATTACTAGCAGTAGAAATTTCCAAAGATTGCAGAATAAATCAAAGAATTTCCAAAATTTGAAGATGTTGGTGTGATGTGAAAGACTATCAGAAACTGAACATCTAGATGTCATCAAAGAAAGTGGCAACAGTAATGAGAGATGGCAGAATCCTTGAGGTTATCATCTTCAGTGATGGTGATAAATCTCAAGTTGAGGTTCTGGCTCTTCATCCCAACTATAAAGGAAATTTCCATCATTGCCTCATTTCAGTGTCTGGAGGTCACACATCAAAACACTATACTTCTACCAAATGCTACGGCCACCAAGGGTTGATTCACAGCTTATGTATCTGGCTAGACAAATGGGAAAGTAGACAGCCTGTGAAGAGTATACAGAACAAACACCTATGACCTTCGCCGATTAAATAAAAACTAGTATCAGAAACCTTGTCTTCCAGGCCAAGAATGATAGTGTCTATAAAGCTTATCCCCTTTTGATGTATATACTTAAATACTCTTTCCTTTTGCAATCTTTCTTTCCCTCTATCAAGAACTTGACCAAAACATCTGGAGAAATTCACTCGTGAATTCACAATGTTCTTCTCTAAAATTCTTTACAATATGAGATACACTGACACATCTTTATTAGTTTACATGACATCACACTTCCCTAACTTAGTCGATAATCTTTTGGGATATCTCAGATCTATGTCTCTATACTTCTTGACCTTATACTTGTGCTCCAGACTCATAATATAACTTCCAAGAAATACTCTGGTTGGCTTGCTTTTTAGTGCAAAATCAAAACATTTAAAACCAAATACAACATTATTCCTCCAATAGTGGTATATGTGATAAAAAGACCCCTTTCTTGCTGAGACAGCTCAGCAGTTAAAAAGGTACAGAGGGATGAAGATTTCTCTCACCAGAGACTGAATTCTGATTTTGCTGGTCATGACCCTTCTTTTCCTTTCCTTTCCCATTACAGCACAATTATACTTTACTATATAGTGAGAGTATTTCCAAATATTACAAATATGCACCAACAGGCAGGTGAAGGACATGCACAATGCCTTTTATTCAGTCTATTTAGCTACTGTTAACAACAAGCTCATTTTTTGACATGATTATCTGTTTTTTGGGTGTGGAGTTTGAGGAGTTCTTTACAGATCTTGGATATCAGCCCTTTGTCTGTGGTGTCATTTGCGAATATCTTCTCCCATTCTGTGGGTTCCCTCTTTGTTTTGTTGACTGTTTCCTTTGCTGTGCAGAAGCTTTTTATCTTGATGAAGTCCCAAAAGTTCATTTTCGCTTCTGTTTCCTTTCCCTTTGGAGACATTCTTGAAAGAAGTTGCTGTGGCCAATGTCGAAGAAGTTATTGCCTATGTTCTCCTCTAGGATTTTGACAGATTCCTGCCTCACACTGAGGTCTTTCATCCATTTCGAGTTTATCTTTGTGTATGGTGTACACACCATATTCGAATGGTCAATTTTCATTCTTCTATACATAGCTGTCCAGTTTTCCCATTTATTGAAGAGATTGTCTTTCTTCCACTGGATATTTTTTCCTGCTTTATCAAAGATTATTTGACCACAGAGTTGAGGATCCACAGCTGGCTTCTCTATTCTGTTCCATTAATCTATGTGCTGTTTTTGTGCCAGTAACATGCTGTCTTAGTGATCACGGCTCTATAATATAGCTTGAAATCAGGCAACATCATGCCCCCAGCTTTTTCTTTTTCAACATTTCCTTGGCAATTCGGGGTCTTTTCTGGTTCCATACAAATTTTAGGATTGTTTGTTCCACCACTTTGAAAAATGCTGGTGGAATTTTGATTGGGATGGCACTGAAGGTATAGATTGCTCTGGGCAGTATAGACATTTTTACAATGTTGATTCTTCTGATCCATGAGCATGGAATGCTTTTCCATCTTTTTTTGTCTTCTTCAATTTCTTTCATGAGTGTTCTGTAGTTCCTCAAGTACAGATCCTTTACCTCTATGGTTAGGTTTATTCCAAGGTATCTTATGGTTCATGGTGCTATAGTAAATGGAATCAAATCTCTAATTTCCCTTTCTATATTTTCATTGTTAGTGTATAAGAAAACAACTGATTTCTGTAAGATTTTGTATCCTGCCACATTACTGAATTGCTGTATGAGTTCTAGTAGTTTGGGGGTGGAGTCTTTTGGGTTTTCCACATAAAGTATCACGTCATCTGCAAAGAAAGAGAGTTTGATTTCTTCTTTGCCAATTTGAATACCTTTTATTTCTTTTTGTTGTCTGATTGCTGTTGCTAGGACTTCTAGTACTATGTTGAACAACAGTGATGAGAGTGGGCATCCTCGTCGTGTTCCTGATCTCAAAGGGAAGGCTGTCAGCTTTTCCCCATTGAGAATGATATTTGCTGCTGGTTTTTCATAGATAGATTTTATGAAGTTGAGGAATGTTCCCTCTATTCCGATACTTTGAAGAGTTTTAATTAGGAATGGATGTTTATTTTGTCAAATGCTTTTTCTGCATCAATTGAGAGGACCATGTGTTTCTTCTCTCTTCTCTTATTGATTTGTTCTATCGCATTGATTGATTTGTGAATGCTGAACCACCCCTGCATCCCAGGGATAAATCCCATCTGATCAGACACACGAAAAACTGTTCATCATCTTTAGCCATCAGGGAAATCCAAATCAAAACCACATTGAGATACCACCTCACACCAGTTAGAATGGCCAAAATTAACAGGACAGTAAACAACAAGAGTTGGAGAGGATGTGGAGAAAGGGGAACCCTCTTACACTGTTGGTGGGAATGCAAGTTGGTACAGCCACTTTGGAAAACAGTGTGGAGATTCCTCAAAAAATTAAAAATAGAGCTACCCTATGACCTTGCAATTACACTACTGGGTATTTACCCCAAAGATACAGATGCAGTGAAAAGAAGGGCCATCTGTAACCCAATGTTCATAGCAGCAATGGCCACAATCACCAAACTGTGAAAAGAGCCGAGATGCCCTTCAACAGACGAATGGATAAAGAAGATATGGTCCATATATACCATGGAATATTACACAACCATCAGAAAGGATGAATACCCAACTTTTGTATCAACATAGATGGGACTGGAGGAGATTATGCTGAGTGAAATAAGTCAAACAGAGAAAGTCAGTTATATGGTTTCACTTACTTGTGGAGCATAAGGAATAACATGGAGGACATTAGGAGAGGGAAAGTAAAAGTGAAGTGGAGTAAATCAGTGGGGGAGATGAAGCATGAGAGACTGTGGACTGTGAGAAAGAAACAGGGTTTTAGAAGGGAGGGCATGGGAGGATGGGTGAACCTGGTGGTGGGTATTAAGGAGGGCACTTATTGCATGGAGCACTGGGTGTGGTACATTAAAAAATGAATCTTGGAACACTGAGAAAAAAAAGAAACACAGAAGCTCACACCACTGCTAGCAAAGATGAAAGCAAAAAGCAAAGTCAGAAGTTGTAACAAATCCTTTCAGGTACTAATAGCTACCCCATTACAGGCTAGTCTATGTCTCTACTCCAGTTCTTCTGCCTTCCCCTCCCCACTACTCCCAAAGCCATTCCCTCTCTTGAGGGATTTGTCCTCTTCCTCTCCTTGTTCCAGCTCTGGGGAAAGCATATATATGCTCTCTTCCTCTTTTAAATATGCTGCAAATCTCTGTGAACAAGGCTAAAACCCTGACCATCAACTGAGTTTTGGTCTTCAAAGCACTCAGTTGTTCTTCTCAACTCCACCCTTTTAGATTACCTAGCAGCAGTAATGTCAAAGTCAGCTTGTCAAAATACCAAGTACCATACAAAATGAAAGTGAATTCTCTAGTCTAGTTCAGATAACACTGCAGTCTTAAATTTAGGGCTTCAAAACAAAAAATATGATTTATCCAGACATTTCTCCAGAAGTCCAAGCACTTAAGAAACATCATTTTTGATTCACATACAACTCCAACTTGCAAGACTAGGGACCCACTTAAATTCTCAATCACTTGCTTCTCCACAATACCTCCATTTGCTAATCTCCTGAGCTCCATGGAATTAGCTGATATTACGTTAGCTGATATCAGAGAAACCCACACTAAGAACAGGTTGCCTAAATGACAAGATGAGATTTAATAGGGGCAATTAATATAAAGGTTTCCATTTAGTCTCAAAATAAAATAAACTGCACAAGTACAGAATAAAGATTTGCTTAGCAGATTTGGGGAATCCGTTTAACAACAGATTTGAAAAGAGTCAACAGCATTTACTATTAACTGTAGCCATGGTGATGGGGGAGACAGAGGGAGAATTGGACACAAAATTCCACAAATGTCCAAATAATAAGTAATCAGTAAATGTTACTTGAACATCAATCTGCCATGTAAATATGAGTCAGAAAATCAAAGAATGAATTCAACAAAGTTCGATCTGAAACTTTGGATCTGTGGAGACAACCACCTCATTTTATAGATGTAGTGTTAATTTACCTTACTCCAATAATAAATCAAATCATGAGGTCAGGATGTGGTAAATTTTGTTTCATAAAAATCATTTCCAAACTACAGCTCCTCCCTATAAGGAACTGACTGCCTCACAGAAGACAATGACTTCTCTGTCATTAGAGATACTTAAGTAGAGGCTTAATAACCAGTAGTCAGAATTTGTGAAGTAGGGATCTCCTGCACTAAGTAAAAGGTTAATCTAAAATGTTACAATTTTTTTTTTTTTTTTTTTTTTTTTAAGTAGACTCCAGGTCCACTGTGAGGCCCAGCATGGAGTCCAATGTGGGGCTTGAACTCAGGACCCTGCATCAACACCTGAGCTGAGATCAAAAGTCTAACACTTAACTGACTGAGACACCCAAAGTCACGTCTACATTTCTTTAAAAGTAAGATTATATTATTTTACAAGTTATATCAAATATTAAACATTCATGTTTTCATTTTTTGACCAATTGAACTCAAGTTCACATCTTCAAGGTACAGCGATTATGGCAGCACATCTCATTTTATATTGTTTGTTCATCTCGTCATTAAACTGTGAACTTCTTTGGGTCAGGGCCTGGGTTAGTATTTTACGAGTACTTTATGCATCTCTGCATTACTAGACCCTGGCACACAGGAAGGGATCCAGTTAGTTTCTTGAATAAACATTCCAGGAGTGTCTCTTTAGTATGTGGGTGGTCGCTACCACCAAGGTCCTCAATAAAATGGCAAGCAAATTTTCTCTTTTATCCTTTACTACCTTCATTTTTTTTTAAGATTTTATTTATTATTTATTTGACAGACAGAGATCACAAGTAGGCAGAGAGGCAGGCAGAGAGGGAAGCAGGCTCCCTGCTGAGCAGAGAGCCTTATGTGGGGCTTGATCCCAGGACCCCAGGATCATGACCTGAGCCAAAGGCAGGGGCTTTAACCCACTGAGCCACCCAGGTGCCCCTACTACTTTCATTTTTTAAGTCCTTTTCCCGTCTCTCAATGCTCTTTCAACTATCCGAAACTCCCACTTAGGTACCTCCCTCGTGCCCATGTGATATAAAATATCCCATTGTCCAGAATAACCTATTCCTCCATATAAATGGAAGGCAACCTGACACTTTCAAAATGACAAATGAACAAAGCCTGTGACCCAGAAGGAATGTAGCTTATAGATATACTTTACATGTGTTAATATGCCTTACGTACACGGTTATTAATTTCCTAAGAGTTTATACTAGATTGTTTCTAATCTTGCCTATGCACTTATCAATAGAACCGGTAAAATAACATAATGGTCCCACTATAAAATGGAAGACTGTAATATCAAAAAAATGTTTTCTATGTATTAATGTATTATGTATGTGTTATATATGTATATATGTATTATATATGTAATAATGTATTAATGTAGACTGACCCCTAAGATGTATTAAGTAAAAATCTGCATAGTGCAGAACTATGTATTTGATACAGTAACATCTGTGCTAAAAAGCAAAGGAAGGAGGGAAAATGCACACACACAGATATTACAAAGTATTTCTCTGGAAAAAAAGAAAAACACTGGCTTCCAAGGAAGGGAACTGGATACCCAGAAGATAGGGGTGGGAGGAGACTTTTCACTACACACTCTTTTGTACCTTTTGAATTTAGAAAAAATGTGAGTGTATTAGATCTATTCAAAGTTACAAAAAAATTAAAAATGCCTTTCCACGCTCCCATCCCTTTCCCTTATACTATCTTCAAAACTCCAACTCAGGATAGTTACTCTATGGAGCATAGATACTTCATGCTCATTTCAAAACTTTAAAGTTCTTTCTGGAAAACAATTTGCCAAGTAAGAGACTGTAAAGCCTAGTTCTTTTTAATCCAGGAATTCTACTTCTTAGAATTTAGTCTAAAGGAATAATAGGAGATAAGAGCAAAGACATAAGCACACAGATGGTTGTTACAGTATTTTATGGTTGAAAACAACCTATATGAATGACAATATGGTAGTGACAAAATAAATTATGATACAATTATAAATGGGATACTATATAGACATTAAAGCTGGTATTTTAGAAGCATTTCTAAGGACAAGAAAATGGTCATACTACTAAAACTATATATAATGGGATTACAATTTCATCACTATTGAGAGGTCATCTTTTTTTTCCCCACGTCAACAAGTTGTGGGGGTATGTTGGTATACGTAACAGATGTATGCACTGTGCCTTACCCTAGCCCCTAAAAAGAAATGGAGAAACTTTTATTTCTGATGATTAGCGCTAAAACAATAATTGAATATCTTATTTTTCCCAATCTAAACACACTTTTATAGTTTCTCATTATATTTTATGTTGACTAGTGGGTATTACAAAAGTATGGTAGTTAACATAATGGAATTCAGAGACAAAAAGACTTAAGTTCAAATCCTATTTCTGCCAGACAGCCTCTAAGTAATCTTGGGGAAACTGCTTAACTTTTTTAAGCCTGTTTTCTAAATTTGTAACAATAGCAATTTCAGAAGATGAGAACTGAGATAATATATACAGATATAAGAATACTTAGCATAGTACCTGGCAGATAAAATGCTCGACAATTCATTTATGCACTCATCCAACAGGCATTTAATAGCACCTACCACGTGCCAGTTCCTGTTATATATGCTGGACAGAAAATCAGAGAAAACCTTTACACAGCTGTAGGAGACAACACTGACACACAGTATCTAATGTAAACAGTGCGCACATAAAGCAGTGAACAGTCCCGGCAGCTACCTCTGTATCTCTGCACTCACAGATACCCACAGAGCTTTTCCAGCAATACGATTGTCTGAACAGGGTTAGGTCCAAGAACTTCACTGTAGTAGCATGAGATGTACCTATAAGAAAGTTTATTTTTAGTTCCAACCCAAACTAAAAAGTGTTGGAACACAGCCAGTGTGCACATATCCCTAACTAATCATCATAACTAGGGGCACCTGGGTGGTTGAGTCGGTTAGGTGTCTGACTCTTGCTCTCAGCCCAGGTCTTGATCTTGGGGTGGGGAGTTCAAGCTCCCTGTTGGGCTCCATCGTGGGGGTGGAGCTCACTTTGGGGGGAAAAAAAAAACTCATAAAATGTTCATGCTAAGAGGAACCTGATAATTACCTAATCTTAACCTCCTGTTTTACAGATGAGGAAACAGAAGTGCCCAAATAGTTACATCTACATAATCTAGATATATTCTAAAGGCACAGGAAAAAAAAGGATTGTTAGAAAAATTTATGGTGATTTCCCCCAAGTAGGACAAGATGAAGGACTCAAGCCTTCCTCTGGAGAGCAAGAGTGGCTATAGGTGATGTAACTTGGTTGCATAGGTACTGAGGTACAATGACGAACCTAAATCAAAGTGGCAAATCATTCTGGGCTAAAATGAAGTTGAAACAACTGTGGTAAGAGAAGGAAGTGGTAACCACCCACCAGCTGCCTTTGAATTAAAGGAAGAGCAGAGTCAAGAGTCACACCTGGGCCTGCAAACAGCAAAAGGCCTCCTAGAGCCACAGCTGAAGAAAGAGCTGGTGGCACTACGCAGTTCACTATTTTAGAAGCACAGAGTAAGGCCTAAACGTCTTTTACCAGGAAAGAACAGTGTATGCAACCTGTGTAGGAACAAAAAAAAGACCTTTAGGAGGAGAGAGATACCTACCATGAGATTCCTGCTCTCGAGGAGCTCACAACATAAGGTGAAGAAGAGCCGACATGCTACAGATGGAGGGTAGCGCACACAAGGGGCTGAGAGAGCAGAGAGAAGGGAGACTTGTCTCAAAGATGGTGCCTCCCCTGAGCCTTACAGAAGGCTAAAGAAGAAAGGAAAGTGTTCCCAGGAACATGCTGTACAAAGATTTGCATACAGATTTGGGAATAAGAGAGTTACGTAGTTTAGAAAAATGTAAATGGATCATATAATCGGGACATAAAACTAAAAAAAAAATAACAAAACAAAAAAAATTAACAAAATTCAGCACCTATTTATGATAAAACACAAAAGTCACTACATAAAGAAAGCCAATTTCTTAAACGAAGTGCTTTTCTTAAACAAGCAATAAATAGAAAACAAAAATTTGGGATGCCACAGTGGCTCAATCAGTTAAGCACCTGCCTTCGGCTCAGGCTGTGACCCCAGGGTCCTGGGATCAAATCCCACAGGGGGGCTCCACATGAGAAGCAGGGAGCCTGCTCCTCCCTCTGCCTGCCCCTATCCCCTGCTTGTGCTTGCTCTCTCTCGCTCTCTTTCTCTCTGACAAATAAATAAACAAAAATCTTAGGAAAAAAAGAAAACAAAAATTCAAAAATATATCATTTACAAAAGCATCCAAAATCAAATATCTAGGAATAAATCTAACAATACATAAGACCTGACCTCTAAAGGGAACGCTTCAAAGCATTACTTATTTGACATAAATTATGAAGGATATAAAATAAAATTTATTTATTTGTAAATGGAGGAACATGCCAGTCTCCTCACTGGAAGATTCAATACTGTAAGATATCAATATTCTGCAAAGTGATCTGTAAATTTTAATAAGTGAATGTATTATTTAACTTTCTTTTAGTTGTTATGAATTTCTACTTTGGGTATTCTTTGTAGACCTTCTTATCATCAATTTCTGGAAAAACTCAAGAAGTATTTTAAAAGAATACTGTTCATGATCAAAAAACTGGAATGTATTATATCTTTATTACTGTTATTCAAATATTCTTTTCTTCATCTATAGTGAATTTATCAATTTCTTACTGTATTTTTAACACTTCTGGCCTTATATATTTTGACATTATTAGCTGCATAAAGATTCATGACATGTCTTGAGAGACAGTACTTCATCAATATAAAATATACCTCTTTCTTCCCTTTAATGCTTTTATTGCTTGAATTTTGTCATGTATTAATCCTACTGTATTTAATCTTTTGGGGTCAGATTTGCTTTTTTCTATTCTACTATTTTCAACATTTTCATGTCATTTTAGGTGTCTTTTGAAAAAAAAAAATAGCTAAGTTTGAAGCCCTCTGTGTACATTATTAATCCAACCTGAGAATCTGACTTTTCAACAGAGAAATTCAACTCTTCATTTTTATTAAGCATTCATAGACTTACAACTGTCACACATTTACCAATTATTTTTTTAACTTGGGTTTAATTTTTGTTAAAGTTATGTATGTATAGAGTTTAAGGTGTCAAATAGTTCTACAAGACTGTTACCACACAACAAAAGATTTCAGCACCCCCAACACCCAGCCCTTCCTATTTCCTGCTCCACAGAAGGAATCCCACTTTCTATACTTGAGTCTCTTAGTATTTAGCTTTATGTCATTCCCATACATTTTCAGAACAAAAACTCACTGAATTTAGCTAAAAAAGGGATGGTAGAGACACTGCTGGAAATTTCAGGAACTTGATGAACCACACATACAGTTACTCAAGTTTTAATTTCTTGACTTCCCTAGTCTGAAATTTTCATCTTCCTTGTCAAACAAAATATCAAAGCAAGCTGTTCAATTCTGGTTGCAGTCTCCTAGAGGAATATGGCTAAATTAAACCAAGCAAGGACAAAAAGGCCAGCTAAAATGGTGGGACTTTTATACTTTTACAATACTCATGTTTCTATAGTATTTTATAATATTTCTCACCATTAAATCCATGACTTCTTTGGGGGCATGAAGATGTCAGCATCTAGTGCTCTCTGAGCTCCTTTCAGAAGAACCAACCAAGGAAAGTTTTCAGACAACACGAAACAAATATCCAGGGGCTTAGCACTGTGAATATAGGTTTCAAATTGCTGTTAGCATTGATGCTACCTAGCATTTTGGTTACTGAAGAATACCTCTATTAGGGGGTTGGTTATTAAAAGATAAGGGTCTGCCAGGGCTTGATGTTATTAGCCTTTGGAGAACTGAAGATAACAACATCGAATTATGCTGTACAGAATTATATAGCATATGTATAGAATTGATGACATCTATACAGAAGTCAGATATTACTAGGCCCTAGCTATGGTTTAGAATGTTTCACAGGTGATTGTATCCATTTGCTCCATGAGATTTTTTCTCCAGTTCCAGGATCTCTAAGCTAAATTAGATGCAAGCACCCAATCGCTTAGAACAGCTATTTCCTTAGGATATACCATCTGTTTGCAATGCCCAGCTAATTCTGAGTCTGTTGCTCTCTGAAGACCATCCCCCACAGTTTCTGCCTGACTCCTAAATTCATATTTATTGAAACTCCTCCCTCCTTCTCCTTTTCCCATCATAAGGCAAGGGAAGGCTAGATCTAACAAAACTTAAAGGATGGGAAATGGTGGAAAGTCCCTAGCTAAAAGAATACGTGGCCATGTTTTTTATTTTTTGGTTTTTAAAGAAAAAAGTGGAAGAAACGACTGTGATCTTCGAAAAAAGACTACATGAAGGGAGAGAGACCCAAGCTTATAAATGCATTATAAATAAGGAAGAGAACAAAAGTTAAAATTTACCATGGGAATGGTGAAAGCAAAACAATAGAAAAAAAAAAAACTAGAGCATTTGTTCATAGGAAAGTGATCTACAGTGATGACTATGTTAATTGGCTTGTTTGTTTGGTGATTAGGGAATTTCAAATTCGCAATGCACAACTACCCTTTGTAATTAAAAAAAAAAAAAACAGGAGAGAGAAAAGAAAGAAAAGGAAAAGAAAACGTCATGACAGATCTGTGGTTCTCAATCAACCCTTGAAAAATGTCAAAGAAACGGCCTAGAATGTGTATCCCAGAGGCACTGGATCCTGATTGTTTTATTTCCTTTGGCTAAAGCAAGTACTGCTGGTTTGTCTATATTTAGAAAGATCAATGACAGAAACACATCTGGGATGATGAGGAGATACTACAGATTTATTTAAATTATGCTCCAGCAACTTTTTATTATGAAGATTTTCAAATATTCAGAAAAACTGACAACTGCAAACACCTATATACGCATAACCTAAATTCTGTAGTTGTTACTATCTTGTTATATTGATTTCATCATTATTTATCCATCTATGTATCCATCTGTTGAGGGTCTGATTTGATAGCATTTAAAAAGATCTTCCACAAACTTAGGTAATTAAAAAAATCATTCTCCCTAATGGAGACTTGGGTCATGATGAAAAGGGATGCTAAGTGAGGTTCTGAGTGAGGAAGATGCTGGATTCCTATTTAGTCATTAGCTTAATTATTATCCTGAAATTACCCTGATTATCCTGAAATACCACATACCTTCTGAGCCGCAGTTTCCTCATCTGTAAAATAAAGTGAGACAAAATGTAATCATGATCCCCTTAGTTATGATCCTTTCTAGCCTAAAAATTCTGTTTCTATGAAAAATAGTTTCCTTAATAACTGCCATTTACTTTATTTTCTATGTAGCAGGAAGTATGCTATAATTTCATTTACTCTTCACAGGTCCTTTAAAATTTTTGAGATACCACATGAAAACTACCAACTGTTTTTAGTAGCACGTAGCCAGTCTGACCTATTTCCAGTTGTACTTCCCCTTCACATTTTCAGTACTTTTTACTAGCATCAGTTTTGTACTGCTTTGGTGAACTAGTTGGAACCAGCAAACAGAAATTATCTATGCTCACTTAGAAAAACAAGCAACCTCTAGTCCCTGGTTTGTAATTTTTTTCCAAATGTGAAATGAGATAAAACAGCTAAAACTACTTTAACTTGTTTATTTTGGTAAAATAATTACATATAATTATTGTTGAAGAAAATCTACAATACACAATCTTGGTGTTTTTATTTAAATCTGTTGCACACTGAATAACAAAATTAAAATGTCAGTTTTTCAATTGCAGAAAGTACTCAAATCAACAGCCATGTGCTAAACAAAGAGACTCAATTAGAGCACATTATGGTTTGATTTGGGAATGAATACATCAAGGAAAAAAACCAACAAAGACCATACATATATTGTCGTGTTTGTACAAATGAAAAGCCATAGTTAGTGACTTTCTCTCTCTACATTCCTCTTCAGGCTTAACTATCTCCATGTTCATTACTGTCAAATATATTTATCAGTTCTCACTTCTAAAAGAAAAAGCCATTTGTTTTTGCTTTTTTCCATGAGAGCTATTTGTATTTCGATGCATATTTAAAGATCTTATATTGTAGAAATGTAACAGGATGCCCGCACAAGGTGTCCTAGAACTATAAATACACACTATTATGTAATCAGTGAGGTTCACACCTAGGAAATCTGGATGGAATGGTTATCCTAAAGCAAATGAACAAAAATAAGGAGGCTCAGCCCTGTTGATGAGAACGAAACCCTGGAACTGCCAGATAAGAAAGGAAACTGAATCTACTCAAGTCATGGAGAGTGATAAACCCAAACTTTTCACTTAATTTCCCATGCCCCTATACAAAGACTTCTATAATAGATGATGTTCAAGAATAGGAAGAAACTTATTTTTCCCATTGAACTCGGCATGTCTCCAATCAAAGAAGAGCCTTCATGGTAACATTCGTGGGTATCTTTGACATGGATATTGGGGTTACTATGCAACCTACATGTGTAGGGCCGCACTCTCCGAGTGAGTGTGGTCTCTCCAAAAGGAAGTCATCGTTCCCAACATCCATCACCCAGAAAGGAAGCAGCTCTTCAAAAAGGAAACCCAAGCAAAGACACTCTGGACCTTGCTGTTTTGGCCCTGTTTGAAGAAAGATAAATGCCTAGCTCTATTCACTTCTGGTGGCAGCACTCAGATGATGGAGACAGGCCAAAAGATAAGGACATGAGGAAAATGTCTTTGTAAGCCAGCCTGAACAGTTTCATGTTGCTTTCTCTATTCATTAACCTCCAGCTTTTAGCAAAGCTTGATTTAAACGCTACAATCTTACCTCAGCTGTTCCACTGGCATTAGGGTAAGACTAGTGTGTCCATACTTGGATCACAGACTTAGTATGAAGAAGAAAAATGGTAGCATGCTCCTCATTACATGTTGAAGAGATTCTCTGAGAAAGAGAATCAGGGCTGAGGTCCAGCAACTCCTTACCACTTAGAGATTCTCCCTGTGTTGCATCTTTGTGTCTGGGGTTCCTCTTTATTAAGGAAAGTGGCAGCCTCCCATAAATGCTCAATAATAGGCAACAAAATGCAAATTATCAGGTTCCCTTATTGCTCTCACTGCTAGAAAACTCAGAGCTAACTATTGTGTTCAACTACAAAAGCTTTCCTCAGCTAAAAGTTATGGATAATTGTTCTTTCTTTTCCCCTTTTATTTATTGGCTCTTATCTTTTTGATCATTAGTTCTGGTCTTACTGCATATGTTTTTATTTCAAGTTTCTTAAAATCCTTTTCTGGAAAACAGCCAGAGTACACAAGCTGATCAGTGAATAAATTTTTCCCACATAAGAAAGTTACAAAATAACGCTCATCTCAAAGCTATGAAGGCTAAGGAGGTTGAGAGCCTGTATGTTGGCCTCTTTTCTACCTCATCCAGGAACCAGAGCAGATTCCCAAGAAGTCAAAGAGAGCATGAAGGCTAATGTCAGTGCAATCAAAAGATCACAAATAATTCTGAGTACATACTTCTTTGGCATTGGAAGGGGGTAAAGGGAACAAAGCACAGATCTGCAATCCAGGAGAGAAGAGTATCTCAGTGAACAGAGCAAAGTTCCAGATATAAGCTAAGGAGTTCAGGGTCAAAATAAATACTTCACTTAAGGTGGCTTTTTAGGGCACCAGAATTGAAAGACAGCAAGAGAGAGAATGAGGTGGAAGGCAAATGTTGGTAATTGCTTCTTTGCCTAAGATTCCCTCCCATTACCAGCCATGTTCTAGTCTTACATCTTGCTGCCTACTCCACTTGATGATGCTACCTTTACCTCAAACTCAACATGTTCAAATCAGATTTCATTTCCCCTCAATCTTTCTTTCAGCTATTTCATGACTAGGCATAGTTAGGCATTATGTGGGTGTAAAAATCCTGGTCATTCTTTTTTGATTTCATGTAGCCCTTAATTTTCGTAATTCAGCTTTCTACAACTAAGATCTACTACCATTTAACAAATACTTACGGAGAGCCTCTAACACACCACATACTGTCTGTGTCCTTTACACTGGTGAACAAGACAAAAATATCCATTATCACAGAGCTTATATTCTAGTAGGAAGAAGGAGATAACAGACATAGTAAATAAGTAAATATGGGTAAGTAAATAAAGGATTTCAGGAGGTAGTAAATGTTAGGGGAAAAAAGGCAGAATAGGATAATAGCAATTTTTTAAAGGGTGGTCAGGGTAAGCCTCATTGAGAAAAAGGTTAACATTTGAGCAAAGATGTGCAAGAAGTGAGGGAGGAGGCTGTGCAGGTACATAGGGAAGAGCATGGAGGCAAAGTGACAGCCATATAAACAAAGGCCCACTACCAGCTCCTATGATTTCTTTGAAATGTCATAGAACCACCCTTCTACTCCATTCCCAATGCCTCATCCACTCTAAACTCTACCCATCCCACAAGGCAGGAGATCAATTCCTACCATTTCTATAAAGCAGTGCCTGTGGCTGCTATTATTGAATCTGTAATTATCATATTTCCCAAACATCTTACTTCTTGAAAGCAAGTTCGCCTCTTTCTCTATTTCCCATTGTGTTGGCCTCTACTAAATATTCGTTAAGATTGAATGAGCTATTTCTTCTACAAAGCTGAAGCTTTTTGCCAACTTAAAACCACATTTTTTCAAAGATTTTTTTTATTTACTTATTCAAGAAAGAGAGAGGGAGAGAGGGAGAGCATGTGCCACGAGAAGCAGGTTCTCCACCAAGCAGGGAATCCAATATCAGACTCTATTTGGGACTCCAGGGTCATAACCTGAGCTGAAGTAGATGCTTAATCAACTGAGCCACCCAGACGCCCCTAAAAACACTTTTATTAGCAGGGTGCGCCTGGGTGGTTCAGTTGGTTTAGTATCTGCCTTCAGCTCTGGTCACGATCCTGAGGTCCTGGGATGGAGATCCAGCATGGGGCTCCCTGCTCAGTGGGGAGTCTGCTTGTCTCTCTCTCTCTCTCTCTCTCTCTCTCTCTCTCGATTCCTCTGCCCGTCCCTGCCACTTGTGCACTATCTCGCTTGCTCTCTCTCAAGTAAATAAATAAAATCTGCTTAAAAAAAAAAAAACCAACAAACTTATTAGCTTTGATAAACTACTGAAAAAGACAGAATGATTAAAAATTGGTTTTATCATATTAAAAAAAAGCATTAGGGGGGTAGAACAAGCCAAAGTGTTCATGGTGGACAGTGACAGCTTTCTTTTCTCAATTCAGATTTTCAGATACTTTCAGGTCTGTGCTCATGTTACTCTGAAAAGCAAAGAGTTTGCTATGAAAATACATAAATCAATGGGGCGCCTGGGTGGCTCAGTGGGTTAAAGCCTCTGCCTTCGGCTCAGGTCATGATCCCAGGGTTCTGGGATCGAGCCCCACATCGGGCTCTCTGCTCAGCAGGAAGCCTGCTTCTCCCTCTCTCTCTCTCTGCCTGCCTCTCTGCCTACTTGTGATCTCTGTCTGTCAAATAAAGAAATAAAATCTTTAAAAAAAAATAAAAAAGAAAATACATAAATCAATACAACTAATGAGTGATCAACTATCATTAGACTCATCAGAGAGATTCAAATTACCTAAAACTATAATTCAAAGACTACAAGCCTCTGAGTAACTTGGGAGTTGTGGAGAGGCAAACTATAGTCAAGACAAGCTGAAGCAAAGGCCCATGGTTAAAAAAAAAAGAGGAAACCTTCCTGATGAAGTGCCAAAACAAAGACTTTACTGTCTATGGAAGCAACACGATATACAGGTAAGAGTACACCATCCAAAATGCTCAAGCGCAGATTCCACCATTTATTAACATCATGACCTCAGTTTCCTGGTCTGCAAAATGGAAACACAGAAGCTCTTATTTTGACAAACTTTCATAGATACAAACTAAGTTCCAATCTGAGCAAAAATCCTGTTCATTCTGCCTACCCAAGCAGATGGAGTTAATGGTCATGCACAATCATCTGAACCTCGGTGGTTAGACTATTGTTAGTCTACCTCTATCCTATCTGAAGCAGTGTCTTTTTAAAAATACATATATTTATGATTAAAAGATGAAAGAATATCAATATCTTTGGATAACATCTAAGAGAGCTGAAAAGAATCTTTGGTTGGAACCAATGTCATCAAACCTACAGTTACCTCTTGAGCACTGGTCACCTGGACTTAGTAACAAACAGACGTTAAAAAAATCTTTTGGAATGGGGCACCTAGGTGATGCAGTCAGCTGAGAACTGACCCTGGGTTTTGGTTCAGGTTGTGATCTCCACCCAGGTCATGAGATGGAGCCCCATGATGGGCCCCACACTGAGGAGTGTGGAGTCTGGAGTGTGGAGTATGAGGAGTCTGCTTAGGATTTTCTCTCTCTCCCCCTCCTGCTTGTGCTCTCTCACATGTGCTCCCTCTCTCTCTCTCTCTCTCTAAAATAAATACATCTTTTAAAAATCCTTTTGGAAGGGGCGCCTGGGTGGCTCAGTGGGTTAAGCCTCTGCCTTTGGCTCAGGTCATGGTCTCAGGGTCCTGGGATCAAGCCCCGCGTCCGGCTCCACGCCTGCTTCCCCCCGCCCCCGGCCTGCTTCTCTGCCTTCTTGTGATCTCTCTCGCTCTCTCTGTGTCAAATAAATAAACAAAACAAACAAACAAATAAATAAATAAATGAAAAATAAATATTCTCTTGGAAATTACCTGATACATAAGTAAGAAGATTTTTTGCTATTATACAATTATCACCCAGGGTTGGCTATGAGAATTAAATGACATAGGCAGATAGAATCCTGCCACATTTTTTTTTAAGATTTTATTTATTTATTTGAGAGGAAGAGAGAGCATAAAGCAGGGCGAGTGCAGAGGGGGAGGGAGAGAGAAACCCAAGCAGACCCTGCACTGAGCATGGAGCCCTACATGGTGCTCCTGCTCCATCTCACAACCAGGACATCATGACCTGAGTGAGCCCAAACCAAGAGTCGAGGTTTAACCCACTGAGCCACCCAAGCTCCCCTAGCACATTCCTATATGTTCTTTCCAGACTGATAAAATGGTACATGGACCACTGAATCTTTAAAAGAAATGTCAAAGCAACCTGTATCCCCTGCAAGTCATATATATATATTTTTTTAAGTTAGGAATCATTCTTTATAATGTGTGTTCTCCTGGACTGCCAAAACAAGAGAGCAGTTTTACAAAAGGCCAGATCTGATCTATAAAACTGGACCCATACAAACTGAATCCAGACTTACTCTATTCTTTCTCTTCATAATGTTTGAGAAAGTGATTGTCTTAAGGCAAAAGCCCTACAAATCAACCAGTCATAAGTCCATATCAAAAAAGGAAACCATAAGAAACCTATCTGCATTATCTGGGCCAAAACTGTACAGCTAAAACTGGATCTATTTCAAAGTAGCAACAAACTTGTTTATGAATAATGTTTGGATTTGATATTGCAAAAACTCAATTAAGAAAGGCATTAATTACGCTAAGTATTGGAGCTAGGCTCAGTCAAGATAAACCATAATTTTTAAGAAAGTTTTCCCAAGCCAGTTCTATGGGACAAAGCATGAAAATCACTGAGAAACATGCCAGTATCTGCTCAATTCCAGAAGCAGGAAGCAAAGATGTGACCCAATCACATGATAATAAACCACAGTCCATCTGTTCAGAGGACTTGCATTATGTAAGCCACAACCAAGAAAGAACAGCAAAAGGCAGGCAGTTTGTTGACATGTGCAGAGGGCTCTGTGGTTTGAAGAAACATGTTCTCACATCAAAAGAGCCATCCTTAAAATAATGGCATTTTCAAAACCCACGTCATTAGAAATGAACATATCTGATACACTACAAAGATACTACCTGAATGGTGCGGAGTTCAGATAAACTGTTTCAACAGGCCTAAAAGAACCTTTCAGCAAAGGTCTACACATAAGCAGCCCTTCCCAGAGGAACAGATTTATCTCCCTCTCCATTACTTTGTTTATGTCAGTTTCCTATTTAATTTCAAAAACAGAGATCATCTAAAATTCTAAATCTAGACCATGTAACTGCAAGGCCTTTCAATTACATCCATTTTAATTAAACCCCAGTTTCATCATCTTTTAAACTATTAAAGCCTACTCTTCTCAGTCAATAAGCTCTACACCAGGTCTTTTTATCATCAGTATAAAAAAGATATTTACCTCCTCTTGAGGACTTTTTAACCACCACCACCACCACCATCACTACCACCACCCCTCCCCACCCACAGTCCATTAGAAGTCACTTTTCATAAGTTCTGTGAAATTCAAGATAACTTCACTTAGGTAAGTCACTCCATTAACCCTGCCCTCCCCACTCCAAGTCCTTCATACCTTAAAGAGCACAGATTTGGAATGAGATAATCTAAATTCTTGTCTTAGTTCTGCCTGACCCTGAGAAATTCACCTAACCTCTGATGTTATTTTCTTCCCTTATAAACTGAAGTGACTTAGAATCTTCACCAATTGAATGCCTACCCCTGGTGGGCGACCCATAGTATTATTTTCCCTTATTCATCCCACTTAGATTACCTTTTTATTTTGTTTCCAGTCACAGATTACAGAGTTTTCAGAACTGGGGGAAAGAAATAGTGGTTAATACATCCAAACCCTCCAGTATAGAATAAGGAACTCAACTCTAAAGAGGAACTTGCCAGCCAGTCAATAAAACTTTTGGTTCTGTCCTGGAGTAGGCCTCAGGACAGCTTACCACTCATCAAATCTCCCTCTCTGCCCACTTGAATTCTAGCTACCCTTCAATTTAAGTCCTGAAGTGTCCAGAAAGCCTCCCCCAATCACATCAGCCTACATTAATCATTTCTCTCCTTGACTGTTGATGCCTTTCTGTAGGGGTGATATTAAAAATATTTAACAACTGGTTCCAAAATGGTACCAACCAATCAGAAAGGATGTCTGATCAATCAAAACACATGTGACCCAGTGGCAATTGCTGCTTGAACATCAGCCCTACCTATTACTGTCAATACAAAATAGCAATCTCAAACTCCCAAACAACTCTCATTTGGTCTTCAAGAGCTCATTAATTAGAAAATGTGGGTACCATTTAGATTTTCTGCATAACTGGAGGTGAAGTTGGGTCTAATAATCAAATCTAATAACCAACTGCTCTTTTGTCACATTACACAATTTTCCTATTATTATATACACAGAATGGTCAATTAATATTGCATAAACTGTACTCATGTAAAACAGTATAAATACCAAAGAATGTTCAGTCAAATGAAATTCATTTAATCAACAAGCATGTAAATGGAACAGAATATAAAACACAGTGTTAGGTTTTGAGAGCATAAAGGAAAGAAAAGACATACCTTTGCCCTCTGGGGACCTATAACACATTCACAAGTATAGATAAATAACAGCACAAGACAGTAGAAATAAACAACCAAACTGTAACCCTAAGTGCTCTACAGTTCAGGGAAATAAAGAATTCAGGAACTAAACCAGTACATGAAGCCAGAACTGAGAACTTCTCTCCTCATACTCCCAAAAGGGACAAAATTAAGTATGTAGTTAAAAGGGAAAAAGAAAAAAAAAAAAAATCAGGAGTCAGTGGAAAAACAGAAATGGTTGGAACTGAGGGCTTAGAGTAGTAGCAAGAAGTGAGATCTTTGGTTGAATACTCAGAGATGGCTTAATCATAAGCCACAAGTGCTTCTCTAAGTGCTGAATACAAATGGAAAATCTTGTAAACCCTTTGTGAGGATGCCTGAGGAAGATTAGCTTGGCAGTAGCCTATAGAAAAGCCTACATGAGAGAAACTGGAAAACAACTAAATTTAAGAGTAACAGGCAGGACTAACCTGATGGCTGCATACAAAGAAAGGAAGAGACATTCAAGAGGCACTGATAAAAAGAAGAGTTGGGTTCTAGGCATGTTTTCAAAGAAAAAACTCACATGATGGCAGAAAGGAAACCAGATTCTCACAAGGGATATACATGTGTCTATATATACATATATATCTCACAAGGAATATATATGTAGACATAGTACAGTACTCATCTGTGTACTAGGGACAGGGAACTAATTTCCCTACAGAAATCAATGTTAGAAAGAGGAGAAGCTAGGCAGAGAAATACAAAACTGATAGCCAGACAATAAGGAACAACTGCAAGGTCTTAAAAAGGAAGCCAAATTATAAATTTAAAAGTGCATTTGAACTTCTTCAGAATGTATGAAAGATCAACATCAACATAACCAACAAGTGTGGGCAGACCAGTTGAGGTAGTCTAGACTCAAGAATTATTACTCACCTGAACCAGCTTTGTATCATATACATGCCAGTGTAGTCTATAAGCTTCTCCCAAACATGGACTGAGCAATGTTGCTTATATCAATTAAGTCTAAAACTGTTACTTGAATACATGAACGCTTAGTGTGCCAGGCTAAGTGGAAAAGAGTGAACTTAATGCCAATAGGTAACTATTGATTCTCCCACCTGTCCACATATTTACCTTGCCCCCACTCCTTAGACCAGCGTCAAATATCCAGTTTCCTCTAACGTAGGCCCAATATGAAGAGACTCCAGGAATGTGCTAGGAGTCAGAAGGAAGCCTGATTTATATATTGTATATATTGTAAGGGTAAAATTAAAAATTGGATAATAAAGACCAATTATTCATTAGTGGACGGAATAGAAATATGGATTGTGCCAGTCACGTGTGTGCGTGTATACACACACACACACACACACACACACACACAGTTTTTGGGTTTTCTTTGGTTTTTTGTTTGTTTGTTTGTTTGTTTTAATTAAAGCACGTAAGTTTTGGAAACACTGAACTCTGGGTGCAAATCCTAACTCCAGTCCCTAGCAATTGAGTATTTAACCTGTTCCAAATTCAGTTTTCTCATCTATAAATGGGCCAAATGCCACTAACCCTGAGGGTTTTATCATAAGCGTTAGATAATATACTCTGGTGTACTTTACGCGTCTACATCATAGTAAGCTCTTAACAGACAGCTACGGGCACTCTCATTCTTGAGCTTTTGTTTTTTAAAACATTTGGCATTCAGTTTTAGAGACAGAAATGTACTTTCACTGTAATTTAGTTTCTAACACTAAGGATCTATATTTCAGTTTCTAGTATTTTAATCTGGATGTTAACAAAGTTTTTCACTGTTCTTTCCAGGGAGATTGGTTATGACCACGTACCCCATCCTGATCTAGTATTTTGGAAAACGGAGCAAACATTCTCCCTTGAAAGCCCACTACACAGAGACTACTGATTCAAACCACTGTCACTCAAGAAAAGGAACACTAGCGATATTCCTTCGAGGAAATAAAAGCATTTGATCAATTCACAGAGTCATTTCCATTCAAACATTCCAAACCCCGCAGAGTGAGCAAACGTTCAAGTTTCTACTACGAAAACAATCTGTAGCCTTCTGGTTACTGGATTCACTTCAACACTTCCCAGACGCACGAAAGAAGAAACATTCCGCACATCTTCGTGCCTCCTCCTCCTCACACAAAGCTTCGCGACTCCCCTTCCAAAGCCACCCCAGACTGGAGAAGCAGCCCCTCTCAGCGGGGTCGGGCCGGCGACCACAGCCAGGGCGGCCCTGTGACCCGGGGGTCTCCATCACACGTCGCCCCCTCCCACCGCCCGACAGGCTCAGAGTTCCTACCCCGCCCGGGAAGCTTCGGTCGACCCCAACCCCGCCCCAGGCTCCGGGAGCCCCGGGCACCCTCCCGCTTGGGGGTGGGGGGGTGCCCAGACAACGCCACACAGCGCCCCGGCTCCGCCAGGCCCGGCCAGCCGCACACCCTCTGGCCCTCGGTCCGCGCCCCCTCGCTCCCCAGAAGGCAGCCCAGTCCTCGGACCGCTCTACCCGACGACACCTCCCCCAGGGGAGCCGGGAGCAGGGGCCGCCACCGGCTGCCGGGCACATCCACCCGCGCTCAGACACACGCCCCCGCCCCGCCCCGCCCGCGCTCCCTGCCCGCGGTTTGCGTGGCGGCCGCCAGGCCAGGCCAGCCCGGCCCCGGGCGGGCGCCGCCACCTGCGCCCCCGGCCCCGCGCCATGTTTGAGAAAGAGAGGGAGCGAGCCAGAGGCCGGGCCCGGCCCGCGCGCCCCGCAGCCGCCCGCCAGCCCCGCCGCGTTGCCGCTCACCCGTCGTCCCCGGGACCAGCGTCGCCGCCGCCGCCAGCACGAAGAGGAGCAGCCGGGGACGCGGAGCAGCGGCCGCCGCCTCCATGGTCCCGCCACCACCGCCTGTGGCCCGGTCCGGCCCGGCCGCCGCCTCGCCTCAGCAAGCCTTGCCTCGCCCCACCTCCCGCCGCCGCCGCGGCCTCGCTCCGGCCCTTTGTAACTGCTCGGGGGCTGAGCGTCCATTGGCTGCCGGGCTCCCGCCGGCCCCGCCTCCCGGCCGTCTGCGAGCGGCCGAGCGGGACCCAGCCCGGAGCCCCGCCTACAGGCCCACTGGACAGCCAATCCACAGCCGCGGGCGCCGGCCTCTGGCCACGCCCCCAGACTCCCCCGGGGCAGTGCTGCCAGACCCCTGCCCCAGCCAGAGCCGCTCCCCGCTAGGAGGAGGCCGGGTAGAGGCAGGGTGTAGCGCGCCCTGGCATGGCCTATCCTCGGGCCCCGGAGGTGTAGGGTTATGCGAGGGGTGTGTCTGGGTGTGAGTCGCTTTCGGAAAAAGGCTGTGGCCGCTCTAGGCTCTTTTCTTGTAGCCTTCTCGAAGATCGTAAGATCTAGTACTGACCCCAATCCCACCCGAACCCCATTCACAACCCTGCACCACCAATCCCCAACACGTTCACTCAGATCCGAGGTATCGTCACGCAGCCTTCAACTTCCACTTCTCAGATCCACGCGTCAACTTTCAACATGCCCCCAAAATCTTTCCTCAGTGCCTTCCCTATACGACTCAGTCTTCTGTTTCCTCCCGCTGTTAGTGTCTAATCCCAACCGAATTCCAGGCCCTGAAAGTCCTGAAATCCTGGCTTCAGACTTCATTCAGATCCTGAGCTCCGACACGCCCCCCCAAATAGCCTCTCTCCTTCGGAACAAAGAGCAGACCCAGAATGGAGCTCCAAATCACACTCCTTCCTTCTGACCTCTTCCTAATCCAGGTGGGAAAGGGAAGGACCCCATCCTCACCCCCAAAGGACTAGGACTCCTCTTCTTAGCTCGCAGCACTCCTCCTTTGGCGGAGGGGGAGCAGTCAATAATTTGACTTGCCTCTGACATGCCTGCACAATAATTCTGAGGTGTCACTAGAAACCCAAATAAACTCGGCTACGTTTTCATTCCGAATTCCTAATTTATTGTGAGACGCTCCACCCACCTTCCCTCTGGGACACCAAAATGAGCTCCAGATTTGTAATTCTTCCTGTCAGACTAGTCCTCTTTTCAGACACAAACACAGCCGAGGAGGCTGTTACATAGAACAGAGAACATTTTTCCACAGAACCTTTTAAGGAGAAAATTTTATTTTCTGTGTGATTTGAGCTTGGAATTAAATAAACCTTGGTAGCAGGAATCAGAGTCACCCTCTAGGATCGATTTGCAAATCACTTTAGCGCTGCTCCTCCGTGAGCACTTGACCTGCCTGCCAAGACTTCCGTCCAGAGCTGTAAGAGAGCAGGGTGGGGGTGTCGGAGCTGGGATCTGAGACCTGCCCTATTCCCCTCCTGAGTAGGACTCTTATTTGAACAAGTCCGTTAACCTTTCCGAGTCTCCATGTCCTCATCTGTAAAATGGAAATAATATCTACCTCCCAAGGTCAGTGAGAAGATAAAAGATTTGGGGCTTCTTCTCCCCCTCTTTCAAGTTCTATTTCTAGGCCCTTCCTCAAGACACTTCATCCTCTTCCCTGAACGAGTAAGGGGGGGCGGGTGGTTGTACATGGAACTGCCTACCTAGGGATGCAGCTACTAACAAAAACATGGCATAGCCTGCTATCTTGGGCTCTCTTGGTTGCTGGAGGCCATCAGCAACAAGCTCTCCGCCTGCTCCCTGCCATGGGCCGACCAAGCAGGCAAAGACAGCTTCAAGCTGGTTCCAGTCCCAATCTGAGCTCTCAGTTCCAGTCTTTTCAGAGGAGATGTGGAGGGTTAAGTCCAGGTCTTAGGATACCTGATGTCTGTAGACTGTTTTTCCACTGCTCTAGTCTCAGTGTCTTCCATGAGAGCTCAGGAGATATTTATTGTATGAATGAATGAATGAGTCTCCTCAGACAAGTGAGGTGTCCTCTCATCAGATTCTCTTGTTAGATTCTTCATCTCTAAAATGAAATATTGTAGGGGCCCCTGGATGGCTCAGTCAGTTGGGCCTCTGCCTTCGGCTCCAGTCATGATCCCAGGGTCCCGAGATCGAGCCCCCCATCGGGCTCTCTGCTCAGCGGGAAGCCTGCTTCTCTCTCCCTCTGCTGCTCCCCCTGCTTGTGCACATGCTCGCTCTCTCTGTGTCAAATAAATATTTTTTTAATTAAAAAATAAAATGAAATATTGTACTTACCCCATTTATAAATAAAAGGGATTGGATCACATGTCTTGGGCCCCTTAGATGACGTCAAGTGTCTGGAACAGTGTCTAGAACATAGTAAATACATTTTTTTAAAAGAACATAGTAAATATTTAGTTAACGCCATTTCCTTTGCCCAGCCCCTTCAGGCTCTGTTTGATTCTAATCAACATTCATGTTCGGTTAACCTGTGCCTTTGCCTTACAGAGCCTCTGTTAATCAGTGTTGGGTTATCTTCTATGACACACTTCCAGTTCCTTAACATTTTCCATGGAATCGAGTGTCTTCGTTAGAACACTGAAGAACAGGAAGGAGAAACAGACTATTTTTAAAATTTACTTTCCTGATATTAGGAAGAAATTTCCATGAGCCATGGATCCACAAATAAACTACATTGGAATGGAACAATAAATTATAAGTTTAAAATCATAGTTCTCAAACTTTAAAACGTCTCCAAATTAACTGGAGAACTTTTTAAAAAATGCAGATTCCCGGGTGTGAGCCCGAGGGAGTCTGCCTCAGTTCATCTGAAAGAGGTCCAGGACTTTGCATATGGAACAGAGGCCCCGGGTGATTCTGAGGCGGGTGTCACCAGGCCACACTTGGAAAGACACTGGTTTAGAAAGTGTTATCTTGAAATTCAGTAAATAAAAATGCGTGTACTTATTTTACCTTTTGAGAAAGGGAGGGCAGTGGAAAGAAGCCTCTGGCTTTGGAGGCCTAGCTGAATTCCGGCTCTACCATTTACTAGATGTAGGATCTGTGCATGCCACTTGATTTCTCTGAGATTTCACATCCCCCAGTGTGAGATGGGATAATGACACTGACTCATATATTTGTTGTAAGGTCTAAATGAGCTATGCACATGAAAAAATCTATCACTAATATGAATTCCCTTCACAGTCTCTATGGCTCTGGAAAAGGCTTTTTTACTCTGTCTTGATTTGATGGGGAAGAAACTGAGGACCAGCCCCCAGCAAGTCAGCTTCAGAGCCAGGACTAAGAGACTCTCCCTCCAATGCCTTGTCCTATGCACAATGCTACCTCTTAGTCTTTATGCCAAGCACATTGTTTGCTTTTCCTTTTGGATTATTCCCTCAGGTAAAATGTTTTCTCCTAAATGGAGAGCAGAGATGGTTAGTTGCCTAAACTATATTCATTCCTACATTCATTCACTTTATGAACAGAATCCTCATTTCCTTTGGAAAAGCCATTCACCTAGCTAAAAATCTTAATTTCCCAGGCATCTGCACCTAGATATGACCACGGGACAGAGTTCTAGCCAGTAAAATATAAGAAGTCTACCAGGAAGAGCTTGTCTGGAACATACTGTTTTCCTTATAAAGACTCATCACATTCTCACCTTCTTTCCATCTGGAACAAAGCTGCAACGCCTGGAAGTATAGCAGCCATTTTGTGAGCATAAGGATGGTGTCCATAACACCATCTACACCACCATTCCTAGAGAAACTAGGAATGAATAGAGTAGATAACTAGGAGTGGAGAGAGTCTGGGTCCTTGATAAATTCCTTGAGCAACCGTACCAGCTCTAAATGCTTACCACTGATGTTCATATTATTCGAGAAAAATAAACGCCTCCTTTTTTTAACCTTAAAACACTTTAATTCTGGTCAACGCTATCTATTATATATTTTTATTTCTGTCTTATTTTTTAGCCTACATGCTAGTATTGATTTATACCATTATTATCTATTGCTAACCCCTAGGCTCCTAACTAAATAACAAATCACCTCAAAACTTAGTGGCCTAGAATAATAACTATATATTATTTCTCATGAGACTGTGGGTAGGCTGGGCTGTTTTACTTGGGCTAGGCCAATTTAAATTGATCTCAGCTGAGCTCACATATGAGTCTGCTATCAGGTGGCAGGTCATCTGGGAACCAAACAGATCTATAATGGTCTAGCTCAGCTCCTTTATGTGGTTTTTCACTCTCGAACAGGCTAGCCTGGGTTTGCTAACATGACAGTTTAGGGATCCAAGATAATGAAAAGCAGTTTACAACGGGCACATCATTTCTGCCACCTCCCATTGCTTTGGGAATGAATTAGGCCAAACCCAAATTCAAAAGAAATAGATTCCACCCCTTGATAAAAGGAACTGCAAAATCACATTGCAAAGGGGTGTAGATATCAAGAGAGATGTAAGTGTGGCCATTTTTTGCAAACACTTTTTACCACTTTTTCTGATCTTCATTTTTTTTTTTTATCCCTAGACTTTCCATCTCAAATCACTTTAATTCCACCTGAAGTACATCCTTTCAATTTCCCCTTAGTGAAAGCTGACTGGTAGCAAACAATTTTAGTTTTTGTTTGATAGAGATGACTACATTTAACCCTTATTTTTGGACAGTGTGTTTTTTTCCACTGGCTACAGAATTGTAGATTGGCAATTGTTTTTTCTCAACAACTGAAGCAATCATTTCACTGTCTCTGGCTTCCATTGTAGTTCAAGAGAAATCAAGTATTAGTCCATTTCTTCTTTGTAGGTAATTGGTCTTTTCTGTTTACTTTTTTTTAATAGACTTTATTTTTTATAAATAAAAATGTTTATAAATGTTATAAATAACAAATAAAATATTCATTTTTTAGTTTCACAGCAAAATTGAGCATAAATTACATAGAGTCCCCATATATTCCCTGTCTCTACCCAGGCACAGCCTGCCCCACTGTAAATATCCCCCATCAGTGTGGTCCATTTATTAGAATCAATGAATGACACATTATTACCCAAAATCAATTACCCAGAATCAATGAATGACACATTATTACCCAAAGTCCGTAACTTACTTTAGACTTCACTCTTTGTGTTGTATATTCTATGGGTTTTAACAAATGTTTAATGATGTGTATCCACCACTCCAGTATCACACAATAGTTTCACTGCCCTAAAAATCCTCTGTGCCCAGCCTCCTCCTTCCCCCTAACCCTTGGCACCCACCGATTTTTTTGCTGTCACCATGATTTTGCCTTTTCCAGAATGTCACATAGTCAAAATCATACTGTAGCCTTTTAAGATTGGCTTCTTTCACTTAGTAATATGCATTTAAGTTTCCTCCCTATCTTTCCGTGGCTTGATGGTTCATTTCTTTTTAGCGCTGAATAATATTCCGTTATATAGATTCACTAGAGTTTCTTTATCCATTCACCCCCTGAAGGATATCTTGGTTGCTTCCAAGTTTGGGCAATTATGGATGAAATGCTATAAACATCCCTGTGCAGGTTTTCGTGTGGACATAAGTTTTCAACTCATTTGGGTAAATACCAAGGAGCATGATTGCTGGATCATATGATAAGAGTATGTTTAGCTTTGTAGGAAACTGCCAAACTAGCTTCCAAAGCGACTGTACCATTTTGCATTCCCACTAGCAGCGAAAGAGAGTCCTGTTGCTCCCTATCTGGCTGCTTTTATTTTATTGAATTTTTCATCTCTGGAAGTTTCGTTTGGTTCTTTTAAAAATCTTCATTCCTCCTCTCATTATGTCTACATTTTTCTTTATATCCCTAAACATATGAAGCATATTTATAATAGCTGTTTTAATGTACTCATGGGATAATTCCATCTACTCTGTCATTTCTGGGTCTGTTTCTGTTTACTGATATTTTAGGCTCACATTTTCCTGCTGCCTCTTATGTCTAGTGACTTTTTATTGGATGCCAGACATTGTAAATTTTCAGGTATGGAATGCTTTATTTTCCTGAAGAGTCTTGAACTTTTCCTGACAGTGAATGAAGTTCCCTGAATATTAGTTTCACCCTTTTGAGGCTTATTTTAAAACTCCTTTGGGACAAGTCCAAAATAACCATCATTCTAAGGCCAATTCTGCATCCCTTATAAGATATGTTCTTTCTGGGATCTCTGTTAAATACTCTGTATGGTCCACAAGATCTCTCTACTCTGGCTGGAGAGAACGCAAATGATTCCTGAGCTGGTCTGAACTCTGAGCATCTGTTTTATAGCTTCTTAGCATTTTTTCTTGTCCCCAAAGTTGTTCTTGCCAGCCTTGTGGGGGTTCACTCTCTGCATGCATAGATTAGTATTCAGCCAAAGAGTCCAGAGGACCCCGATGTGGATTTCTCAAGCTCTCTGGAGAACTCCTTCCTCTGCAGAACTCTGCCTGGCACATTCTAGCAGCTGCAGGAGTTACCTGTATTATCTGGATATGAGTCCATTGCCAAATGTGTGTATGGTGAACATTTTGGTTCTGTTATTTTATTAATGTTATTTTTTAAAGAGTAGTGGTTTTAATTGTTTTTCTTTACAATTAGTTCTTGTCGTGTTTTGTCTTGAAAAAATTGCTTACTCTCAACCCCGGAGATAGTCCTCTATGTGTTCTTCCAGTTGCCTTAAAGTTTTAGCTTTTACATTTAAATCTTTAAGCCACCTTGAATTAACTCTTGGAGTCAAGGCTTAATTTTTTCTGTACTGACATTCAGTTGCTCCACTATGATTTGCTGAAAAAACTTGTCTTTCCCTTTGAAACTACGTTGATACTTTTCCAAAAATTATTTGAGGGCATGTTTGCAGGCTTATTTCTGGACTCTCTTCTCTTTTACCATGGTCTCATTGTTCATCTTAATGCCAGTATCACTGTGTTGATTACGGTACATTATGGTAACATTTAAGATCATGTAGAGTTTGCCTCCCAATTTTGTTCTTCTTCAACATTGCTTTTCCTATTTTAATAAGTAAATTATAATGACAGTTTGTCAATAACTACCAAAAAAAAAAGCCTGCTAGAATTTTTATTGCGAATGCCTTGAATCTATAAATCAATTTGGGGAGAACTGACATCTTTATGATATTGATTATTCTGATCTAAATGCATAGCATCTTTCTCCATCTATTCAGGTCTTTAATTTCTCTCAATAATGTTTTATAGTTTTTATTGGTAGAAGTCATAACATTTGTTAAATTTATTTCTAGCTAAATTTTTATGTTACAGTAAATAAAATTCATTTTAAATTTCATTTTTTAATTATTGTTTCCATTAAGTTTCCTAAAATTTTTTAATTTTAATTCTAGTTAGTTAATATACAGTGTTATATTAGTTTCAGTTGTGCAATACAGTGATGCAACAATTCTCTACATTACTCAGTGCTCATCATGATAAGTGTCCTCTTAATCTCCCTTCACCTATTTCACCCATCCCCCCACCCCTCAACCTCTGGCAACTAGTTTGTTCTCTATGGTTAAGAGCCTGTTTCTTGGTTTCTCTCTCTCTCTTTTTTTTCTTTGCTCATTTGTTTTGTTTATTAAATTCCACATGGGAGTAAAACCATATGGTACTTGTCTTTCTCTGACTGACTTATTTCATTTAGCATTATAGTCTTTATTTATTTTTTTTAAAGATTTTATTTATTTATTTGGCAGACAGAGATCACAAGTAGGCAGAGAGGCAGGCAGAGAGAGAGGGGGAAGCAGGCTCCCCACCAAGCAGAGAGCCTGATGCAGGGCTCGATCCCAGGACCCTGAGATCATGACCTGAGCCAAAGGCAGAGGCCTTAACCCACTGAGCCACCCAGGTGCCCCAGCATTATACTCTTTAAGCTCCATCCATGTTGTTACAAATGGCAAGAATTCATTCTTTTTTATGACTGAGTAATAGTCCATTACACACACACACACACACACACACACACACACACACACACACACTTTCTCGTCTTCTTTATCCATTCATTTATAAATGGACATTTGGGCTGCTTGCATAATTTGGCTATTGTAAATAATGCTGCAATTAATATAGGGGCACATGTATCTCTTTGAAGTAGGGTTTTTATATTTTGGGGCTAAATACCCAGGAGTACAGTTACTAGGTCATAGGGGAGTGCTATTTTTAGATTTTTGAGGAACATCTATACTATTTTTCATAGTGACTGCACCAATTTGCATTCCCACCAACAGTGCATGAGGGTTCCCTTTTCTCCACATCCTCGACAACACCTGTTGTTTTCTTGTATTGTTGCTTTTAGCCATTCTGACAGGTGTGCGGTGATATCTCATTATGGTTTTGATTTGCACTTCCCTGATGATAAGTGATGTGGAGCATTTTCTCACATGTCTGTTGACCATCTGGTTGTTTTGTTTGGAGAAATATCTGTTCATGTCGTCTGCCCATTTTTAGTTGGATTATTTATTGGGGTGTTGAGTTGAATATGTTCTCAAATATTTCAGATACTAACTCTTTATCCGATATGTGATTTGCAAAGATCTTCTCTTGTTCTGTAAGTTGTTTTCCAGTTTAGTTGATTGTTTCCTTTGCTGTGCAGAAGCTCTTTATTTTGATGTAGTCCCATAGTTTATTTTTGCTTTTGTTTCTCCTATCGTAGGACATATATCTGGAAAAATGTTGCTACAGCCAATGTTAGAGAAATTACTGCCTGTGCTCTCTTCTGGATTTTTATGGTTTCAGGATAGGTCCCTCATCCATTTTGAGTTTATTTTAGTATATGATGTGAGAAAGTGGTCCAGTTTCATTCTTTTGCATGTGACTGTCCAGTTTTCCCAACACATTTAATGAACAGACTGTCTTTTCCCCATGGGATATTCTTGACTTCTTTGTGGAAGATAAATTGTCCATATAAGCATGGGTTTATTTCTAAGCTCTCTATTCTGTTCTATTGATCTATGTGTCTCTTTCTGCTCCAGTACCATACTGTTTTGATTATTATAGCTTTGTAATATATTTTGATACTTGGGATTATGATACCTCCTGTTTTGTTCTTTTTATTATTTTATTTTTGAAACAGTTTTGTTCTTTTTGAAGATTGCTTTGGCTATTCAGGGTCTTTTGTAGTTCCATACAAAATTTGGAATTATTTGTTCTAGTTCTGTGTAAAATGCTATAGGTATTTTGATAGGGAGTGCATTAAATGTGTAGATTGCTATGGATAGTGTGGACATTTTAACAGTATTTGTTATTCCAGTCCATGAGCATGGAATGTCTTTCCATTTATTTGTGTTGTCTTCAGTCTCTTTCACTGATGTTTTATAGTTTTCAGAGTACAGGTATTTCACCTCCTTAGTTAAGTTTATTCCTGGGTATCTTATTATTTTTGGTGTAATTATAAATGGGATTGTTTTCTTAATTTCTCTTTTTGCTACTTCATTATTAGTGTATAGAAATGCAATAGATTTCTGTATATTGATTTTGTATCCTACCACCTCACTGAATTTATTTATCAGTTCTAATAGCTTTTTTTTGGTGGAGCCTTTAGGGTTTTCTATGTATAATATCATGTCATGTGCAGTAGCGAAAGTTTTACTTCTTCCTTGCCAAATTGAATAACTTTTATTTATTTTTCTTTTCTGATTGCTGTGGCTAGGATTTCCAATACTATGTTGAATAAAAGTGATGAGAGTAGACATCTTGTCCTGTTCCTGACCTTAAGGGGAAATCTCTCAATTTTTCACCACTGAGTATTATGTTACTGTATGTTCTTCATATATGGCCTTTATTATGTTGAAGTATGTTTCCTCTAAATCTACTTTGCTGAGGGGTTTTATCATGAATGGATGTCATCACTTCTCGGCCTTTTGGCTAAGATCAAGGGTAGTACCATGAATGGATGTTGTACTTTGTCAAGTCCTTTTTATGCATCTATTAAAACAATCATTTGATTTTTATCCTTTCTCTTTTTAATGTGGTGTATCAGGTTGACTGATTTGTGAATATTGAACCACCTTTGCATGCTGGAAGTAGATCCCACTTAATTGTGGTGAATGGTTTTTTAATATATTGCTGGATTTAGTCTGCTAATATTTTACTCATGATTTTTGTATCTATGTTCATCAGAGATATTGGCCTGCAGTAATTTTGTATGTATGTGTGTATGTGTGTGTGTCTTTATCTAGCTTTTGTATCAAGGTAATGCTTGTCTCATAGAATGAATTTTGAAGCTTTCTTTCTTATTCTATTTTTTGGAATAGTTTGAGAAGAATAGGAATTAGCTTTTCTTTAAATGTTTGGTAGAATTCACTCGTGAAACTCTCTAGTCCTGGGCTTCTGTTTATTGGGAGTTTTTTGCTTACTGATAAATTTCATTGCTAACAGTTGGTCTGTTCAAATGTTCTATTTATTCCTGATTCGGTTTTGAAAGGTTATATGTTTCTAGGAATTTATTCATTTTTTCCAGGTTGTCTAAATTTTTGGTATATAATTTTTCCTAATATTCTCTTATAATTGCATTTTATAATTGATTATATAATTGTATATTGTAATTATTATTTTTTCTCTTTCATTTTTTATTTTATTTATTTGAGTCCTCTCTATTTCTCTCTCTCTCTCTCAGTGAATCTGACCAACTTTGTTGATCTTTTCAAAGGGCCAGCTCCTGGTTTCATTGATCTGTTTTATTGTTTTTATAAACTTCTATTTCATTTATTTCTGTTCTAATCTTTATTAATTCCTTCCTTCTACTGGTTTTGAGTTTTGTTTGTTCTGCTTTTTCTAGATCCTTTAGGTGAAGGTTAGGTTTTTTATTTGAGATTTTTCTTGCTTCTTGAGGTAGGCCTGGATTGCTATAAACTTCCTTCTTAAAATAGCTTTTGCTGCATTCCAAAGATTTTGGACCATTGTTTTTTGTTTTCATCTGTCTCCATGTATTTTTTTTTTAATTTCTTCTTTGATTTCTTGGTTGATCCACTCACTGTTCAATAGCATGCCAGTTAACCTCCATGTATTTGTTTTCATTAAGTTTTAATTTTAATTTTTTTTCATTTGTAGAAGTTGTATTTGGAACTTTTCCAAATCTGTTTGGTCTTCCTTTAATGTTCCTTGTTTCCAATGTGTGTTTTTCAGTTTGGTCTTTTTTCTTTTTTTTTTTTAAGCATTTAAAGCATTGGTATGCTAAAAAAAAATTGCAATCATACTTATTTCATATTTGTATTTGTATAGATAATTCCAGCATTTGAACTCTTGTGCATCTATTTCTGTGTCTGTTGTTTCTCATTTACAGTGCGTCTGTATTCTTATTGTTCCTTTTTATTGAAAGTGGTGCATCTTCTTTGGGATTTTAATTGCAAAAATTCTTTAAGGTCTGAGGTAAAGTTCGGGTCCTCTGAGGAATATTTACATTTGTTCTTGCAATCTGTACTGCTTGCAGTCTCAGGTTACTTTAAGAAATTATTGGCTTGAATTTGGGGGGGAGGTTGATGTGTTTATTGTTTAGAACTCACAAGTAATATGATGTGGGGCTTCAGACTGCATGAAGGACAGCTCTGCTTCCAGATTCTCAGTGATGACATTATTTTCCCTTTTTTTTTTTTTTTTTTTTTTTTTTTTTTGTGCTCAGCACCCATGTTCCTGCAACTCGCTGGTGGTTAATAGCTATTTCTGGTTCACCTTTTCACTGGGATTATAGAACTTTGGGGTCTTGTGTTTATGGAGGAGGTGTCTGGAGTCCTTGAATGGCCCCTTATCTTTGTGCTCTGTGATTCCCTGTACTCTGTGAGACCAGATCAGAAAGTCAAGTTCATCCGGTTCAGTAAGTGGCCTCAGAGCATCAGCCGGCTACAGTGCCCCCGTTACCATGATGTGAGTCCCTTCTTTCTCTTAGTATTTTGGCCCAAGAATCTTCTTACTTTCCTGCCAGCTGATAAAGGCATTTAGGAAGCCATATTTCCCAGGCATTTTTAGGTTTATCCCATGGGAGGGTCAGTCCACCAATTGTCAGGAATGCAACGCCTACTGCCTAACCTCCTATTACGCAGACATCTTAAAAATCACCATCGAGGGGTGCCTGGGTGGCTCAGTGGGTTAAAGCCTCTGCCTTCAGCTCAGGTCATGATCCCAGGATCCTGGAATCGAGCCCCGCATCGGGCTCTCTGCTCGGCAGAGAGACTGCTTCCTCCTCTCTTTCTGCCTACTTGTGATCTCTGTCTGTCAAATAAATAAATAAAATCTTTAAAAAAAAAAAAATCACCATCGAATTTTCTGCTGCAGCGTAACAAGGTTGTAACTGTTATAGGTATCAGAGGGGATTCAAACAAAAGCTATGTTGCCAATATAGTGCAAAAGAGATTCAGCTTCTGCCATTGTCTCTGCTGCTTTTCAAACATTAAAAATATGCTCACAGGCTGTCTATCCCACTCGCCTCTGTCAAGCTGGTCTCCCCAAATGCTTGGGTTGCTTTAAGAAAATGTTTTGTTTTGTGTTTTGTATTGTTTTGTTTTCATTTAGACTTTTGTTATGGATGTCTCCTTTTAAACACACTATGGAGAAAGAATTTGTCCTCTGGATACTTTCTTCGCTTTGGGGGCTTTATTTATTTGTTAATTTTTGATTAATTTTGTAAACGCCCCCATGGATACTGGAAAACAGAAGCAGACTCTTGGGCATATGTGAATTTTTGTGTGTGTGGGTTTAATCCTGGTAGTTAATCTTTGCTTAATTTTGACTGCTTGATCTGCAAAGACACAGCCGTGCATTAAGCTCTCCCCACTGCTTTCCCTGTCTCCCCAGAGACACATTCTCTGGCCTTTACCGCCCTCCTTACCTTGTCATAAAACCGTAAAGTAATGCCAGCTTCCTGGCCCTTGTGATTTCGGGCTGAGGGCTAGCAGGTGTGAGCCATCTTCTCTCTGACCCCGGGGAAGCAGTCCACACACCGTGGCTCTGTACCAGTCTTGCGCTCAGAGGCCTGGATGGTAAGCAGTCCCCAGCCTCTCTCTTTGGGACCCGGCCTCCACTGGGAAGACACCTAGGCTTCTGCCTCGTTCCCATGTCTAGGCTGAGCGGGGCAGACCCAGCACGCAGGTGTGGAAGCCAGGCTCTGAGAAGCATCTCCCCCGAGTCAAGAGCAATGGGCAGGACACATTTTTAGGAGAGACTTCAAGGAGCCTGAGCGTTGGATGAGCTCCACTCAGGTAGGCTCAGACCATGCCAGCATCACCAACTCTGGCTCCTAGAGTACAGGTTTCGACTCCTCCTTCAGGCCCCAGAAGGTAACTCAAACTCTTACCTCATTTCTGGTAAGACAGTGGAGACAATAGGTACTTCCCAAAGAATTCGACCATGAGGCTTAAGGAAATGAAAGAAGAAAATGCTGTACACCACCAAGCTTATAGAATCTCTGTATTTCAGTTTCTGGAAGGTTCTGTTCCTCACCCTACTCGAGAGTTCCATATACAGATGACTTCATGTTATTTGAGATGGGCTCCTTCTTTCCAATCCCAACAAAAAGCCAGCGTGAGGGGAAAGGGGTCAGGTTTTTTGGATGGACGGCTTTCTGTCTCCCAGCCCTCAGGAGCCGGGTTGTACGGGGAAGGGTAGGGGCCCTGGAAGGGCAGGACTAAAGCAAGAGGTCTTTCCATACAACTGTTCCTCTTTCCTCTCTCAAACACAGATAGGTCACCTCCTTCCAGGTCAGCCCTTGTTTCCTTCTAGGAGCTCACATTTAAGTGAGGGAGATGGCTGCATGCAATTACCTTATTGTTAATTATATTAATTAACTGAATACAATTAACTAACTTCAATATCTCCAGACCACCTCCCAGATCCTGCATTGTGTTTGAGCGAAGAAACAACAGTCTGACTTTCCAAAGCACACACACAAAAAGTCATTTGCATTTTTATTGAAAATGAAATTTTTCATGGTGCCAGAAAGATTACATTTAAGCGACCAAATGTCGCCAATGCCACCCCATCCTCTTCCTCCCTCTGGACAGGCCCTCTTCCCATGCTGACATCTACCCAGTTAACCTTCTCCCTCCGCTTCTTCCACTACCCAGATCTCTATCACGAAAGTCCTGGGCTTCTGGTGGGCAAATGGACACCAGGTCTTGGCAGGCTGCCAGAGCAGGCAGGCGGGACAACTGCTGCTGTTTGTGTCTCCCGCAGTACAGCGGGACAGGTGCAGCAGTGGTGGCAGTCTTCCCTCTTAACACTTTCTTCTGTCCGTCCCCAAGCACTACTGCTCCCTAGGGTCTGTTCCGGGTCTACCCATCTTAACTCAATTCATACCTCTTCCTGGACAACCTCACTTGCTCCCCGGCCTTCTACTGGCACGGACATGCGGATGACTTCCCAAATCCCTGTTTCCCCAGGAATTCAGCTGCTGAGTGCCTAGATTCTTCCAACAGGTAAACACCTCCCAGGGGGAACCTGGAGCTTAAGAGGGACCCATGGTCAACTACCACGCTCTCTTTAGGACAGCAAAACCAGGACTTTAGGACTTTTATAAGTAGGTTATCAGTGGTGTAGCTTGGAACTCACCCCGTGTCTTGTTTGCTTTTTATGGTCTCTCCTCCCTCCCTGGCAAGTTCTGGCCCGCATGGGGGAAGGGTGGACAATGAATAGACTTTTTGTGTTTCAGACCAGATTGGGCATCTCCAAAGTATTTATATGTCGTTTCCAGGCCCATCACAGGATTTGGTTGGATTTCCTAAGAGACAGAATCCCTGGATTAATTGGGTCATGTGTCCCCTCACTGTGGCCATAGACTAAGACATATCTTGGTCTAGGCCTAGGACTACAGCCCACCCATGAACCAATCATGGTGGAACTGATTGCAATTACAGTAGTTGGTTTATATCAGTCAATACATACTCTTAGAGCTCACCCAGACCACAAGGCTATCCCACCGAGAAAGAGAAAGAGAGGCTCAGTGACACATGAGGAAGCAACCAGTGTCCTCTGCAAACTTCCTCCTGAGCAACAGCTAGCAAACGCTTTCTGTACATGATCCATAGTAAGAAATACACTTAACGCTGTGACCCAGTACCCACCCCCACCAGACCCCACAGCACTGTATCAGAGCTTGCACAAACCAGTATCTACCCTTTGCTTGCTGCTGGAAATGCCTGCTGATACTGTGTAGTTCCGGCTTCTTGACCAGGTACCACTCAATTCTATCTCCTTAGTTTTTAAAAACCCTGGTCCACATGCACTAGATGGGTTTCACAACTCCTTAGGGGGTCACAGTCCACAGTTTGAAAAATGCTGCCCTTACGATTTGCACGGACCACTTGCATTGTTTAAATGGTTGTTAAAATGGGTCATAAATTTTCCAGGAATGTAACAGGGAAGTGTGTAAGGAAGTGGAAGCTGAATTAATGGAGAGTACAAGGTCATGAAGCATAGAGGGCTGGTGCTTGCCACTTGTGACTCAGAAAACTGGCCTTGAGAGCAGAGAGTTTTGAGCTCCAAAGTGGGACTCCTGCTTCAAGCAGTAAGCAGTCTGCAGGATGGTCTCCTGAAACAGACCAGATCTGTGGCCACAGCGGGCTTCTCTGGAGGCAGGATGGGTATGCAATACAGCTGGGGGCACCAAGGTGTTTTGTTCCATGATTTTTGTCACCCGGAACCCAATTCCAACCTCTGACCAGCCTTCTTCGACCCCTTGGTGACTGGATTATAGCAAGTAGACAGGTGCTTTCTGATCACGCTAAGGCCAGGCTAGGCCAAGCCCCTATGGTACATGAGAGGTGTCTGTGTACAAGGCGGAGGCTGTGTGGGTACAGCGAGGATAAATGGGCCACGTACCCATTTACATAACATTAAATGACATACACAAGTAAAGAAGATATTCTTAAGGATTCATTAATATGATAAAATAATTCGAAATAGTAGTTTAGTAGATTGAGAGTCAGAGAGAGAGAGAGAGAGATAGGGAAAAGACAAAGAAGGGCCTTCAGCAGGGATGGTAAGACATTTATTTCCAAATCTAAGTGGTAGATACATGGCTGGTTGTTTTATTATTCATTAAATGTTAAAGATACTGTGTATGCACATGGACATACACAAACACACACCTATTGGCCTATATTACAAAAAATATAATAAGCCACAGGCCCTATGCTTGGTGAGCTCACAGACTCAAGCAGAAGACAGACATAATCACAACTAATATATTACACAACAACATCACAAGAAATATAAAGAAGGAATTCATTCGGGCTGTTTATAAGACCTTGGGTAAGTCATTTTATTTCTTGAAGCCTGGGGTTCTTCTGATGCGTTTGATACATACATGGATGGGTAGATACATAGAAAGCTAGCTAGATAGATGGATACACACATATACAATAGGTTTATTGTGAGACTCAATTGGTATATACTGCATGAGAAAATGTCTGACAAACTGTAAAACATGTGAGATAATATTATCACTCTGGGCATCTTTGCAACTGCTTATTTCTTCTGTGAATCTGCTATCCCACACAGTTTTGTGCTCAAGTGGCAGTCTGAAGGAAGCAGGTTGTAAGTGACTGTAAATTATTCTCGATCACACATATTTTGTGTCTAGCACAATGAGGGACAGAAATAAAGGCAGCACGGGCTACTACTGAATAGCTCGTGATTGCCAGAACGGGGACTTGGAGCTTCAGGGACGCCGGGGAGGACTAGTCTAGGGGGACCAGGACTTTGAACTTGTGGGCTACAGGGGGTTAGTGCAGAGAGGAGAGTACTGTGCCTCCCCTTCCCCAGGGGCTCTTCCAGTCCAGCTAGAAGACCCCCCACTGCCATTGTCACACCAAGGCCTGGCAGGTGCTGCTCGTCCTTCATGATCAGGCCGAAGCATGGACACAAATGCCTTCTCCTAGCTCCTCGGAGCCTGAGAAAGTGCAGGAGCACTCTGGTGCTTGCAGGGTAAGCCCTCTTTCTGGATTCCTGGGCCTGTCCTTGCCCCTCTGCCATAGGAGACACAGAGCACTGGCCAGACAGCAGTACAGCTCAATGGGCTCCTTGCTCAAGGTCCTGATTTCTGGCTCTTTGCCATCTCCATGTGAGGAGAACAAACCTCCAAACCTAGGAGGTTTGTTCTCAGGAATAAAGTGAGAATTCATGATCAAGACTTAGGAGTCTAGGTTCAAGTCTACTCCAGGCAAAAAGACTCCTGAACTTAGACTTCAAACACTGTCTCTCCTGGGATAGAGTATGTCCCAGAGATGAGGGGAGACCAAAGTCCCAGGATGGCTTTAGGTAGTTTTTCAGTCCAAGCCCCAGACAAACAGGTGACACATGTAAACGGGGTAATTTAAGGAGCATTTAATAAAAGGACTGTTTTCAAAGGGATGGTAGGCTACGGGGAAAGTGCGATGGTGAACGCAGAAGCCCACGGTGCTCCTTGAGGCACCGGTAACAGCAGCTGCTGTCACTAGCCCAGCTTGAACAATGGGTGCAGGGAGGAGGAGCTCTGGGCACATGGAGAGAGAGGCCCGCCCAGGATGCCACTTGACAATGGTGTTCTTTTCTATGGAGGGGTGCAGCCAGACCTTGGAGAGCCCAAAGACAGGAAACTTGGCAGAGAAATCCCCTGAATTCACACTCCTCCCTCCCTTCCCTCTCTAGCCAGTTGGCCTAACCTACCTGGGAGCCAAAGCACAAGAAAACCCAGTGCTGTGTTCCAGATGGATCAGGGTACAAGGCACAGAGCCAGGTGGGTCTGGAGGAGCAAGGGACCCACACAGCCTCATTGTGAAAGTGGGAGTCAGGTCAACGGGGGCCAGTCTGAGCAGCATGGCACAACAGTCAGGATGAGGGAACCCAGAAGGTATCAGAGATGACAAAAACACTGTCAAGGAGCCGATTCAGGAAGACCGCCTTTAGACCACAGGAATTCAGAGATCCAGAAGGCCTCTGGGAGGCCGGGGCATGTCCTTGATGGCTGAATTCAAGTGTCCCGTGTTTAAACAAGTACAGAGGCACAACTTTGCAGAGATATTTTTGGCATGCAAGAATTGAATTCATTTAGCAATTTCCCTTGGAGCAGCAGGTTGAAATTTCCCATCAACTGTCTTCAAGGACATTTAGAAGCAATGCTGTAGGAGACACTCCATTATTTACTTTATGAAACGGTCTTGAGTGACTTAGTAGCAAGATTCAGGTGCAACAGTGCAGAAGACCTGGTGTGAGACTTCACTTTGCCTCAAACTCACAAGGGACCTTTAAATCACTCTCTTCCCCTCTCTGGGCCCCAGTTTCCTCTTCTGCTGTGTGACAGGGTTGGCTGTGATCTGTAAGATATTTCCTGACTCTAGCACGTGACTTTCATAGAAACTATATGATCAAGAACAAGTCTTGACACTTGTTCTTGTCAAAAGACAAGAACTGGTCTTAGCAATGATTTTTTGGGATAGGAAGCCAGAAACTCAGGCAACAAAAGCAAAAGCAAACAAGTGGACCTACATTAAACGAAAAAGCTTCTGCAGCAAAGGAAACCATCAACACAAGGAAGGGGCACCCTACAGAAGAGAAGATATTTGCAAACCGTACATCTGATAAGGGGCTGCTATCCCAAATATATAAAGAATTCATACAGCTCAACAACAACAAACACACAAAAGAGAACGTTGATTTTAAGAATGGGCTAAGGACTGGAATGGACATTTTTCCCAAAGAAGACAACCACCACGGCCAAAGGTACATGAAAAAAGATGCTTGATATCACTCATCATGGGGGAAATGTATATCAAAACCACAGTGAGATATTACCTCACACCTGTTAGGATGACTGTTACCAAAATGACAAGAGATTACTAATATTGGAGAGGATGTGGGGAAGAGGGAACTCCTATATGCTATTGGTTGGAATGTAAATTAGTATAGTCATTATGTAAAATAGTATGGAGTTTCCTTGGAAAATTAAAACTAGAACTACCATATGATCCAGCAACCCCTCTCCTGGGTACGTATCCAAAGGGAATGAAATCAGTACCTTGAAGATCTATTTGTGCTCCCATGTTCCCATGTTCATTGCTGCATTATTCATAATAGCCAGAATATGGAAACAACCTACACACATACACACACACACGCGCGCGCGCGCGCTGGAATATTATTCAGCCTTAAAAAAGGAGATGATGCCATTTCTGACAACATGAATGAACCCAGAGGATGTTATGTTATGTGGAATAAGCCAGACACAGAAAGAAAAATCCTACACGATCTCACTCGTGTGTAGAATCTAAAAGAAGTCTAGAAGCAGAGCGTAGAAAGGTGATTACCGGAGGTGGGGAGGGCAAGGAAATGGGGAGATGTTGGGCAGGGGGTACAAAGTTGCACTTATGTGGTATGAATAAGTTCTAGAGATCTAATGTACAGGGTGGTAACTATAGTTAATAATACTGTATTGTAGGGACACCTGGGTGGCTCAGTCGGTTAAGCATCTGCCTTCTGCATGGGTCATGATCCCAGGCTCCTGGGATCGAGTCTCACATCCGGCTCATTGCTCAGTGGGAAGCCTGCTTCTCCCTCTGCCTGCCACTCCCCCTGCTTGTGCTCTCCCTCTCTCTGACAAATAAATAAATGAATAAAATCTTTTTTTTTAAGATTTTATTTTTATTTGACAGACACAGATCACAAGTAGGCAGAGAGGCAGGCAGAGATGGGGGGGGAAGCAGGCTTCCTGCTGAGCAGAGAGCCAGATGCGGGGCTTGGTCCCAGGACCTTGAGATCATGACCTGAGCTGAAGGCAGAGGCTTAACCCACTGAGCCACCCAGGTGCCCCATGAATAAAATCTTAAAAAAAAAATAATATTGTATTGTATACTGGTAATTTGCTGAGTAGATCTCAGGTGCTCGCACATAAATACACACAAATGGTAACAAATGGAGCGATGGATATGATAATTGGCTTAACTGTAGTAATCCTTTCACTATGTATATGTATGTCAAAATGTTGTACACTTTAAATATACACAGTTTTATTTTTTTAAAAAAGAGCCAGTCCTGACATACCAGCACAGCCAACTTGGCAGTCCCTCTGTGATTCCATTTTGTAAGCTACAAAATTGTTTCTTTGAAATCTCTTTAAAATTGCTCCATTTCTCTGATGCAGCAAGAAGGCAAGAGAAAATAATTGCTTTCCAGTGGACTCATGCCCACGAAAACAAACCCAAGTGTACTGCTGCTAAAAAGAATCCAGTCTGCCACACTTCCTATTTATTTGGCTTTGGAGAATTGGACAGAGCAGAACCGAGGAAGGCACGGTATACACCGCACTGAGTCATCCCCTGAAACGGATCCCACCCCCTCCCCCCGGGCTCCCGCGGGCTGCTGTGCGAGGGCAGGACCTCCTCTCACCGCTAACCCCTCGCTCGTACGGGTCTCCACGGAGGAAGCCGCAGAGCTCACTTCCTCACTACCATTCCCGCCCGCAACCTGCATATTTCTGGTGTAAGTTAGCAACGAAAACCACACCAGCCTGAGCGCGCACTCTCTCTTCGGTCCCCGGACTGCATTCAGTCCGATCTCCTGCTGTGTCTGCCTGCCTGGCTCCTTTTCCCGACTTTCTTTGCAGAAAGTGCAAAGGGGACCTTTGAGGGGGACCTCCCCTCCCTCAAAAATCTGCTGGGTTCTGGTGGGGCTGCCGGACGCAGGTTCCGGACACCTCCCCCCTTCCCCCCACCCCACCCCTCACCCCCCCGCTCCCGGGTGATGACGCAACCGAAGCCTGACCAATCACAGAACCTCGTCCCGCAGCCTGGAGACTGGGAGCAGAGACTGGGGGACGCTGGCAGGAGCGGCCGGTGGGACTCACATCGGGTTAAGTGCCCAGAGGAGAGAGCAGCGTTCTCACGGCCTCGGCCTCGCTGAGCTAAAGAACGGGTCAGGAGCTTCGGGTGGCCATGCTTCCTGTGCCCTATCCTCGCCAGGATGAAGCCATCCCACGTAAGAGAAAATGGGGCCCGAGCACACAGAAAAGTCAAGATGAGAGGTGCAGAGAAAGGCGTGGAGAGTCCAGGGTGGAAAAACTTGACAATATAATTTGTTTGCTTGGACGCAGTGATCCCAGTCCCAGGGCTCCCCGCCCGCCTCCCCCGCCCTCGGTACAAGCACCAGGAACTCTCCTTCTCTAGGTAAGCGAGGGTTAGCTGGATTTCTGTCCCACAACCAAAGAAGGGTGAATAATACAGCAACTGATCCGTGCACGAGGAGATTTGTAGGTAATAAGGTAAGAGACCCTAAAAGGGGGGACTGGCTCGGTTGAGGTGGTGCAGAGCCTCGGGGATTCCTCTTTGCCAGTGGGGGAGAAGTAGGCCTTACAGGCCTTGTGCTGTCAGCAGCCTTTCCAAGAATTCTCCACCAAAAGATGTCAGGATGCTAGAATGGGCCGTCTATGCACTACCGAAAAGGAAGCTTTCGTCAAAGTTGGGCTGTTTAAAAGTGGAAGGGATCAGCAGACAGATACAAGAGAAGGTCTTTCTCCTCACAGTGAGATGCCAAGGGTACAGAGAGTCGGGTGATCTTTTTCCTTGAAGAATTGCAAAAGCAGCAGTCTGGGGCTGGGAAGGAGAGTACGGGAATAAAGACAAAGCATCTTGTCTTGGAGCAGTATTGAATGCGGCACAGCCCAGGGCCTGAATGGACCTTCCTCGTCTCTTGGCTCTTCAAGCCAGCTCAGGCCTGGAAGCTGAGCCCCCAGGAAATGGACACTCCTCCAGGCCTGTGGCCAAGAGAAGACAGCCCTCCGCTAGGAGGTCTGGTTTGCTCAGTGGAATTCTTCCAAGTCCCGCAAGAGGCAGGACCAAGAGGAGGGTAGGGGAATTTGCTCCTGTGCCAGAGAAGTGAGTTTTTCTCGCCTCTGTCCGGAAGGATAGGGTGTAGGTAGTTGGCTGATGACAACCGGAACTGCTTCCCCTTCCATTTTTTAAAAATAGAATTTTCCAAATATACAGGGAGAGGGTTTGTGCATCATTTAGTCATAGATGGAAAGAGGATGAGTAGGTCTCTTCGGCTTCTCAATTATAACCTGGCCCAGTTGTTGCTTTTTCAGTTACTCAACACACATTTATTGAGCACCAACTAACTGCTGGATCTCTTAGATCATGGGGATACAACAAGGAAGAAAACAACCAACCAACCATGATTTATGACTTGGGGGAGTCATTCCCATACCAGGAAGTGGGGACACCATCCAGCCAACTGGCCAGGGCCAAATCCCAGGAATCCTTCTCCGACTATGGAGCCCTTTCAGGAGGCTCCTCCTAAACCCAGCCCAAATCTGCCCACTTCTCACTATGTCCTCGGCTTAGCCGGGGCCCAGGACGACATGGCGTCTTGGCTAAATCACTGCGACGGTTTTCCGAGCATGCCATTTGCCTCCAACGTTGCCCCCACCACCACCAAGTCCATTCAGCACACAGAAGTCACAGTGGTCTTTGCAAAACAAAAAATCAGTTCGTACACTGTCAAACCTAACAGATCTGCTGAGAGCAAACATCTAGATAGTTGTATCTATGTCAGTAATAAAATGAATGCTACCAGCAGGAGGTGAGTACGTGTTTGTGAGACTCACTTGGTGTATGTGAAGAGTCAATGCTGGTTTTGTGTTCTTTGACAGTGGAAAATATCATAATGATGCATTCAGTTGTATAATTTGCTTCTGCAAATTTATATATATATATATAAATATATATATAGTTTGTGTCCCTCTCCTGCTTAAAACCCTGCAGTCGCTTCTCAGAGCAACCACACATAAAATCCAAACGCCTTACCTTAGTGGGCAGGAGCCTAGGTGATCTGTGGCTTCCTCCCATCCTCCCTCGGCTGGTGCTGTCTTCCCCTTCACTGCCTCCTGCTTCGGCTCTACCAGCTTCTTTCTGCCCCTAATACATACCAACCGAGTTTGAATCTCAAGGCCTTTACCTTTACTGTTCTTCCTTCTTGGGATGATACCCTTCCCCCAGATCTTTGCAAGCCTGTCCCCTTTCCAATGTTCAAAGGTAACAGGATACTCAGTGGGGATTTTTATTGTCCAGGAATCCCAGCTAAAGCCCAGAGGTGAAGACAAAAAGGTTCTAAGCATCCACCATCTCAAGAGAGCTACCCCTTCCCCTCCACCCACCAGAGCCCCAGTTTCCCCTGGTGGGGTTTACTGAAAGGTGTCAGAATGTGCCTATCAGCTGTCCTCCAGGCCTCCTTTCTAATCTTCCTGAGATGACTGGGACTGAGAAAAGAAAGGTGGGCTAGAGCCAGAATCCTCTGCTTTGTGGGGAGAGCAATATTTGTAATGAGCGACAACCTTCCCCCTAAGCCAAATACTGGGGAGGTGTCGAGAAGTCAGCCATAGAGAGGGGGTCCCTGAGATACCTGCTGTTCCCAAGCTGATTATCATTTTCTAATCTGCCCTTAGACTTTTGTGAAAGGTAGGACGGCTGGCATTGTTTCCAGCTGGGAATGGGGCAGAAGGGAGGTACTTATACTCCTACTGCTGTCTGGCAAGAAAGGAAGAATTTGTGGTGGGGTGAAGTAGACACTAAGAAAGGTGGTTGGGCTTGGGTCCCCCAGAGGAGCTTACAGTTGGGTGTAGAGAGTTAAAAAAAAAATGGGCGCCTGGGTGGCTCAGTCATTAAGCGCCTTCGGCTCAGGTCCTGATCTCAGGGTCCTGCGATCAACAGGCTGCCTGCTCAGTGGATAGCCTGCTTCTCCCTTTCCCAATCCTCCTACTTGTTCTCCTCTCTTGCTGTATCTCCCTCTGTAAATAAACAAGTAAAAATCCTAAAAAAAAAAAAAAAGTCTATCCATTCTTTCTGATTCTAACACTGCTATTACATAAATATGGAATATTATATCTATCTTCCTCTCTATGTTTCATCTGATGAGTTTATCTTTTTGTCTGGGTTCTGAGGGGATCGCATTAATTCTTATGAATTTATCTGACAACTCACTAAGTCAGTTTTCAATAGTGTATATGCTGTAGTTCTATTTGATTTTGGGGCGCATACAATTATTTTATTTCCAAGGATTGTTTCTCGGTGTCCCAGTATTCTACTCCGTGCTTCTTCTGCGCTCTGTCTTTTCACTGAAATAAACACTTGAATTGTTTTAAAAATTACCTCCTGCTTTCTGTAATAATTCTTCTTCTTTGGCTCTGATCGATCTTCTGGTTCCATGTTGAGGTCACTTAATCTCCTCGGATGACTAACAGATGCTTGTCATTCTCTGGTATTTGTAAACAAGAAAGTCTGTAGTGAAAAGGAGGGATGGGTCTTCCGAGTGCTGCGAGCAGTCGCACAGGTCACTGGGAGCTTTCCTAGCTGCCCCCAGAGAACATTTGCCTCCAGCCCCTGCTGGCGTGGTCCTGCGGAAATCGGGGGCCGGACAGAGTCCCAGGCAGATGCTGCCTTTGTCCTGTTTGTCACATACCCGCTCATGCCAGGTGTCTGTCTCCCAAAAAGTTCTCGAGGTTTCTGCCTGGTTGGCGCTGTTCTTGAAATAAAACCCATGTGGCTTCCCTTTAGATGGAGCCTGATTTTGCAGGTTTTGCGGTGCCTGGCCCAGAGACCTCCAACCTGTCCTTGCAGAGTCTGCCCTAAGGGCTTGCTCTGGCAGCCTGAGCCCACTCTGCCTGGGCACAGCCGCTCAGAAGGACTGAAATTTAATGCACCCCTGCCTTCCAGTGATGGCTGGTGTATCACAACCACAGCTCCCCTGTCCCTTAGGTGGGAAATTCTGTGGTGTCTATTCATTGCATAAAGAGTCCCAGAGTTCCTGAGAGGAGACATGACCTGGTTATCCACAATGGTGACCGGATACCCCCTTTAGAGCTTGCCTTGCCTTCTCTGTCTCACTTCCCCACTTCCCTGTCGGGTGTGTCCTGGCACCACCTCCCACATAAACTGCTTGCAAATGAACGTTCATCAAAGGGGAAACGCAAATGACAGAGTGTGGCAGGCTCTTTAGAAAGCTCTGTCTCCTGGTATGGAGGAGGAACCGGAGGGGGAAGCCGGAGGCCAGGAGATCAGCCTGGAGGTGTGAGCAGCAGTCCCACAGAAGGTAAGAGAGGAGTCAAGACCTCACTGTGTCTCAAAGACCAACACCTACAGCAGAGCAGAACTGCCCTGAGATACTGGTTAAATATTGTGACATTCAGAAGACTAGAAGTAGCCATCGTGGAAATATCTAGACTTTGTCGACCTTCCTAGCATTTACATTTATGGTTTTTTTTCTTAAATTGTTGCTGTTGCTGCTGTTATTACTGCTACTTCTAAGGAAGCATTCCATCCATATTTGTTGAATGAATGAGAGATAAATGACTCCTTGGCTGCTGGCTGGGTCCGCAGTGCCATTCACTGAGAGAAGGCCCAGGGGAAAAAGAGCAAGTCTGGCGGGAGAGGGGAGAGACAATCTCCTCTACAGACATATCAGATAACAGGGCACTCTGGGTACTTTCTGGAACTCAGGGTGCCGGGCAGGCGCAGGCCGGGGACTCATCAGGCTATTTCATAGTCACTGTAGCACGTGCTCCTGTCAATCAGGTGGAATCCAGCCCCAGGGCGGAGCGGAATCTGGGAGCCCCTGCATAGCCCGATGATAACACTAGTTGTTGGATTACGAGGAGGAGCAGAGGGTGAGGGTAGCCAGAAGCTTGGGCCTCTCACACACTTAGGGGCTTGGGGCAGTGGATCTTCACCCCAGGTATAGTTGTACTAGGGTTTACAGGTGGAGCCCGAGCCCTGGGCCTGATGTCAGGTCGAGAAACCAGGCAGATCAGAAGACATCACCCAGCGAGGCCAGACCCCCAGCTCCTCCTTCCCAAGAAACATCAGGCCAAAGATAGCGAGCACTTACGGATGCTTACTCAGTGTGAGAAAACCCTTTCTAGAGCTTCCAGCAACTTAACAGAGAGTGGTTTTCCATTGCTATCTCTGTTTTATGGGTGAAGAAGCAGCTTCAGGGAAAGGTTGAGTGGAGGGGACGATTTTTCATAACTTGCCTATGATTCCAAGGCTCTTCGGGGGTAGAGCTCAAATTCAAACCCAAACCAAGGCCTGCCTATACTCGACTGCCCTGCAAGGTGAAGTATAAAGTGGGAGGCAAAAGGGAAAGTCATCCAGTGGGGACTGAAGAGCTGTGAGGGGCTCAGTGGGGTCTCAGTGACCCAGGAGCTCAAGGCATAAACAGAAAAGTACTTCTCCGGCTGCTAGGTTAGGCAGAGGTTATACCCATGTCCATGCCTCCACTGGGGAGGTCTCTGTGGACTTGAGGGAGAAGGAGATATACAGGAGGTATGCAATAGTCGGTGGCATGAGAAGGCGTTTGGTGGGTTTAAAAACTGGGGAGCATCATCTGTCTTTGCACTTCCAAATCCAAACCTAGTCCTGGGTGCAAACTCATCATTCAAAGTATTTCTGAATGTTTGAATGAATAAACAAAAGACCTACTAGATTTCTCTCGAACAAAGACCTGCCTGATCCCATATCTCATCTTTTTAAAATCTTCCCAACATGCGCCCCCAATTGCAGGATCAAGTTCAAATGCCTCATCCTCGAATTCAAGGCCAGTGTACTCTCACCCACCTCAACCCCCACCACATCCCCCACGCTCGGCCCTTCCCTGTGTGTGCTGGAATTTTTATTTGCTAGTTTGTTGTTTTCTCAACTTCCCAAGTCCCCTTTTTCTGGTCATCGTAACCCTCACATTTTGGGTGGAGGAACTGTTCCTTCTGCACGGTTCATCCTGGGTGGAGCTGCTGATCCATTTCAGACACACAACACACATGGGACGGATCAATTCCTTTCTGGAAATTAACAGAATCCCAGGAGGGAGAAGAAGTCTCTATCCTCTGAGGCCAGCCTCTGGGGTGGGATGGGGGGCAATGTAAGGCTGGGGATGTCTGTGAACTACTCCTACCACACGAAGAACTCTTGTTCCTCCCTGGAGGGAAGGAAGACTAAATACAGAGAAAAGCAGAAGCAGGACACCAGACAGACAGCCTCTCTCTCTCTCTCTCTCTCTCTCTCTCTGTCTCTCTCACACACATACACACACATACACACAGACACACACACAGAACAGAATAAGTGATCACATCACTTGAGTCTATTGTACTCCCCGTCCTTCCTCCTGGTTTCCAGAACCAATACATTCCTTTATGTGTGTTTGCTGTTTTGTGTTTTTGGCTTATGAATTTGGCTTGTGTCTCCCTTACTGACTAGCGTTCATCTGTGCTGGATTGATGACAGTTCCCTAAAGTCCATGCAGTCTCCTTCTGGCACTCTCCACAGGTTCAGACAATGTAGTATCCGCCATACAAAGTCCAGAGGTGCAGGACATGTGAGAGTGGCTCTTGTGATCCAGCCTCCTATTTCCTCAGTTTCCCTTCCACACCAGCACGTGGTCATGCTCATGTTGGCAGAAAGTATCACCCTGGACCTTCTCCTTCATGCTTTGTCTCCACCACCCCCATACCTTGTTAGTCTCTCGGCTCCTCTGGGCCCTCCAAAGTCTGCCTCTTCATGGGGCCCAGCCCCTCACATAGGTTGACAGCTGCTTCTGTCATTCTGGTTCTGCTTCTAGACGGGGACCTTGGACGCTGTGGGCTTCAAACCTTGAGAGTCTACAACAAAGACTCAACTCCAGTACCCAAAGACCTCCAGCACTGTAAAGACAAGCTGTCCATGGCATACTTCCTTCCCTTAGTGTACCTTAGAGCATCAGTCCACTTCTTGGCCTGAGGTCATCCAGGAGTAGAGTGAAGGCTTAGAGACCTTTCAGCCTCTGTGTTTCAACTGCGTGACAAGAACCCCGGGTGCTCAGAGGGGGAGGAATGACAAGAGGTAGACAGGTTTAGGGGACTGGGGGATGTTGCAGAAGAAGCAGTCTACACTGGCTATCAGCAAATGGTGGTGATAGCTGTCCTGACATGGGGTAGGACACGAGCAACAGCCTGGCAGAGGAGCTTGTGTGACTCACTGAAGTGACCCATGAGGACACCAGGCTAGTGGCCTTTGGCAAGTGACGTGAAAGCTGCTGTTCAGGGAAGGGTCTTGGATGCCCAGAATTTTGACCTTCATTCTCAGAGACTGAAAGGGCTTGGGTTGCTTCAGGGCCTCTTCCAGGAGGACCCACTGGTTATACTGAGTCCAGTGCCCAAGGAGGACTGAGAAGCCAGGGCAGGAAACTCACCTCCCTTCCTGGGGTTAGCGGAAGGAGGCTCTCCTCCTTCGGCTCTCCCTGAACTCCCATCTTGCCCTGCCCACTTTGTGACCCACGGCCGTGGTGGGCTCTCTTCACGTCGTGACCTCAGGTGCCTCCTGCCCCTCTCCTCTCTCCGTTCCCATCCATGCCAGGCAGTTCCCAGCCCCCCATCACTCGGTAGGTGGGACAGTCCTCAACAACCCACTTCTGGGACTTTCCAACCTATAACTGCCTTTCATTCTGTGACTCATTAGACATTCTCATCACTCTTCCATTTAGGAAGCCCCTAAGTGGAGGTTCTGGGCTGTGTGCTTTTTTTTGTCCTCAATTTCCTTCCTACCTCAAGGACTATTTGGGTGGATTTGGTGATTCTGTTTCTCTAGCAGGGTCAAGCCAAGAGCCAGAGCATCACAGACTCAGAGCAGGAGAGAGCAGGCAGGCAGCCTCCTGCAGGGGTTCCTTGCAAAGAGCTGACACAGACCAAGTCTGAAAGCAGCCCCACCATTCACCAGCTAGGCCACCTGGAACAAGGAACAAGGGACTTCCTGAGCCTCAACTTTTTTTTTTTTCCCATTTGTAAAGTGGAGCTAAAAATACCCACCTTGCAGGGTTATTAAGAAAGGCAAATGGGCCTTATAATAAGGTTGATGTTTAATAACTGGCAGCTGGTATTAGGGCTCTTTTATGCCAACCTCCTTGAAAGAACCTAGCAGGCTTGCCCAAGGCCACGCGTTGCTGCAGTCACAGTTCACCGTGTTTCCCGGGCTGGGGTTCTTCTGCCCACTCCACGCTGCCCCCACCAAGGGGGAGACAACAGGCAGGCCCGGAGGAGCATGACGGTAAATCCTCCTGCTCTCTGATCATCTCCCAAGGGCTGGATGGCAGCGGCAGGGTGACCAAACTCGCCCCAGGGCCACTTCCACATCAGCGGTGGAGAACAAAGGAACTGGGGGCAAAGAGTCAAACAGAAGAAAGTGCCTGGAAAAGATGTTTTTATGTTCACTTACATGGAAAAAAAAATCGAAGTATACAGCACAAAGATATATGCATCTCAGAAAATTCATCTTCATGAACTTGTCAGTTCAATGGTAGTTGGACTTCTTGAGTGTTGCCCCAAGGAAGTCATACAATCAGGGGGCTGGGGGTGGGGAGGAGGGCCTCCAAGGGAAAGATAGTCATTAGGCGCAATTTCTTTTCTAGTTTCAGATCATTTGGAGCTTAAACTTTTCCAGCAAGTCAGAGTTATATAAACAGATGCCATACTAAAATACGATTGTGTAAAAATATAAAACTCCTAAAGCATGATGGCAATAATAGTTTAGGAAATAAACATTAAAGTCTGGTAATATCAGAAAATACAAATGGGATCCTTTGAGCAGTTCTGTCTCTGTACGAACAGCAAAGGATGGGTACGTATTACAGATGCGTGAAGAATAAGGCCTTCGGTCGGCACATAACTTAGGAAGGGCAACATGTCTAAACGCTGACTTTGTGAGAAAACATGAAGGACATCTTACACTCAGCAACAATGGTTCAAGGAAGAAATTCCTTTCTGAAGAATGCAGGGGGCCTTTGTTTTCAACTCGCTCTTAACCGTGGTGGGACGTGTCCACACCACACGGGACCTCCTGCAAAATCTAGCACCAATAGATGGATCAGATTTTATTTTTGATCTGAGTCCTTTATGTCTTCAGTTTTGAGTGTATTGAGGTATGTTTTCCTTGGTTGCTGTTGTGATGAACGTGTAATAAAAAATAAACTAATATTTACAACATTTAAACCTTTTAGATTTCAGTGTCAACTTTTCCCATAAGAAAAACTGGAAAACCCTTATGAATCGTTGGAAGGTCATTACTTCCTGGCATCTATCATGAAACTGTTTTCGATACACAGAACGATGAGCCTATTAGCACAGCTATATGTTTTCTGGTCCAGAATCTTCCCTGTGCTCAGTGGGGAGGCCAGTCCCGTGACGGCCATGTCAGCGGTTCGCCACGCTTCACAGTAGTTATCCACAAGACGCACTCCGTGGGGGCTGGAGCCGTGCCAGATGACCTTCTGGGGCCTGCAAAGGAATTGTGCCACATTACTTTCGAGATGTTGCTTCTTTGTGGCGTACCTCATCGAAGAACAAATTGGCCTAAGTCACAAATCAAGTCCAACTCTTGAGTTCTTCATAGTCTGACCCCACATCATAGTCTCTCCCCACCACTGGGAACGTCATTCCTTCCAACTAGCTGGACACCCTGTATTCTATCCCCACCCAGCTCGGACCTGTCCTAGACCATACTCTTTGCTTTTGTGACTCTGAACCTTTGCTCACAAGGTCTCATAGTCTGGAGTGGCTTCTCTTTCATTTTCAGACCAGGGATTCCTTCTGGTCTTTCAAAGTCCACTAAATGCCCCTTCTTACAGGCAGCCTTCTTGACTGTCAGCCCCATATAAGGATAAATCTTTCCTCTGTGCTCCCATCATCATACCTGTTACTCCATTTTACAATTACAGTGTTCCATCTAGAATGGTAGCTAGGTGGCGACTGTCCTCCCCTGTAGACTGTGAGCCTTGTAAAGGTTTATTACTATGCTTTCTGGGTGGGCATCGGGCCTGGCATAGGGTAGACACTGAGGAAAGCTTTGCCAAGCTTGTTCTAATCTCTCTCTCTTTTTTTTTAAGTAGGCTCCATGCCTTGTGTGGAGCCCAATGAGGGGCTTGAACTCATGACCCTGAGATCAAGACCTGAGCCAAAATCAAGAGTCAGATACTCAATCGACTGAGCCACCCTGGCACCCCAACCAAGTTGTCTTAATCTTAATAGCACACACCATTTCCAAAGAATTAGAGCACAGCTCACAGCACAGCGTTAAAGGATCATGAAGAACAGCATTCCTTACCATTTGCTGAGTGTCTACAGCATGCTGGACGTTCTCACACTTATCATTTTATGCTCACAGCAATCCTGTGGTATAGATATGATCATCTTGTCCATTTCACAGTGAGGCCACTGAGGCTCATAACGTGGAGGAAACTTGAAAGGTCCCTTATTAAGGGACTGGTCTCAGGTTTCCCGGCTGCAAGACCAGGGCTCTCTCTATGGCCTTCAGCCGTATGGCTGAGGCTCTGTGTTAGCAACAGCCCAGAGGGGCAGCCGGTAAAAGCAACTCATAAAACTGTCACTCCGTATACTTTGAGGGCTTACCCCCGACTTACCAGGAAGGATCCGTCATCACATCTCGGCCATCAAAGGAGTATATCGGAATATGTGTATTGAACTGACCTCCGTGGCCAGAAAAAATTGTGTCCCAATTGTTGAAAAGTACTTGGCCCTGTAGAGATAGAAATACTTCATTGGAGTTACTGTGCTATGGGCCTGCTAGTGGACTAGCTATTTATTCATTGATTTTTTTAAAAGATTTTATTTATTCATTTGACAGAGAGAGAGAGAGAGCAAGAGAGGGAACACAGCAGGGAGAGTGGGAGAGGGAGAAGCACACTTCCCACGGAGCGGGGAGCCTGATGCAGGGCTCGATCCCAGGACCCTAGGATCATGACCTGAGCCGAAGACAGATGCTTAACAAGTGTGCCACCCAGATGCCCTATTTATTCATTCTTTAAAGCTGAGAGACCACCCCATGCCAAAGCCACCAGCCCCAGGCCCAGAGCCTGGACTGACTGGGAACTCAGGAAATGTCTGTGGTTTGATTTTACAATCCATCCTTGAACCTTTTGCTTTTATTGTTTATTTCTTGAGGTAATTTCTCTTATTATAGGCATATAAGGATTCCTCCCCATCAAAAGTGTGTTTTAGGTCTTTACTAATTTTTTTTCAAAAGATTTTATTTTATTTTATTTGACACAGAGAGAAAGAGAGAGATTACAAGTAGGCAGAGAGGCAGGCAGAGAGAGAGGAGGGGAAGCAGGCACCCCGCTGAGCAGAGAGCCCGATGCAGGGCTTCATCCCAGGACCCTGAGACCACGATCCAAGCCAAAGGCAGAGGCCCAACCCACTGAGCCACCCAGGTGCCTCACTAATTTTTATTTTTAAAAAATTTTCTACATATATACTGAACTTCAGAGTTGTGCCAGGGCTTGTGCCAATCTGCACTGTATGGAGATGACCCTCTCACTCCTTTTCCTGAAGGAGCCTAGTGCCCTTCAGTTATCTGTATTCCAAGAATACTCGTCATCTGAGTGGGTGAATGTGGCAGAACAGAAACTCAGGGAAAGAGAAAGAAAGGACGAGGTGTGGGGTCTGGAGGTACCAAATTGGAGCATGACGGGTCACAGCGCCTTGGAGGTCTCAGAGTAACTGAAATACAGTGAGAGGTCATGGTCCAGGCTGCATGTAAGCGGTAACAGAGCTGTCCCTCCATGGAATTCAAGGACGCGCCTTGCCAGCAAAAGGGGGCAGAGAAATACCTGCCAGGTTCGGGCAGTTTGGATGTGCCAAGAGGACCAAAGTAGGGGGCAGGACAATTGGGCTCTGGTCTGGGACCAGTGCTCACCAGTTCCTCTCTGGAACTGGGAACCCCAAACTGGGCATCAAGGACCTGACTTCTGGTTTCTAGTGATTTTCAGCAAATTCCTCTCTCCCTTTGTGTCTCAGTTTCCACATATGACTATTTGAGGAAAGAATAACTCCTTTTTATTGGAAGTATCTATTAAGATGATGGGTATAAAGCACTTTGTACTTGTCTGCTCCGAGAGTCATACCATCTAAGCAAGAAGGACCATGGTAAACGTCAGGAAGCTGAGGCACAGAGAGGTTCAACTGATCCACCCAGGCACACAGCCAGTCAGGGACAGGCAGGGTCTGGAACCAGCACGCCTCTGACGATGTCGGTCTCCGTGAGACCAGTGCCTCCAGCAGCCACTGGGAAGAATACTTATGCTTACCTTGAGGTTCACTATTGGAAGGCTGTATCTCTCTGCTTTCCTCACAACCGTGGAGAGGTCTTGCAGATGGGAGGACAGGAAGGCCCGGTAGGTGGACAACAGCCCCGCAGCCCTGGCCTGCTGGAAGCACTGAAAATCAGCTCGGAAGTCTCCAGAAAATGGCGTGTTCAGAGCAACCAAGTGCAGCTGTGAAAAGTAAGTGAGAGTTAAAAGTTAGAAGCCGACTCTAACCCGCATACCCATCTCAGGTTGCTGGTAAGACCCTGGACTCCCCAGGATGGAAGGCGCTACAGGTGGTGTCCCTCAGCCTCTGCCTGAGGGAGGCTTTCCAGCCCCGGCCTGACCGTCTCTGGGGCAGGGAGCTCAGAGCCCAAGCAGTGGGCTTCAGCTCTCTGACCCACTCTAGATGGTGACCACGTCCTCTGTATAGCAGAAAACAAAACAAAAGCAAGCACTTCAGAGATCTGAACCCAGGGTGCAGGCCATCTGCTGGAGACTCCTGGGTCTGCCCTTAAATCCCAAGAGGGATTTAAGCCAGCTTTGCTACTGGATCCCAGAACTCCACCACGCTGGCTGGCCTTGCCCTTTCCTCTACTCCCTGAGTAGGTTGGGGCTGATCATGAGGGTCCAGAGGGAAAGGCACTGAAAGGAGAAAGTCATGACATTTCTTGCGAAGACTGCTGGGTAGACCCTTTTAGAAACTAGGGGTCACACAGTAACTCGAGTCTTACATTCCTGCCACCTTGGGCAACAGCCAAAATAAAAGTCGTTCCATAGTCTGTTTTCTCCCACACTTCTCCCCAAACCCATGCCTCTCTCCCAGCCTTTGTGCTGTGCCCTTTGGAATACATTCTGTGGCATGTGTCCAGGAGTGGCCCTCTCCCTCTTCGATGTCACCTCAGAGAGGGATGGCCCAAGTCCCCAGAAAAGAAAAATATTTCAAAAGGTCTTAAACCAAAAGACACGAAATGAGCCCTGTGGGGTGAGGCAGGAGGTGGTCAGCGCTTCTCTCCCCATTCCTGAGCTGCCTCTCCAGGCTGAACGTCCCCAGCACCAAGCTTCTACATGGCCCGACACCAAGGGTCGCCATGTTGGCATTCTCCCACTCAGCAAGGGTCTGGCCGCCATGAACCACAACATTCGGACCGTCCCACGCAGTCCCCCCTGCGCTTCTTGGAACATTCTTCTCTGTTTCACCACCCCTTTCCTTCCCCATTTTGAAGAGAAGAGACCACGCATACCACACCTCCCAGTTTCTTCCTGTTTTTTTATCCCTGGTTCTGCCTGCATCGTCAAGCTGGATAGAGGTCCAAGTCAAGCACACCCTTTGCCCCCTACCTGAGACAAGGCTTCCCCCGCAGCCCTCCCAGCACCAGCCTGAGGATGAGGAGGCAGCTACAGCCCGCTGCTCACTCACCAAGACCACTTTCAGGCCACCGGACTTCCAGCCTCACACACAGGCTCTGTCTTCCTCCCTGGCATCGACCTGAGGACCAGCACCCAAGGGACGAGGCCCTAGTGTTCCATAACCTTCCAACCAGCATGCTTCTCGTGGCTATACCCAAGTGCAGTCACCAGAGGATGGCATCCCCACACCAGGGGCCACCTGGAGAAGGGGCATAGGTGCATGCATCCCTCTAATCCCACCCATCTCCACCTTTTTTTTTTTTTTTTTTAACAAAGATACATAAAGAACTGTCTGGAATGATGGCTGTTTCCAAATGGCAAGACTGTGCCCTCATGTCTGTATTTCTCTAAGAGCCAGGACATTTTTAATAATGAACATGCTATGGTTTTTATGAAGACAATACAAGTCCAATAGTCAAATGTTAAAAGGGTGATCTGGGGAGTGGTTGTAGTTTTGGTAAAGTTATTGGGGATTTACTGTTTCCTTCTCCATTCTTTTCATTTATTGCCCAGATTTTCTACAAAATACACATGACTTTAGAATTGATAAAATACTACTTTAAAACATCCTTCAGCTGCTGCCCTAACTTCTCCCCTTCGTGGCCGAACTTTTGGAAGGGTGACCTCCGCATGCGTCTCTCTTTCCTCATCTCACCTCCCCTGTCCTCTCAAGCACTTGGAATATCATTGGCATCCCTCCACGACCCAGATATGCTCATCTCTGGCTTCTAAATTTGGAGGACACCGTTTTGTTCTTCGGATGGACCTCTTGCAGCTTCTGACACTGCTGGCTTATACCTTGCTTGGCATTCTTTCCTCCTCTAGGGCTATGGCTTCTATTTGTTCTCATGATTCTTCCATCGGCTCCTTTCTGCTTTTGCTCTACGCTCTCCAACCCTGCTCAGTGCACACATTCTCTTTTGGGAATCTACCAGGTCACAGCTCGGCAGAAGACTCCCAGGTCCGGAGTACCTCCAGACCAGGCCCCCAATCTGACTCCCTCTGGGCGGCTTCCATTCACATATCCTATGGGTACCTCAGACTTACTGTGCCCCTGAGGGGGTCCTGACTGGTGAGTGGCAACACCCCCAAGAAACACATTTCGGCTGCGAATCCAGGCCTTGTTCTTTGAAAACGCCCCAGGACCCTCGCTAAAAACGCATGGCCTTAGGCCATTCAATCTCATTCTCTTGGCTACGCTCGATTCGGCTGGGAGTGGGCAATGAGCCCAAGATGACCCCTGCAGATGACCTCTCCACACAGACCCTGGACCGAGTCAGGTGGTACTGGGCTCTCCAGCTGCAAGACCCCCTGGAGCTGGGACCAAGGTCAGTGCCACGACAACCCAAAGTGGCATGCGAGCTTGTGGATGTGACCTATGTCTGCGTGTTGGGATGGGGGTGGAAAGGCGGCAGGAAGAGAGAGCCTTACAGAAGCTGCCCTGTACCAGCACGGACGAACAGCAGGGACAGGAGTCCCACAGGAGTCCCAGGAAGTTGTACTTCCTGCCGTTGAGTTTCAGGAGGTTCCTACAGTGATCTAAACACCTTCACTCAAGCTCATGAAGGAAAAGGGTCAGTGCTGTCATTCTGGCAACACAACGACCCTCCGGAAGAAAAGCAGCACCCTTGACGATCCAAGCAGAAACCTGGGCATCGTTCCCGATTGCCCTCATCCCCGCTGCCCCATATCTGTACCGGGGACCAAATCTGTCACTCCTGCCTTTTTATTTTCTCCCCAATCTTATTTTTCTACGTGTTCACCGCTGTGATCCTGGTTCAAGGAATACAATAGCCATCTGACTGTCTTTGGGCTGCTGGGCCTGTCCCTTCCGAACCATGTGTACACCGTAACCAAGGTAATCTCTGAAATGCCAATCTTAGAGACTGTTTTCTTTGCGACCCTTCAGTAGCTCTTCATTGCCCGCTGGAATAGGTCAAAGCCCTTAGCTTTGCTTACAGGCCCTTGCCCTCTGCAAACTAAATTTCTCCCTTCTCTGCCTTAAAACCTGCCTCTTCAGCCAGACCAAGTACCTGCTGTTCCACGAATGCCCAGTACCTCCCCTTGCCTCCCTCTGTTCCAAATCCCCTCTCCCTCAAATATGCCCACTCTCTCCCACCCGTCTGCCTCTCTCCTGCTCTCAACTCTCCTCTAGGTCTTAGTTTAGGGGCTCCCTCTAGTAAAGAAGGCAGAATTTTTTGAGGTTCCACGTTCCCCCAGCACCCAGTGTGTGCCTCGCCTCAATGACTTACCGACTATCGTAACTCCCTGGTTTTTGCCCCCCCCCCCCCCCCCCCCCCTCTCTATGCATCTCGAGGGGGAGGGAGAGGGCTTCAGGCACGGGGCAGGGGAGTACACGACCTCGGACACACACCCAGCACTTGCAGGGGGTAAAAAGCATGAACCATACTTACAACAGGTCTCTCGTAACTGACACTTGAGAGCGGCATCAGCGGAGGCGGATGTGGCTGTCAAATAAAAGAGGAAACAAATGGTCCTGAATAAGCATCCAGTCTGATCCTCAGCGCACACCAAGGGGCGACTGTGATGCTTTGCATCGTCTATCATTGTCTCCAGGACACTCTTAGGAGTTTCATGCCTCCCCGTCCCCGGGCCCCCTCTCCCTAACCAGGAAGACAGGATCCTCAGGAAGGGAGGGGATATTCTCCAATCTTTTACAGAGAACACAGAACTGAGGAAGCAGAAGACCATGTCTTAGAACCAACTTATTCACTTCAACTCAGAGCCTCTGTTTCCCTGCAAGACAGGGTGGGGATGGCAAGACGTGCCTCAAGGGGTTGCTGCAGGGCCAAAAAAAATGGACAATGGAAGTTGCCAGTGGTCTTATCAGGCAAAGAAGTCACAGAGTGCAAAAAGTAAAGGGCTCTTCTAGATCACGTATGCCAACCACGATTTCACAGGGGAATAAACTGAGACCAAGAGGGTTTGGAAGCCCCTCATTGCCCAAGAGGATTCAGCTACAACATGGAAATAGCAGGTCTCCACCCTCTGGGTCCGGTTCCTGCTCTGCTCTCCTGTGAGAGCATTCTGTTGGCATTTGGGAATTTCTGGGCTTCCGCCAGGGACTAAACCATGCCGAGCTGGCTGGGCAGAGGTTGGAAAGCTTGGTTCTGGACACTGAGGGGGACTTCGTGGATGCTGATGAGCGAAGGAGTGAGAAGTAAGGCAGGGCAACTACTCACATTGCTGGAGAGCGCGGGGGGAGGCGGGCTGTCGGCAGGAATGGGGATCAATTCTCCCAGCTGAAAGAAAACAATACATTGAAAATGAAACATCAACTGGAGAGTGTCAGCCTAGTTTCAAAACAGAAAAATGGCATTTCCAGGGGGTAGATTATTATTTTTAGAGGGTATCTGCAGGCAGCTTGTTAAAAGGAAGCTTAAGAATTAACCTGTAATTTCTTCCAACCATCTCGGACCCGAATGAAGAACTCCGTGCTGTCCCTCAGGTAGATGAAGGTCCCTTCAATGACCAGATGTGCTTTCTGCAGCATGTCATCCATGGTGCTAAATGCTGTCACCTGTCAGAAAGTTTTCCATTCCCAACAGTGCTGTTATCGCTAGAGTGGTGGTAGGATTCCCCTCACAGCCAGTGAAAGGCTCTTTGTGCCTTTCAGACATATGTAACTTCATTAATAGCCAAAGGACATTCTTTATGAGGAAACAAAAACACCAATTAGCTCAGAGTACAAATTGGAACTGTAATGAATAAAGGAAAATAGGAAGATGATATTCTAGGGGCACAAGGACAGTTAAAAACTATACAGAAAACCTTCTTTCTTGGGTCTTGGCATCGGCAAAACCATGGGTACATTTTGCCACTTGGATCTGTGTGACGGCTTGGTGGCCGTGATGTTGTTAAATGTGTTTAACTCCTGCTAGTCCTTTTTTTTTTTTTTTTAAGATTTTATTTATTTATTTGACAGAGATCACAAGTAGGCAGAGAGGCAGGTAGAGAGAGAGGGGGAAGCAGGCTCCCTGCCGAGCAGAGAGCCCCATGCGGGGCTCGATCCCAGGACCCTGGGATCATGACCTGAGCTGAAGGCAGAGGCTTTAACCCACTGAGCCACCCAGGTGCCCCAACTCCTGCTAGTCCTTAAAGAGTTTCAAGTTTGCTTTCATTTGGAATAAGAAACGCAAGCTGGTGGGCCATTCCACTTAGGTTTGGAAACTTTTTTGCCCAGTTGGGCAAAAAAAATTGTACAATTAAATAGATTTCAATTACAATAAACTGTAAAATTGTAAAAATTAAATAAAATTAAATTTTATTTTTATAAAAATAAAAAATTAAACAAAAAAGTTGTAATATTAAATACATGAGAGGCAATGGGGGTCTATAATTTCTCCGTCTAGAAATCGTCCAGAAAAAGATCAGCTGTCCATCTTGGCCACTCCAGGAGCAGCCACAAAAGTTACCAAAACCTGCTGAGAGGCATCATAGCTCTGAGAAATATCGGCCAAGAGAGCCTGTATTTTTCATCTTGACTGAGAAAGAGCATAAAAAGTTAGTTTTCACCTAGTCTTGAAAATCATGACTTTGGGCATCAAAATGGCTTAGACACGCCCCAAAGTCACCCAATGTCAACATTCTGTCAGCTGCTGGATGGTTTTTTTCCTTTGACAGCTACATTTTCCAGCTAAAATCCAGCCAAGATCTCAGAGCATTCCCAGGACTCCGGACATCCTTGTGAGGTGTTTGTCCCTCTTCCTGGGCATGGTAATCATCTCTGAGCGCTCGCTACACTCTGGGCCCACGGTGTGCAGGGGAACGAATGTATGAGAGATGTCCGAGGGAAGGAGCAAGAAGGCGCAAGGACCCAGGGGAGGTCTGACCAGCAGGGGCCCTGCCGTGAGCCTGCTGATACTCTGATGCTTCTGGTGTTGGATGTAATCGAATTGGTTCTTGTGACCATTTAGTCAATTAAGGATTAGAAGGGAGGAACCAGAGTCATAAATGATTTTGTATTCTCTTCTCTTTTTACTTGGTAAGTCACCTAAAGACACCGTAAAGAACCTCTTCACGTGGAATTATACCAATTCTATGGCCATGGAGACCTAATTCTTACCTAAAAGGTGTGCCAGCCCCTACACCCCATAGCTGAAATTCTAAGGAAACCCAGCCAGAGCAGAAGGAGAAATGCACAGTGGTAATAATACTGACCAGGTTTCTGGATCCGGGAAGCCCTGGCTGTCCTGGAGGGCCGGGTGGGCCTGGAAGGGCCACAGCTAAGACAAAGCAGAAAAGAGAAGTTACAAAAAGGCACCCTCTCCGCAAAACACCTCAGGTGTCGGCGGGGGGGGGTCACCGAGGGGAGCCCTCACAGCCCCATTCAGAGCACTGTGGAGCCCTGAGACTTGCAAGTGCAGCTGGGGGGCTGTGGGCCCAGCCTGGGACTCCGCCATGCTGACAGGTTTGGGAGAGAGCCGGGATTCTTGACGGTAGCCTCGCATGAAGCCACACTAGGACTTTCTCAGTTTCGCAAGTGACTGCATCCCCATTGTTTCTGTTGTTCTTATAGGACAGTCTGAGTGGAGTTTCCAAAAATGTCTCGAGGAAACAACAAGCTCCCTGAACCCCTGCTTCCTCACCTGTGTAATGTAAACCAATCTTTCCTCTTCCCTGGGCTGTGGTGAGAAGGGAGAAAAGATCGAAACTAGGGACGTGCTTTACACAAACGACACAGCATCCCGCCAGATGTTTGCAGGTGTTTGAAGAGTCAGAGCCCTCTTCCCTAGAAAAATGCTTGTGTTCTCCTTCTACCTCTCTAAACCCCGCCCCCCACCCCCACCCCCAAATCTGCAAAGCTCTTGGCAGTTCAGGATGTTTTGGCAAGTTCCCAGTAAAATTATCTTATGAGATTGTTCAGGGGCAAGGAAGTCCGCAGTTCTGACATAGGACTTGAAAATCATTACATAGATGCTGAATGTCTGGTGAAGAGAGAGTTGGAGGACCCGGGTTTGGATCCCAGCCAAGCCCTTACTACGATCTGTGACCTTGAGCAAGTCTCCTAGCCTCTCTGAGCCTTAGTGTCTTCATCCATGAAATGAGTTTTATAATAATGTCCATTTCCTCTCCCTCCCAGCGTTGCTGTGAAGATTAAGTGGGCTAATTGATAGGACATTTTGTACCCGGGGATGGCGTGACCTAGGTGAGACACAGTCCTTCGTCATTGGAGTGAGGAGCCCTGGGCAGCGTCTCCTATCGAGCTGCTATGAACAACAGATTCCCTGCGTCCCGTAGTGTCCTTCCTCCTCCTGCCACTGCTGCTCGTCCCCCAAGGTTATGTTGGCTCCTCTGGTTTCATCTGCCCAGAAACTTCTTTCTTTGTTGGATGAGGATCCTCACTTCCTCTTCCTCTTGAGATCTTCCCTCCCCCCTGACCCCCCACCACTTGGATTCAGAAGGCACCGTCCTGTTCTCATGTGATCCTGCCTTCTGGCCACAGGTGACTGGACCAAAGCTGGGCATCAGGGCCAGGCCAGGTTGGTCAGAATTCTTCCCTAGGCCTTCTCCACCCCAGGACCTTTCAGACTAAAACCGAGAAAGAAGGCCAAGATTTCTAGCTGAGCGGTGGAAAGTCTGAGCTGTCAGTAACCATATTTCCCTCCATGCAGGGGATGTGGTCTATGGTGAAGAAACGTGAAGCTGGCACACAGAGAGAAGCCGAGACAGGAGATGGCCAGAGAACCCTTCAGGGGTCGAGTCCCCGGTTCTAGGCTGTGCCTGAGGTCAAGCTGCAGGCCAGTCCCTCCCACAAAGAAAGATTCACCTCCTTCTTCACATCCAATAAATTTCCCTTCTGCTTAAGCTAGTTTGAGTTACATTTCTATCACTTGCCGCCAAAAACCCCCAAAAGCCCAATCCCAAAGCCACCTCCTGTGTTCTCCCTGATGTCCCTGACACTTCTCTTCCCGGGGGTCCTTCCATCACACATGGCTCGTGCCGGTACAAACAACAAAAGTGACACACTCATGCTCTGACTGCTGCTTTTCCACCATGGGCCCGGGAGGCAGAACACAGGCTTTTGGAGCTACGCTGTTCTAGGTCTGCGTCCCGTCGGTGCCCCTAATTAGCCGTGCGACCTTGGAAACATTCGTGGGTCTCACTTTCCTCATCTTTGAAATGGAGATGCTAGTACTTTCCTTGAAGGGCTCTGTGAGAATTCCATGAAATGATGTAGGAGAGTGACGAACGGAGTGCTGGCGCTTGGTGAACGTTCAGTAAAGGGAGATTTTCTTCTACTTCACCTGTTTGTTGTTTGAGGGAGTGAGGGACCTCTGGGTAGGGAGAGTTTTATAGAGGGTTCGAATCGACACTCGTCCTCGAGTCCCCTGAGGGCCGGACATTGACAAAGCAGCCAAGAAGTTCCCCACCCACACATGAAAAGGTGTTCCACGTCTCTAGGTAGTAGGGAAAGGTGAACAAAAGCCACCGCAAGCTTTCTGTTCATGGCACTGGGAGCTGTCTGGAATAAAACGGGTAGAAGACTAACAGGGGTGGGTGGCAGCGAGCAGATACCGGGGCCGGCCTGCGCTGCTGGAGGGGCTGCAGAAACAGGGTGGCCACTTTGGAAAGCAGGTCAGCAGGTCCTCAAAAGGTGAAACAGAGTGAACACGTGTCTCTGGCACCCGGCAAGGCCAGGCCGAGCAACACACCCCCGGGAGGCTTAAAAACATATGTCTACCCAAGAACACGTATGTGAATGTTCCCAGCAGCATTATTCCCAATAGCCGAGAAGCAGAAACAACGCGGGTGTCCAGCAGCCGAAGAGCGCAGCAGCAGGAGGTAGCGGGTGCACGCAGCGGACTGCCACTCAGCCAGAGCGAGGAAGGAGGAGCTAGGGCACTCTATAGCACGGTTGAGCCCGGAGGGCATCGCACGGAGGGGAGGCAGCCAGACACAGAAGGCCATGTGGGGTGTGAGTCCTCGGATAGGACAGTCCCAGAGCAGGCCAAGCCAGAGCAATAGCAAGTACACTTTCACGTGCCCAGGTCCGTGGGGGGAGGAAGGCAAGAATGACTGCTCATTGGTGCAGGGTGTCTTTTGGGGATGATAAAAACGTTCTGGAATGAGAGGAGATGGCAACACGACCTTGTGAATATATTAAAGACCAGTGAACTGTACACTTTGAATGGGTAAATGTTATGGCGTGTAAATTATACACCAGTTTAAAAAAAGAAAGAAAAGCCTGTCCAGGAAATAGCTCTCTGTCACTCAGTGTGGCCCAGACATGCCACTCAGCTGGGGCAGCTGACCCTGAGCACAACAGCAGGGAAGCATGAAAGACCACTACACACGGTACTAACCTGCTCCAAGGATTGCTGGGGGTCCTGGTGGCCCTGGGGGTCCTGGTGGCCCAGGGGATCCAGGTCTTCCAAAGCCAGGAGGCCCAGGCAGGCCAGGAGCCCCCGGGGGTCCCTGGGGCCCGACGACAGTCTCCCCTTTCTGGCCCTGTCAAGGCAAGAGCACAGTAACAGAAAAGAAAACAGCATCGCTCTCTAGAGGCCCCAGCTGTCTCTGTACATTGGTAAAAAGTCAGTAATTAGCCTCTAAGCCAGGCACAGCTCTGGCAGAAGAAGACCTAGAGAACAGCAGCCCAGTCATCATGCTCCATGTCCATGTCCATGCAACTGTGTCCAACTCCACAGAGCCCTGGAGTCAGAAGGGCCCCAACTTTGCATTTCACAGATTGGGAAACTCAGGCACAGAGAGAGGATGGGGCTTGTTCAGTGTCAAAGCAATTCTCAGCAAAGGAGGAAGCGGACCCGTGGTCTCCTGGCTCTGCGGTCTCTTGTGGTGAGCTCTGGGACCAGAGTTTGCTTAGGGCTCCTGAGGCTCATGATCTGGTCATTATCTCACTGGAGGCATAACCTGAATTTCTCTCCTGTGAGCTGGAGAAACTTGGCATCCTAAGAAGACTGAACCTATCTAAGGTTTCCTTCTTTGATGACATTTCAGAAGAATCAAAGAGCCCCTCCTAAAATATCTCCCTCCCCTTCCCTTCCGCCTTCATTATCTGATATGTTCACGATTAGTAACTCCTTGGGTTGAGTGAATTTCCCACCGTTGATGTGAAAAAGACAGTGTGGTGAATGACCTGGAAGTTGCCGGAATGCATAAGGCCACAGCCTGCTCCCATTCCTCCACGGGCCTCAGCAACCTCCCCATCAGTAAAGAAATACAAGGGAGGGAGGCCAATCCCCAAGTCCTGTCTCCAGCTTCTGGAGCTGTGACAGACCCTTGACTCTCCCAACTGCCTGGTCCTGCTGGGGGGCTTCAGGGAAGGCTGGGCTCACTGAGGCAGATGGCGAGGAGAAGTCACTACTCACAACCAAGCCAGGACTTCCTGGCAGGCCTGGAGGCCCCGACACAGAGAAGTCACTGTGAGAGTCTCCTTTTTCTCCTTTGATCCCCTGGTCTCCATTCTCCCCCTGTAAGCCGAGAACATTCAGTAAGAGTAAGAAGAAGCGGTCTATGACCTAAGCCCAAGCACTTGGAAACACGGGCCAAATATCTGGTAGAGAAAAACTCACCTTCAAGCTGTTTAGAAAGTGTCTCAGGTAAGCCGGATCTACTGGAGGGCCTGAAAAGGAAATGCTGTGTAAAATTCACAACTATAACCTCAGAGATTCAAAACTAAAAGTCTCCAAGGGGCACCTGGATGGCTCAGTCAGTTGGGCGTCTGGTTCTTGATTTCGGCTCAGGTTATGATCTCAGGGCTGTGAGATCGAGCTTCGCATTGGGCTCCGTGCTTTCCTTCTCTCTCTTTATTCCTTCCCTTGCTAGCATGCCCCCCCCAAAATAAATAATCTTTAAAATAAATAAATAAAAGTCTCCAAATTGGCAACCATCATTATTCCCTAGTGGAGGTGACCTCACATTGGTTTAGCTCACAGAGTAGGCACTGGACTTGGGCCCCTAGGCTGGGCCCTACGACCCGGACACTGTGGGATCCTAGGCATGTCCCTGGCCCTCTGTGGGCCTTGTTTTGCACAGGAAGCATGAATGATTGGAACTGGTCTCTCCTGCCAAGGTTCCATCGAGTGTATGTGTGGCCCATGACTGGGTCTCTCTAGAACTCCATGGAGCTTGCGGTCAGTGTGGTAGTAAAATGTGTCTTACTTTCTGGCTCAGTCAGTTGGATTTCTCATGAACAAAGACCCAAGGCAAGATCCAGAACAATAGTTGGAATACCTGGTGGTCCCTGGGCCCCCTGGTCGCCTTTTTCTCCTTTTGAGCCGGGAAGACCCCAGGATCCTTTTTCTCCTTTAACACCTGTCATCAAACACATATATGTTCTGTTTTGTTTTTTAAAAAAACAATGGAAAATCACCTTCATTCTATATAAAATGTTTCTGAGACAAGTTTTCACACTGAGCCCCTTTAGCAAAGTCCACTCAATCAACAAAGTCCTATTGAAGGTATGAAATCCTTTGCTAAATGATGGGGAGGGCAGAAGTAGATACATGAGACACAATTCCTCACCTTGCAAAACTCTGTCTGCCTGGGGAGACGGACATATGAAGGATAACGCAAGGCAGGATGGAGTGAGTGCTAAACTTAGGAGCTGTAGTGCATGGTGGGGGCCCAGCGGAGGCTGCTGGTAACCCTCTCCTGGACAGCTGCATGCACACAGCCTCACAGGCTCAACACCCAGTCAAGCTTCCAGTGCCATCTCCTCTCTGCCTGTGCAATACGGTGGTGCAGGGGAGGAGAGGAATCTCTCAGGGGTGCCCTCAGAGGACACCAAGGGAGCTAAGTATTCCATGTACAAAGCTGGAAGGATCCCAGCTGCAACCCCCACCACCATCTCTTAGGACTTATGAGAAGCAACCTGTCTCTCCAACTCTTTCTATGGAGGAGAGGCAGGGAGGGAGCCTTCTGGAACTTCAGCATTGGGGAAGGGAAGCAATCCCCTATGCCCACTTGACGGGTGGGGGAGACACCAGATCTCTGCATTCCTAGTTCCCAAGAGGTATGACAAATCAACCGAGCAGTACCCTTGAGCCTAGAGATGGGGCTCGGGGCTCAGGCTTCTCAGCATGGGGGAAGAGGTGTGAGTACCAGAGGCATGATGCCCCCCCCCCCCCGGCCGGGGGTCAGCAGGGAGATGCAGTCTCAGGGCGAGGGTGGGAACACCTCCACCCACCCATGGTGAGATCATACGCAGTGGTGAAGCCCCAGGAAGGGGCTACTGAACTCCCCACCAGGGATGAGGGTGCTCACTGCAGGGAGCAGAAGTGACAGCCACGGTAGGTAGCAGGACACAGGCTCACCAGGGGCGGTCCTGTCCAGAAATGTCTGCGCCCTCCCCCCTGCCTCCCACAGTGGCCCTGTGAGGACAGGGAACCCCCAGGGATCTGAGAAGGCAAATCCAGGCCCACCCTGCCTCCCCAGTGTCCACCTTGCACCAGGGGCAGGGGCAGAGCCTTGAACTGGACCTGAGCATGGAGGGTCTAAGCCGTCTGGCTTTGCAAAAGCAACAGAAAAACCACGGGGCCAGATATCATCAGTGGGACCACTGCCTGGCAGGCCACAGACAAGAGAGGTCAGTCTTGGGGGAAAAAATGACCTTTACCCGTTTAAACAGCAAGTGTTCAGAGATCCCAATCAAAAGGGGGACAAACAGTGATGTGGTGTGGGGACAGGGAAGTAGAGTGACTGCTCCCCTGCAGGCTCCTGTCTCCTGACCTATGCCCTCTGTGGATATCTACTAATGAGACACCCAGAGCCAGCGCCTCTCACGCTCTCCTGCGCACAGACCTCCAGGAGGAGCTTAAAGGGAGCCTCGGACGAGCAGGTCCGCGGTGGAGCTAGAGATGCTGCATTTCTAACGTGCTTTCCGGAAGTGCTGCTGCTGCTGGTCTGAGAACACGCAGAAGCAAAGGGCTTCTGAGCTCCCATGGCCCTTCCCTGTATTTGTTCCTCGCACACTGCATTATCATGGTTCTTAAAATAGTTCCATCTCGTGGAGTCTAAGGGCCTGGGTGGCAGGAACGGCGTAGGATTCACCTGCTGCAGCCCATCCCACAGCATGGGGTGCTGTCATGAGCTGTGGTCTCTGTGGATGCTTTACGAACAAACTAACAAACAAATGCACAGAGTACTTCCCACTAGCTAGAAGTCCTACCAAGATGTACAGAACATGCAGATGTGTGACAAAACCAAAAGAGGTGCCCAGCCCCACAGCACTGTCCCCGCGACCCCTGCTCCCACCACACACAGCTAAATCTTCCCAGTCATGAGTCATAGGTCCAGCGCTGGGAGTGGAGACCACCTTCTGCAGAGCTACAAGAGTCTAGAAAAGTCCCACAGACCATAAGGTGAAGAAGGGACACTGTACCATGAAAGGTGATGAGTTCTGAATTCCCAGGATGTGTGGTGTCAACCTGGAGAGGAAGAGAGTCAAGGTCATAAGGCACCCTGCCATGGAGTCAGGCCCTTCTTGGACTCTGGAGCCACCCCAAAACTCTGAGCTCCCCAGAAGCCCTCACTGCATAGGCCAAACCAGGCCTTCAACTGGGGCGGGGGGGCAGTGGGCATCATAGGCCTGGGGGACACTCACTGGCCGGACAACTCTGCAAAGGGAAGGCACAAAGCTTCAAGATTACAAATCGTGGCCAACTATGAGTGTCCTTAGCCTCCTTTCTTATGATTTAGGACCGATTCATGCAAGAGGTTAAGCATCCGAGTGAGTGATGTTCACGGTCACAAGGCTGGGCCAGCCGTGAGCTCTGCTGCAGCATAGGATCAAGGAAGGACGTAACGAACAGGAGCTGATGATGGGAGTGGTAATTAATAAGGGGGGTTAGCATTTGGTTCAAGGGCTATTCTAGACTCCCCATTTCGAGTCAGGGGCCGGCACCCAAGTTATCCTAGATAATCACTCCTTCGCAGTTCATTCCCAGACTCCTGCATTTTCTCATCTATAAAACAGAGCTACCTGCGCCCTGTTTTTAATACTCAGCTTCACCCTTTGCCAGTGGATACATAGAATCAAAGTGACCACTCTGGTACCGGGATCCTCCTGCTTTTGGATGGAGGGTCATGAGCTGCTCAGCGGTCACCAAGAGAAGAACAGGGGGCGTGGATGAGAACCCCTACAAACAACACTTTGGAGCTAGGGAAGAAGGCTGCAGTGCGAAGCTGATATCGTGCGGCTACACCGATAGGGTCCTCCACTCCCAATGTGGGCTGACACTGTGGTGTCAGAAAGGGGCTGAAAGCAGAAGGGGTTTATGGCATGATGGATGTGGACAGAGAGCAGTTCTCTTCCAAGTGTCCGTTTTGAGAGATGGTCCAGAAAGGTCCATGGTGTCCGGCCAGATAATGTGAAATCAAAAACTCATCAAAAATGTTCTGAGCTCATCACTGGTTTCTTTTCAGAGACCTCATGACCCCAGGGGCCATGGCTACGGCAAAAGGTTCCAGCACAGACCGTGGTGATGGCAGTAGCATAATTACAATGATCTCCAGGTTTGCGGAGTGCTGCCCCATGGTTGTTCCATTGACACCTGCAACCATGTTAGCTGAGGGGGGTTTCGGGCACAAACTCATGGGGTCCCTAGAGCAAACAGGCTCTCCTTCTGTATGATAAGGAGGCGGGATGCAGCCGTCTCTTGGAGGTGTCCCTTCAAGCCATTACCATAACATGACCTGGCTTGCTGTGGTCCTCATGGAGATCTGAGAGCCGGCAGGCCCCTTGGTCATCTTAGTGGGTCCCGTCATCGGCCTTCTAGGCCATAGTTCCCAGGCCCTGGGCTGCAGACTTGTGTGCCTCAAAGTTTTGACACAGACAGATGTCCAGGCAAACAACGCAGCCAGACTGCGTCATTTTAAAGCTTCTGACCCAAGCCTCACCACCACACCCAATAAGCATCAATTATGAACCCACTGCAAGAAATCTTTGTAAACTGACATTTGCAAGCTCCCGAGAAGGAAGGCCACGCCTGTCTAGTTCACCCCTGTGTCTCCAGGGCCCAGCAGAGTACTCGGTTCTGGGCAAGTCCTCAAGAAATACTTGTTGAATGAATGAGAATGTGATCACACTGTGCGTGGGGACAGGCCCTCTCTCCTTGGCCCTCCCTACGGAAACAGGACCCTCCCGAAACAGGAAGTCCTCAGCGACAGTGCCACTGCCTAGCTGGGTGACCAGGCACATGCCTGAATCCTGGGAGTCGCAGTGTCTATACCTGGTGCCTGAAGGCCAGGGGACCTGAGGGACGCCCCAGCTTGTTAGGACCACGGACCTGGACGAGTCAGGGAGCTTGTCTGAGTCACAGTTTGCTCACTCGTTACAAAGTGGGCGGGAGCGCTCGCCTCTCTGGGTTGTGTGCTATGTAGCACCCCAGTTGGGAAGGGACACCCCAACTCAGTTGTAGGCCTTAGCCCACAGCTCGTAATGCAAAGAACACTGATTGGAATTGCTGTATTTTCCCATTGATACTTTTAAAGTGTTTGTCTTCCTTATTACTGGGCAGTTCCATGCAGGAAGCTGATGTGGTTACAATAACGAGACACTGCTTTCCTGATCGCAATACAAGAAACACTCTGACATCACGTGCACCGTTAGAAGACCCAGTATGTTTCATTGCCATGGTCTGTTTTCTAGAAGCTTCTAGCTAGTTACTTTGGGGTGATGGGAGATATTGAAGAGGACGTTGTTGGACTGCAAGGGCTCAAGACAAAGACTGGTCACCTTCTCTAGGTTGCTTTCTATGTCCCAGTCTGGCCTGTAAGGCGGTGACTCCACACTACTTACCGGCGTTTTACAGTGTGGCCGGACTGGTATGGGGAAGACGGCCTGTGCAAAATAAGAACAACAGCAGTGAGGCCCTCAGGACCCCCGACTTCAGCTTAGGCCAGTCCGGGGTCCGTTCCCGCTGAAGGTCTCCCTCCCCAGCCCCACTCAACTTACTCCTTTGATGTTAACCACAGCTCCAGGGGGTCCTGGGGGGCCTGGAGGACCAGGTAAGCCAGGTGGGCCCTGAAGGGAGAAGAAAGGCCTTTTCTGAGTTCTGGTTATTGTGTGCAGAGGTGATGTGGGATATTTCCTCCAGGATTTGGGGACACTACTCGAAAAGAAGAGTCCTCTTAAAGTTAACTTCTCCCACGGGTAGGCCTGACACTTCTAAAGAGCATGACTGCCTCCGGGACCCCCAGGGCATCTTTATGGCAGCCCATGGGGGAGGCAGCGGAACAAACGGTCTCCCTAGTTTACAAATGGAGATGGAGACCCAGAGAGGAGAAGTGACCTGCTCAAGGCCACACAGTCGGAACTCAGATTCTAACTCCCAGAACAGGGCTCAGCCAACACAGAACCCACCACCTCTCCACCAGCACATCCCTGGTATGGAGGGGTGCCAGGAAGGGTGGGGAGGGTCCTTCACCAGACTCGGTAGCGGGGAGAATGTATGTAAAACTCTTCCTCAATAGCAGAGCTATTTTCAAAGTCAGGTCAGCCTGGCCTTAACACCACACAAAGATTTCTTGAGCGTGGATCGGAAGCAGGACTGCTCAGCAGGAGGGGTGAGGTTCTGACCACAGGCATGAGGAGTCTGGCCTGCTCAGAAGCCGCACTCATTATCCTAAGTGAAGGCTTGAGTGCCTGCTTTCCCTAAGCAGCTGCAGCGGCTTCACAAGCATGAGCTGGTCCCCACAAGCTTTAGTAAAACTGCATTCCTGATTTCCACACATTCAAAGGAGAGGCAGTGTGGCACCAACAAAAGGAGACTTAGCAGAGAGTGTGGGACACAGTAGGTGCTCAATAAACATTGACTTCCTTATTGTAGACCCTGGAGCCTGCTGTCGTCCCCAGTGTCTGCCCTCTTGGGAGCTTCCGCCTAAGAAGCTGACCTAGCTTTGATACCAGCTCACGAACACGTCCTGAGCCCCTAGAGATGTGTGAAATCCCAGGACTGGGTATGGAGGGAAGACAGATTACTACCCCAGGGTCAGAAGACTGGGGTTGGAGACCAGATTTCCTGACCACATCTGGATTGCTTTACCCCAGAGTCAGAAGACTGGGGTTGGAGACCAGATTTCCTGACTACATCTGGATTGCTTTCTCCCATCTCTGTCTTGGGTCTGAACAAGGAAGCTTCTGTTCCACTAAGGTGTTCTTGGGGACAGGGATCCTCCCGAGAGTGAGCTGGAGGACAGGGAGGGGTTGAAGGATCTTTGAAAGGCAATGGAGGAAGGAGAAAAACACTCCTAAAGATTCTGTCTGCAAGCCCCACTTGCTGGACCTGGCACACTCTCGGTCCTCCTTTGGGTACTGGACTCAGGGCTCTATCCCACGGGGGGTGGGAGGGAAGGGTTGGGACAGTGGTCACATCACTCACCGGCATCATGATCCCTCGGTCTCCTTTGGCGCCCTTGAGGCCATTCAGTCCCGGGCGACCCTGAAACCCACAGGTCATGCCTTAGTTAACCCACTCCCCAGCAGCTAGCCCAGCCCACGAGTCTGCCCCTCATGTCCAGTCGGAGGAACACCGACACCTACAGGTCGTCCGGGAAGGCCAAACTCTCCTTTGTGTCCAGGCGGTCCTTTGGGCCCCTAGAGGCAAAACAATTACCAGATTAGAAAGAACAGAAAGTCAAGAGCCAAGGCGATGGGGGCCACTGGCCTGCCTTCATGAGCAGGGGTGAGGATGAATCACGGAGGGGAGGAAGGATGACAAGAGCCAATTATGAAGTAGCCACTTGCCTGTCCCCTTTCTCCCAGCCTCTCTGCTCTATTCTGGGACCACCTGTTCCACCCCTTGCCTCCCCTGAAGCTCCTGTAGGCTCTGCCCCACCCCAGACTCCCAACCCCACCCTCTCAGTTAGAGCTTAGGAAGGAACAAGAGATCAGGAGCTCAGGGCCTTGGCTCCCAGGTAGCAGGGTGCAGGGTTAGCTTAGAAGCTGGATCTTTGCTCTAGGTCTTAGGTCCCAGGACATGTCTCCAACTGGAGTAATACAATCCTGCCTCATTCCTCATGTCAGCCCAGCCTGAGAACCTGCCCCAGGATTGGGCTTCTGCCTTGCTCCTACCTCTCAGGACCAGAGTCTTGGGCTAGCGCCCTGATTCTCCAGAGGAGTCCTTGACCTGTGGACCCTTATTCATTCTAGCGCTGGCTTTCTAGGTCTTCATGCTTCTAGAGACACAGCGCTGTTCCAATCTCCTGCAGGAACCCTCACACCTTCTGGCATCCGGGAGACACACGATGCACACGACCTCTTCCCAGAACAGGCTCTACCTCCAGTCAGCCCCTTCCTACTTCTGTAGGTGGGTCTGCCCTGTCTCCCAAGGGAATGCCTAGTTTAAGCTAAGCCCCTTCTTCCTGCTGCCATTAACATATACGTTCACGCCCTGGAAACTGGCAAATAAAGCTGAGCGGAAACAGCCACATTACTCCTCACGAAAGAAAGGCAAGAACAGAAGGAATCACAGGCCGCAGGCCACTTGGTGGTATGTTCTAGTGCAGAGCTTCTCAAATGTCAGTGTGCCTGGCATCACCTCCGATCTTGTCAAAATGCAGACCCAGGAGGTCTGGGGTGAGGCCCAAGGCTTCGCATCTCTAACAGGCTCCCAGGGGATGCTGATATGCTGATCCATGAGCCACAGGCAACTTGGCTCTAGGGAAATTGTACAGGAAGTGTAAGCTGTACAGGTCAGGAGGGCCACGGCTGCCCTATAGGGCACCTTTATGCAAATTAGGAGGTGCTTCCTTCCAGTCTGTACTTGGCAAGCTGTGCTCACACCAGACTTCAGTAGGAACCATCAAAGCAGCCATCCCCAGCAGCCTGCTGGCCACCATTGCTAACTACCACTATTTCCCATGGGACCAGATGATAGTAAGTGATTAACCAGTGATGAACACAATACTCCCCCAGTCTGCCTTAACCCACAGTTTCTCCTCTGCAGGGCAATCCATTCTGCCTGACTTAAAGGACCAAAGGGCTCAGAAGGGCCTTTGAAAGATGCACCTTGGAGGTTATGGCCCATTCATTCACCAAAGACATGTGTCTTTGAGTCCTTTCTCCCCAGGCCTGAGGTCCAGCTTCAACCGAAGAAACCCTGGGGGCAAATCTCCAGGCCAAATGCTTCTGAAGAAATGCTTCCTGGAGGCAGTGGGAAAACCCTGAACACGGAGTCTGACAGGCTTGGTTGAGATCCCCAGTGTACCATTTACAAACTGTGTGACAGATGGCAGGCTCCTTACTCTCTTTGACCTCAGTGTCCTGGTCTCTAAAATGGGGATTCTGATAGTCACCTTTCCGAGTGCTGAGGATGAAATGAGATGGCGTGAAGTGTCAGTGTGTCTGAGCCACAGTGGGGGGTCCTACACCTCAGTTTTCTTGTTCTTTAGTGGAGGGGGTGGAGACTATGACAAGAGAGGCTTGTAGTTTATTCTGGAGAGAACTGGCAGTTTCCAAAACCATTCAGCAGCCCAACTGGGTAACTGATTCCCAGAGCAAGTAAGGCCCTATCATATCACCTAGTACTAATTCACTACCTTTCCCTTACCGATGGGAAAACAGAAGCCCAGAGAGAAGTGGACTTGCTCCAGAACTCATGACAAAGGAGCCGTGGATCCACAACTAGAATCCGAAAAGCAGAGAGGCTCTCTGGGATTCCTTGGAGGGGCTCCCGGGGCAATGCTGGTGAGCACGGGGGTACCTGTGCAGCACCATCCCGGCCTCCCCACCTTCCTGGACACACAGCTCGACCACACTTCTGAGCGTGCCCTCCCCCCATCCCACCCTAAGCATCTGAGCTCTTTCTGGCCAGTAGAATGTGCTAGAGGTGATGTTCATCACTTTCCATGGCCTCTTTCCTCTCCCTAGTCCCAGCCTGCCAGCTGGAAGATGCCAGTGTGGTCTCGAAGCCACCAGATGGTGGAGTCACAGGATGGAAGCATCCTGGGTCCCCTAGTCATGGCTTGAGGGAAGGGGAGAGGCCCGCCGAGGAACCACCGCCATGGGCTTGGCGGGAGTGAGAAACATGCCTCTGCTGTGTTAAACCGGGGAGACTTCTACTGCCTTACAATTAGCCTACCTTAATCCACACGCATCGGGCCACATCCCTTCTATGTTCACAACGGGGACAACTCAGTCTAACAGGGCCCATATATGATAAACCCTTCAGCCCCCAGACCAGACCCGGCCGAGGGGTGTACCAGCTTACCATTGGTCCTGGGGCTCCGTGCTCTCCAGGTTCACCCTAAAACAGGGAGACATGAACTTGTCATTCAGAGGGCCACAGTCCATGGTGGGAGCAAACTTGGGATGCTGACACAGATGGCTGTCTTCAGGATTGGGTGACACAATTACCTTTTTCCCCTGCAGCCGTTCCAGAGGAATGTCCCCTGTCAGGATGGCACCTGGCTCTCCCTTCTCGCCCTGCAATTCAGAAAACGTTTGATGACGTGGGGCTCTTCCTCACTGCCTGGGCCCCCCTTTCCTGTCGCCTGGCCCCACCCCTCCAGCCCCACAGCTCTGACATAACCTGTGTCTGGAGAAAGAACCGCAGCAGCCTCCTCAGGGTTATTGCCTCCAAACACCATAGGACCAGGCGGGGGTCCTGCAAGCCCCCCCACAGGGCTCCCCAGTGTTGACAGATCTGCATTGTCATCCCCTACCCTCCTGGGACCAGCCTGACGAGGTCCTCCCCACCTCTTGCTACACGGCACCCCTCTGAGAACCTCTGACTCCGAATTATTTTGCGGCTTTCTTTCCTAACAATCCCTATTCTTGTTAAAACTGTAATTGGAAAAGAGACAGGTGAGAACACCAGGAGCCTCTCTCAACACAGAGGCCTTTTGTCTCCATGTGGAACTTTGTCCCCAACGCCAGGCTCCCGGGCAAACCTGGTCGGGCAAAGTTATCTCAGCTGCCGGGAGCTCGGGGGATGGGGAGACCGGTGGCAAATCCCATCCCCAAATCCTGTCCTCAGCAAAGCTGGCTACTTATCCCAGGAGGCTGGTGGATAGAAGATACTGGTGCACAGAGAAGGCCGGTGGAGGAACCCTCGATAACACCCTGAGGCTTTGGCTCCAAGCTTCAGCGCTGGCCCCTGGGGGGGGCTGGGCTTGACCCCACTAAAGTCTCCCTCCCACGGGGCCACAAGCAGCCAGGACAGTGGTGCCGAAGCAAGCAGAGCAGCCTCTTCCCTCTGTCCCCCTAAGCGCCCACCTCATGTTCGGCTCTTACCCCTCCACCGGTGAGGGAAGGCAGTCCTGAGCACGGCAGCAGCAAGAAGGACAAGCACAAGAGCATTAGAGGCTGAGCGAGAGAAAGCCTGTTTGCTGTGAGGCCTGGCAGCTGGCTGGGCGCCCTCCCAGTTTTCAAGATGGCAGGAGATTAGGGGCGGCCATGGTGTGTAGATCCCTCTAGAAACTGTGTAAGGCAAGAGCCACTCTTGCTTGATCAGGCTTCCTCCCAAGCCAGAGCAGCTGTTTGCCAAAGGCCCAAGGCAGTGAAAAGCATCCCAAGACATCACCCCATGTGGCGCCAAACTTAGACCCCCTTTGTCCAGCACACTGCTCCCCCTCCCCCCAAGACTGTGATTCAACAGATACCAGAGCCTCTGTTGGGGGGCCAGGGCGGGGTGTTGGGGGGAGAAAGAAAGAGAGAAGCTTAATGCTCCCTCCTTTTGGAGACATAACCACCCTCCGTGACTCTCAAGGCAGGCTCCAGGGCTGCTCCTACTGGCTTCGCACAGACCTTCCACGCAGCAGTGGCCATACTTTCTGTCGGCTGATTGCATGTCCGTTCCTCCTATCTTACTTCTGTGTCCCTAGTGCCTACTATGGGAAACTGGCTGGCACACCCCAGGGAACAGATATGCGGCGGATGAGTACACAAATGGATAGATGAATTAATGACCCAGTCCCCAGTCATTGCAATCTGTGTAGGGATGTCATTCTACACCTTATCTACAAAAACCAACTGGGGCGTTAATTCTAAGAGGCAAAGGTGGAAGGGTATAAAGTTCCACTCATTGTCCTGGGAGCTCCAAGGACATGCTTTGCATGCTTTTTATTCCAAAGCTTTTGGACCAAGACTGCCATTCAAATGCAGAATGCCCAGCTTATAATTTCTAAATGTCAGCATTCTTTGTACTCATTAATTATATATTTTTTATTCAATAAATGTCTTGACTGCCATCTGTGTACCAGGACCCATGCTAAGCACAGGAACTATAGAGAAGAAACTGGCATGTGGCCTGCCCTTGGGGAGTACACACTCTAATGGGTGGATGCCCAACAGGGCGTTAGACAAAGCACAGCACCTGTGACAACAACACTCAAGGGCATGTTGAGTTCTTTTCCCAAACTGAGATGAGAATCCATTTCTCCTCCCATGGCCCACCTATACCTTGGAAGACCATGGAGATTAGAAAAGTTAAGAGCTAGGGAATGATGGCTAATAAATACAGAGTTTCTTCCTGGCATGAAAATGTCCAAGAATTGGGTGTACCTGGGTGGCTCAGTCTGTTAAGCATCTGCTTAGGTCATGATCCCAGTGTCCTGGGTTCGAGCCCCAAACCAGGCTCCCTGTTCAGCGGAGAGCCTGCTTCTCCCTCTCCCTCTGTGTGCTGCTCTATCTACTTGTGCTCTCTATCTCTCAGTCAAATAAATAAATAATATCTTAAAAAGAAAGAAAGAAAACGTCCAAGAATTGGATAGTGGTGATAATCCTTTAAGGGGTGGCTTCTGTGGTACGTGAATGATATCTCAAAAAGTTTACAAAAATTAACAGTGACTTTCAGCCAGTTGGAAATACTTGGCCAATTCTGGAGCATGATACCACTAAACACCCAGCTCCCTCTTACCTGTTCTCCTTTCAGTCCTGGAAATCCAGGCACACCGGTGTCCCCTTTTGGTCCTCGAGGGCCCTGGAAGGAATCATCAGAGGCTATTTTATGGTTTGTTAAGATTAAAATGCTTTAACCAAGTGGAATTTTTTTTTTTTTTCAAAAAGTAGAATATGAAGGGTCACTCTGCTGGTGGGAAGAAATCACCATGAGCCATGAAGCCGTGATCTGGCAGGGCCTGGCAGAAAGAAGACAACACTGACCGAAGGCTTCCTCTGACAGCCACCACTGGAACACCCTCGTCCTGCTGCCTCTGGTGGCCCTGTGGGTCCTTCCAGGCCATCCCGTAGCTGGCTTCCACCCACCATTCACCTTCCGTGACTCCTACTTCTTCTCTGGCTCCCTACCACTTATGGGGTGAGATCCAGGCAGCCCAGCCTGACACCCAAACCCAGCCCAGCCAGCCTTAGACCTCACCCCCTTCTCCCTGTCACCCCACCAGGGTAAGCCTTTCCCCTTTTCCTCTGCGTCTCCGCCCATGCCTGTCCCCGGGCAGAAAAGCCCATCCGACCCCTTGAGGAGCCAAGTTCTGCACACCCAGCCAGAGCTGACCTCTTCTCAACCCCAACAGACGCTCAATACCTATGACGATGACTCACAACCAGATGTCTGCCCCAAAAAGGCTCACACGCTTTACTGCCATGAAGCTTTCCACTAGTCCCTGTCCTCTCCACTGGGTTAAAGGGTGAATTACGCGTGAGAGCAGTGGTTTTCAAATATTTGTGATTACTATTTTTTAACGATGAAGCTCTCTGCTGTCCTTTTTCAAACAAGACTTAAATGAAAACCCAATATATAAAATATGTCAAATGGGTGTTCTTTATTGGAGGTCCCCCAGAAACTGCCTTTGTGGCCTCCTCTTTACTCCCTAAAGTAGCCCTGTAGGCTCCCTCAGGAACGCAGAACTACTCATCTAGAGGAAAACATATTCTGGAACATGCCACCAGTTTGAAGCCACCACGCCCGGGCTCAGAGGTGTGGCCTCTTTTCCTAACAAAGAGGTGTCCTCCTCGGCTGCCACTCTCTCCTGTGTCTAAGGGTTACTTCATACGTATTTTCAGTGTCATTGTCAGATATGCTTTTACAAAACGTAAAAAGTTCAGAAAAGTAAAAAAGAAACAGAAAAAGAAATTGCTTATCATCCCACCATCAAGAATCAATTTGTCACAGTTTTGATAAATTCCCTTCATTTTCCCAGAGACAGTGTATAGGCCTGCTGGCATTGGGACGTTCCAGAGCTGTAGTGTCTTGGAAAAATCATGTAGATTTCACTCTGGAGCCTTGAGCTTCAGCACAGGTTCCAAGTTCTAGACAGAATTGATCAGTTTCTACACATAAATACATATTCACCTTCCACGATGGAAACCCCAATGGGGTTTCCTATGAACTGTTGGACTTCCGGCCTATGATTCCACTTCCCCGATCCCCCATCGCTACTACCTTCTCACTTTAGGAAACTGATCTGCTGGAACTGTATCGACCGTATCTATCTATCTACCAACTGAAATGTTTGACTCATCCACTTGCATTCATAGAAAGCCAACCACGGGGTCTGGTTTCCGCTGGTACTGTGGAAGAGAGAGATAAGACCCAACCTCCACAACCTATTCACAGTAAAATTGAGAAAAAAAGACAAGGACGCAAATAACTGTTATTCAGGGCAGAAAAGAATCATGGCAGAGCTGAAAATAAAGCCTATGGGACTCAGAGGAGGAAAGGATCCCTCCATGTGGGGGCCAACGAGGACAGGTTACATGAACAAGATGGCACCAGAGCTTGGTCATGCAGAATGAGAGTGGCATTCCAGGGGAAAGGGAACAGAATGAACACAGCCCCAGAGCACAGAGGGAGGAGGGCCACTGTGGTACTTACTGGAAATCCTGGCAGCCCAGGTATGCCCTCCGGACCCTGTGACATAACAAAACCAAGCAGATGGGTGAGGAGTAGCATTTCCAGCAGGAGGCCAGCAGGAATGTGGGCCTCAGGGCCCACCCCTCCCAGCACCTCCCAAAGGCCCAAGCATGTTCCTGTGTGGAGGACCCCATGATCCGTTCCTAGACGAGGATGCCGAGGCCCGGGACAGGAAGGAACCGTGCAGAGTCACATGGCTAGTTAGTGACAGAGCCAGAAACTGTCCGGGAGCCCAGAGGCCCCACTCCCTCTCCACCGCCAGGGAGGACCCTGCATTTGAAGTGGCTGACTCGTGCTCTGGGAAATCACTCAGCATCAACCTCAACACGTGTTCTTGAGAATAAGCCCCTCACTTCTGAGGAGTGGGCCTGGAGAGTGCACTGAGGTATTTGCGGGTGGAAGTGGGGGCGTCTGGGTGGCGTTCTTCTCCCTCAGAGAAGAATAAACAGAGTCTAGTTCACTACACGTTGGTCAGGGCTCTGTCTCCTGGCCTGGGCATCCACATACCTATTAAAGTCTGTGAGTCTGGCAGAATACATAAAGAGAGAGACAACTGGAAAGCAACACATTTCTCAATGCCCTGTGCGTACAGGGGGGTGGGGAAGCATGAGGGTGTTGGCCGGGACTTGAGTCCCGTCAGGGAGAGAAGGTCCTCTGAAGAGGACAATCTTGGCCCTTCATTAGGACTGAAAAGGACCCCTGAGGACCCGGATTTGCTAAGGCGGGGGCACGGGGGAACAGGGATTGGCAGGGAAGGTAGATTCTAGAGGTGGGCAGAGGGAGAAGGGGCAGGGGCAGACAAGGCCCAGGGACTTTCAGAACAGAGAGACCAAATATTTCATTTGAGCCTGTACATTGCTTTAGTAATAACCCACCTAATACCCTAAACCTCTAATAGTTTGGGAAATACCAAGAGCCTCTGTGAGACGACTTTGGCTTGATAGCAGGTTTGCTTTAGGGGTTGATCACCAGGGTGTTTTGAGTGATTGTCCAGAAATCAAGGGAAGGGAGCCCCAGGGGATGTAGTGCAGAAGAGACAGCAGAAGGCCCCACCAACAGAGGTGACCTGGCAGGAGAGACTGGCTCTAGAAGAACCAGATATTTGCAGAAGCCTTGGGGAGAGCACCGAGGGCCCCTGGACATGGATGGTGGGGGTTCCAGGCCAACCTCAGTGGGGACTGCTGGGGGGTGACCCCCAAAGCCAACTGTGGAGGTATGAGCCTCAGTCTCCATGTGGGCTTCCACAGAGGCCAAAGCAGGTCCATGCCCCAGCCTCTCATGAGCTGCCCCAGAGGCTAGTGAGGTCTTATCAGAGAACAGGCTCAGGGGCTCAGCTGACCTCTCTCCCCAGCTGTCACCAGCAGATGCTGGGAGGGGTGATGGGAATGTATGGCACAGCCTGTAGGAAGGAGTTTCCTTCCTCTTAGGTCCTGCTGTGCCTTAGACCAACTCTGTGGACTAGCTTCCCTGAGTGTTCCTGGTCTCTAACAGGGGCTAGAAGAACTGAAGCAAGTCACATTCTCTCCTTGTGTACCGCTTTTCCCATGAGCACAAGGTTAGTTCTCTCTAGGCTCTTCCCATTCTGCGAAATGAAATCATGGTAAGAAAAGCAGGCCAAAGCCATCACACGGACGTCACTGGGTTTGTTACTTCTGATTCTCTGATTTCCATGACACATACTTCTGGTACATGAGACTGGAAGCTTCCACTGCATTGGACAAAACTCCCAGGACAATCAAATTAATGTGATGGCAACTTCTCAGAAATGCAAAGTTCCTTTTCCCTTCTATCCTGATACACTCTAGCTCCACACTTCAGGAGCTAAAAGGGTTCCAAACCAATCCAACTTCATTTCTGCAGGGGCCTCTGGGTAGGACCCTCACTCTGGCGGCCGCTGTGGATACGCACCGGAGGCCCAGCCAGCTCAGGAATGTCTGAGAGATTCATGAATCCATGGGTGAGGTTGGTCAAGGACTGAAAAGAAGGAAAGCACAATGAGACAGAGGGTAGCACACACCCCACTGGTGGCAGGCCTTAACGGAGGTCACCCCAGGATGACAGAACACAGGTAGACACCATAACATCAGAAACTGACTGCCAACATACCCATCCCCTCCCCCACGTCTTATACAACAGCACTGAGCTGCCCTAGCACTTTCTTCTTTCAGTTAACCTTAAACTTGCACAATATGTACATGCCTGCTCTCTTTTAAAATTTTAAACATGTGTCTATATTTTTAAGCCATATATATATATATATATATATATATATATATATATATATATATCTCCACAGTAAGCTTGCAATGTTGGCGGGGTGTGTGTGTGTGTGTGTCCACGGGCCTGTTTTACATAAATGGCCTCAGGCTATCTGTATGATTTTTTTTCAACTTGCTTTCTCTAACTACACAGCATGACCATCTTTCCACGTGGAACTGGCTCTATGGGGCATTTTTAGTTTTAAGGTATTACTAAAAGCTGTCTTAAAGGGCCATACAATTCACACTGTTGCTAGAGCATATGAGATTAACTATTTCACCACGCCCTTACCCATGCTGGATATTTTTAATACCCCTCTCTCCCCCTTTTTAAATTCTAGTCATCCTTTTTTCCAGTTATTTGGGATTTTTGTTTTTCTGTCATCTACTGGTATGATGTCATGTGTCTCCAAAGGGCCACAGTTCCTCACCAGTGTGAGGTCCTAACATGAAGGGGACCTTGCTCTGGTCCCAACCACATCCCAGCCTTCTCTACAAATTTCCATCTCTCTCCACCCCATCCACAGCCATCAGCTCCCTGGGCCTTGGACACACTCACGTTTTCTACTCTGAACGGTGGGCCTGCCACCTGAATTCTGGAGGTCCTGTCCTTCACACTTACCTAGTAAGATCCTTCCCAGCTCTCAAGTCTCTGCTCAAAGACACGTCCTCCAGAAAGTCTTCCTGAATTTCTCATAACCCAAAACATCTCCCGTACTTGTTCCCTCACTTATGTTCCTCTGCCTCTCTGTTACAGCTCTGTTACAGCTGTTCTCTTGACTGCAAATGCTGCCAACCAGAGGAGTGTTCTGGAAGCCCCATGCGAGAGAACAGTGGTACTGGGGTAAGAACAGACACACGGGGTATGCTGGCAGCCGGGAACTCCAATGCCAGAAGCCAGCTATGTACCCTCTGTGTAACCACCAGCGCTGAAGGCCCCAAAAGCTGTGGACAACCTTATCTCCCCTTCAGCAAAGGCACAAAATACATAGTCACTCTCCAACCTGGATGACACTCACACTGGACAAGACTTCGATGCGACCTGGTGGCCCCCTGGGTCCAGGGGGTCCCACAATGCTGGCTCCATCCATGCCTCTGTCACCCTGGATACAGCAGTGATAGTGGAAAAAAAGTCATTGTATACAGATAACTCTCCCAGAACCTGGCTGGGAACCCCCACCCCCATCTCAGATCTGTGACCTCACCTTGGGTCCTTGGTCTCCTTTTTCTCCTTTGGGACCCTGGTGAAACAAACAGACATTCTCTGGTTTTCTTCTCTTCACTTTGCTTCCTCCCCATCTATCCTCCTGTCTTGCCGTCTCTCCCTAAGCACCCACATCAATTTTGCTCCCCAGATAATGATGATGGGCAAATTCCCCTTCCGGAGTCAGAAAGAAGAAACACCCATAGAAGCTCTCTGCCAGCAGGGAGTGAGTGTTCTCTTGACCCTGAATCCCAGAGCCTTCTGCATCTGGAGGAGAGGGAAGGGTCTTATTTAATCGTGGAGGGGGCTATGCTGCCTGCCCCTGTGAGGCTTCTCTCCTGGACTGGTATGCTCAGCTCTGGGTCCCATCCGACAAAGATAATGAGATCTTTATCTCATTATCTTTGTCAGATGGGACAAAGATGGGGAGGGGTGGTCCTCTTGAGAGCAGGAATCATTGCAGAGGATGGATAATACCTCCCTGGGACTAGGTGCAGCCGGAAGGAGCCCCTGTCAGGAGCGCAGGGTTCTGAGATGAGGAAAGTGTGAGTAGTGAAGGGGGCAGCAGGTAGGAGGCAAGGAAGCCGAGATGCTTGATGGTAAGGGACAAAGAGAAGACTTTCAAGTTTTCCCCTATGATGTTTTATATAAAACGTCTGTGCCGCTCCTCAAAGAAACAAGCTATAAAGAGCACTTGGTGACCCCATTGCACGGCTGGCAGCCAAAGGCACAGAGAGGGTGAATTACTGAAAACAGCAGAGCCCGGATGGCAGCCCCCCCAGATGAAGGCTTCCAAAATCAACCTACACTGGGAGCCACTGGTCCAGAGGGTCCAGGTTCGTGTAACAGCCTGATGTTTCCAGACCCTTCAGGATCCTGGGAAAGAAAGAGAATGAGAATTTCTTACCCAGTTCCTGAGCACCTACTGGTGCCAGGTGGGGAGCTGGGCCCTGGGGCTGGGCTCAGTGGAGGGTCACCACTGTCTCTGTCATTGGACTAACATTTGTTAGCTGGTTTGCTCCACAGTCCCTAGTGCACATTGTACTTTAGCCACAAAAAGGGGGCAAAGTACCTCAAGTCCAAGTCCCGCTGTACATCCAGGACCTGGGGGCCCTGGTGGTCCAGGAGGCCCTGGGGGTCCCATGACCCCGGGAGAGCCAACTTGTCCATTTTTCCCTGGAGGTCCCGGTAAGCCTCTGTTGCCAGGGTCACCCTGTAAGGAAGACGACAGGTTTATTGTGCAGCCCTGGGTTCACCGGTGAAAGGAGCAACAGACACGCCTGGGTCCGAAAATCATTCTTTGTACTTAATGAGGCTGATGGGTTCTCTGACAGGCACTGCTTCGAGGTACAAAAACCTCCGTCTTGCTAACTGGCATTTCATGTGGAGACACGCTGATGCACTCTGTGCATTTCGCCCTTTGGGTGGAGGGCGTGTGAGGAAAGCAGACATGGTATCCATTCTGCTTTCCCCAAGCACTTCCTGAGATCCGTTTCTCTCTGCTCCCAGACACGCAGACCCTCAGCACTCCAGCCCAATTGAGCAAACCCAGAGAAAGGCCATGAATGAGAAGAAAGTATTTTCTTTTTCTTTTACCTTTTCACCGACTGAGCCGTTAGGCCCCCTTGCGCCCTGGGGAAAAAAACAAAACAAAACAAACAAGACACACACACACACACAAAACAAAAAAACAAGAAAAAGGGCCAATTAATATACATCTCATTTGGTATAATCAGAGGAAAAAGTGCAGAATTAATGACTTTTTTTTTAAAGATTTTATTTATTTATTTGACAGACAAAGATCACAAGTAGGCAGAGAGGCAGGCAGAGAGAGAGGAGGAAGCAAGATCCCTGCTGAGCAGAGAGCCCGATGCGGGGCTCGATCCCAGGACCCTGGGATCATGACCTGAGCCGAAGGCAGAGGCTTTAACCCACTGAGCCACCCAGGCGCCCCAGAATTAATGACTCTTAAGTAACAGGATATTAAAAGGGGCTGATGTCTCCGAGCCGAGGGCATATTACAGTTGTCAGTTTGCTAGGCAAGTTATACTGAAAGCTGGAGAAGTCCGTTTTTCAACTGTTAGCTCATTACCTACCTCAAGAGTGAAAAGGAGAGGTTAAAGATGAAACAAGGAGACTGGAGAGGAAGAATTCCCTTGGAGAATTATCTGTATACTGGCTGGTCCCTTTTCCCACCTTCCCACAATGCAAGTAGAGGGATATGTCTCCTACCTGAAGCCAAGAAAGGGGCTTCAAGAACTTGATATGTATTTCCTAGACTTTTGGAGATTTGTGGAATGATGATGGACTTTCTTCTGGATATATCTAAAGACCAAAAACTGGCTGGGGTGGCCCCGGAATGGGATTGGGGAGGAGGTTATCATTCTAAAGTGGGTTGCATGTCCATTCCCAATGGGAACCACAGTACAGGTTGAGAGAGGGGGGTTAGATGTGGATTCCATAGATGAGAACCAGCGATGAGCTCTGAGTAGAAGGGAGGACCAATGGGGGGGCTGGTGGCCAGGAGTGGTCAACCACAAGAGACATGGCCCTACACCAGGGGACTGTGGACAGGGCCCCCCAGAGGGAGAACCTCTCAGGATTTACAAAGGAAGGAGCCAGGGAAAGGTCCTGACACTTGATTGTGATGTACCCACCTTCTGTGGCTCCGCCGTTCTCCCCAGTCCCTCTCTCACTGGGCTGGATGGCCCTTCATATCAAATCCATAGAAAGGACAGAACAGAGAGTTCCAAAATAATATGCTCAAAAGTCAGATGGCAAATGACACCGAAACTGAAAATACCGAGGAACGCTAAGGCAAAAACACAGGAAGCTGCAGCCAGAGACTTCAATGGTGGAGAGAAAGCACAGGGGAAAAAGGATCCTGCAGAGCAGTGGCAGCGGAAGCCAGGAGCTGGGTGTGGCTCTGATGGGCAGATAAGTTCAAATTCTGGAGCAGTAAGGCTGGCAAGCGGTGCCCATTCCCCCTCACCTCCTGGTCTCACGCCTACATGAACAATGAACATTGTTTACTAGAGTCAGGACATAGGGCCGAGCCTCGAGAGGCTAAGGGAACCCAGGGAGGTCCAGGGGTACCCCCAAACTCATAAGACCAGCTGCAGAGGGGCCCTGCCTGATGGTACACCCCACTGTCCCCATCCTCTCCCCGAAACCTGCAAGTCTCTGAAGTAGATGCTGCCCAGCTCTCCAACAGAGGCAGAAAACAGACCGAAGAGAGGTTCCAATTTCGAAAGCAAACAGACAAGCAAGAAACAGCACACATCCGGGGGGAAGGCAACACAACACTGTGTAAGGGAGGCAGCAGTACCGACAGAATGCATGCCCGGGGAAGGAGCAGGAGGAACAGAAGCCAGTCGGGACTCTAAGTGTATACAATCTGTATTCTCAGGGAGAAAAGGGAGGGCTTTCCAGCCACGAGACGTGGGCAAGCTATCATGGCATAAGCACAGATCACTTCAAGATCTTAGAAATAATACATAACCGCTGAAAGGAAGTGCTCTATAGGGACTGAATCACAAGAGAGGCACCGGAGGAGAGAATTACAGAATCTAGCTGTAGAGTCCCCCTGCCTTCCAGTGGGGACATTAGTGGGTGGCGGGATGGGAAGGGGTTCCGGGAGAAGGAAGCAGTGGTGGCCAGGCTCAGAGGCTTCTCTGCCTACCAACCTGACCGCTGAGAAACTACATGGCACTTTTCACCATGGGCAGAAACAGAAAATAATTGTATTCCAGTTCCTCCTCCTAATCGGGAGGCTGTGGTTTCTGTGCCAGGTTTTCTCGGGTGTGAGCAGCCATGCCATCCTCTGCGGCCTGTTGCCATCTGTCCTTGAAGGAAGTGCCGACCTTCTGCACCTTTCCAGTCACAAGTCACATCGCACTCAATCAGGGATATTGTGAGAAGTTAAACGAGCCTCCTCTCTCGACTCCTGGACTCTATCCTCCAAAAACCTTATTGTGTTTCCAGCTGAGCATGTTAAAGAAAATTATGTTTGGAAAGTGAAAAACGGTCTTTTTCACGTTACCTTCCCAGCTCTTCAAATTGAGAGTACATCTTGTAGCAGTTTCAA